>NC_068395.1:13334620-13934620 GCF_023724105.1 Carassius gibelio | reverse complement strand
TGCCATGCTATTTTCTTTGGTAAATTACTTCATCTCATTGCATTTCTGCTTTCACTACTCATCCATCAGAAAGCTTGACGTCTTCCAGGATGCTTTCTGAGTCGAAAACCTCTCCCAGGAAGGTCTTTTTGAAGTTGCTTTCGGCTTTGAGCTGCGCCGAACAACAACCGAATGTGGGAGGCAGATGAGTGGCGAACGGTCTTGGCACGTGATCAGTGGAATACAAAGAGGGATGCAATACGTCCGCCGGCGTTCGCTGTGGATGACTGAGCTGAGGCTGGATGATCAGATGCGGAGGACACACAATGCTTGGCTTCTCTCAGAGATGCTTGAGTTTCATCACCCTCTAGAAAAGGAAATGATTCATAACGGTTAAACACGAATAATTAGCCAGTGCAAACCATCTCGCTTTGAAAAGAAAGCTGAGAGGCATCTGTAACTCCCGTTTCAAGGTCGCCCGCTCGCTATCTCTCAATAGCCGATCGTAAATCTTAACGTGGAAGTGGCCCCTTCGGCATGAGGAAAGGAAAGACAGCCTGGTTCAGGAGGTTTGTGCGAAAGCACCGTCATGGGGAACACAACTGAGGATCACATCCAGGAAGGCCTTGGCAAAGCTTCGGGCTTAAAAACAAACACAGTGTTCCGACGCCCAGTGGATTTGCCAAAGGTTAAAACAATATCACTTGTGCAATTAATTCAACTGTTCTGCTTTTTCATCAGTTTGCCTTCGCTGACACATTTCTTGTCTCTTTTACGTGTCTCCGACATAGACCATCACTTCATTGTTTTCCCGTGACCGCTATGTTTATTTCGCCCAAAATATTTAGTGACTTGGTCTAATGAGAATCAGTTGCGCAGCCAGCGGCACACGAGGGAAGAGTTTGAAGTGGGACTCCTTTGAAGAAAGGAAATGATAACACACAGCTGGAGACGCAGCCGTAAAAGAAACCCCCGGACACCCATCATGGACATTTACCATTCATCATGACCGAAATTTTGCTTTCTACATTAGACCAGTCATAACAACCACAAGTAGACTGAGTAATATCGTCATTCATTCCCTTCAACGCGCTTTCGGTTAGTCTTTGTTCAACTTTTCCACATTCTGCTATTTGTATCTATTAAATGTAACTATAAACTGCAGAAAAGCGAAAAAGCTCAACAAAAGTTTAGCATTCTACAAAATGGGCTATTTGTATGGTTGTTAATGTTTTGACAGGCAGACTATTGTTGTGTAGCAACAAAGTCTTTTACATAATTTAGCAATAACGTAAGAACTTACATAACAACTCATTCATTTCAATTCAACTACAGCTCCCAGCTTGGCCCCATGATTCGCAGACGCACCTCGGCCAGCTGAAACTGCACTCTGAACTTGTTCTACAGTGTTTACAAACTGCTCGGAACAGCAGGGGTCCCAACAGGCCGCCTTAGACCTTTTGACCTCCACACCTATTGCGACTCTCTCCCAGTGTGGGCTCACTGAAAACAATAATAGTAAATGTCTGGTAGACATTAACTAGTAGATGACATTTCAACGAACAGGATATGCTTTGGTGCCCAATGACATTTATTTTATTTTTTTAAAGCATCAGAGGTACAAATCCTGTTTGGTATTCTAGAAAAACTATTATCTTACATAAGATTAACGTAGCATGAAGAGTAGCTAGTTTTAAACGCATCAAATGTCTGATAAGGTTTATTGCATAGTAACAAAATTACAGTTTTAAATTATCTCTAAATCTGATGTATCAAATTAAAAATGTTAGGTTTAGCTCATTAAATCAAATTTCTGCAAGATTAAGTCCCTGCTTTCACTGAAAATGTATTAATTTAATGTATTTCTTTCTTTCTTTATTTTTACAGGTAGTGTTTCTCTAAGGAGGGTAAAACAAATCAAAATAGATCCAGTCAGTTGAATAAATAAAATATATAAATAAATAAATAAACAAATTAATTAAGTTTTAATTAATTTGAATAAATAATAATAACAATTTTAAAGTAATAATAACTAATAATAAATGTATTTGTTGTTTAATATTTAAAATTACATTTTATATGTTATATATATTTTAAATATAGAACATTATACATATTACTAAACATAAAATAGATTATTATAATTAAATTAATAAATTAAAATTATGGATTATAAATTAATAAAATTTTAGATAAATAAAATTTATTTAAAATAAATAAATATACATATGTATTTTTACTAAAATAATAATGAATAAATGATAAATATATATATATATATATATATATATATATATATATATGTGTGTGTGTGTGTGTGTGTGTGTGTGTGTGTGTGTGTGTGTGTGTGTGTGTGTGTGTGTGTGTGTGTGTGTGTGTGTGTGTGTGTGTGTGTGTGTGTGTGTGTGTGACTCTGAACATGTGCAACAATATAATTATTGTGAGTTGATTTTCTTGGCTTTTACATTCGAACACATATCATATTTTCAGATTGGACACTGTTATCTTCTTTAAATAGCTTTAACATGCCAGTAAAGGTTGGATTGCATACACAGAAACACTCATATGTGGTGTAGACACGTTTGCAACACTGAGTCACTGCTCTCCCACCCAATGGCTGCTTATGGACACTCATATGTATCCATACAGCCACAGTCTGATGCTTGAAATAGATCAAGAAAAGGGCAAATAACTAAAAGGTACATTAATCAAGTCAGGGTTATAATAATTAAATATATATATATATATATATATATATATAGCATGTATATATATATAGCAGCATTATATAAAGAGGAGTTATTTATGAGTACTTAAAAATGAGCACAGAAGAAAAATGCGGTGAAGGAAATGAAAATAGACCCCTTTTGCCTTCCAAACGACAACAAAGTGAATAATATCCTGAACACTTCTAGCTTTAGTGCGCTATAACTCATTCTTCGGTACAAGCAGTTCAAACATACACGAAGACTGCAATATTTCGGAGAGAATTATTACAACTAGATTTAGTTGCATAAAACTGAGAGTATATAGCAAATGTTTAATTTATGAAATGTAAAAAAGCAGAGCAAAGGGTCTTGGGAAAGCTCAGGAACATGCCTCCCATTGCAGATGGCTCTGAAAAACGCCAACATAGACATAATTGCTCACATTTGTAGTTTTCCTGGCCATTTTTATCCAGCTAATAGTAGAAACTAATATTTATTTGATGTTTAGACATCACATATACACATCACAAGGACATTTCTTGATTCCAAACATCACGTCACGCTTATGACGTCTGTAATCTGCACACTGGTAAACAGACAGATGCATGTGTAAGAAAAATAAAAGAAATAAAAATCAACAGTGAGCTAGTCATCTGGGGGATGCATTTCATAGCAGTTTAAAAGGGAAAACGTAGCAAGCGGTTTGATGTGGGGAAGCCCTGTTGGTTAATTGAGAGAATGAAAAAAAAAAACTCTCCAAAAGTGTAGCTGGAAAATCCATGACATCATTCCAAACGAGAGACATCGAGCGGGGGAGAGCGAAATGAGGAGCAAAAACAGCAAAAGGTCAAAAATTGGGCCTGATTAGCAATGGTTTCCAGTCGGTGAGGCACGCCACAGGTTTCCCAAATGAAGGGAAACAGTGGTGTGTTTTTGCGTGGGTCTCGTTTTCACCCTCTCACTTTCCCCTACCCGCTGTGTTTTAGGGGCGAGCGGGTTTGTCTTTGAGGTTCATTGTGGTGGCAGAGTTAGTGCTGTGTGATCTCGTCTCTCTCTGAGCAGTCTGTGCGTGTTTGTGTGTGTCTGACAGGAGCAGAGGTCATGCTAAGGTTCCGATGAAGTCAGAATGTAATTATGTCTCAATGAACCAAAGGGGAAAATAATACAAAACAGCTGGATATATTTGATTTTGACTTAAGAAATATAGATAGGGTTATGAACAGCGTTTTCTCTCTCTCTCTCTCTCTCTCGCTTTCAGTCTTAGCCGCTAGTGAAAAACAGATTGTTATGATGGAAGGTGTTCCATTTCTTTCTTTTTTTTTGGTTTTGGTTTATGGTGTTGTATCCTTTATTTAATAAAGTTAAAATGCACTCAAGTTTTGTGTCTTTGCATTCCAAAATGTGGACCGCAATTCTTAGTACTACCACAAGGGGCACTAAGGCAGGCATAAGAATGAATTATTTAAATTCAGTTTAAAACCCTTGCTGTAAAGTACAGGAAAACCTGTCAGTTACATTATTAGCATTAAAATAATAACTGTCTGATTATTTAATTATACTTTTACTCTGACTAATTTTTTTTAAATGAAAAAAATAAATAAAGGGAGGGTAGTTGATTTTGAAGAAGCTAACAATAGCAAGCTAGCTTTGAAATGTCTTGGTTACGTATGGTAACCCTCGTTCCCTGAAGGAGGGAACGGAGATGCCACGTCGGTGACCGACGAATATGAGTTATCGCTTCGATAGACCAATCTACTGCGAGTGTAAACTAAACGAGCCAATCCACATTGGCATGCAATTATTGCACCCAGCTGCCGCTGATCACTGCGTGAGTATAAAAAGTTAGCAGGTGTAATACATACCAGTTTTTCGCTAGAGCCGAGCCGGGGACCCGGCAGCTCGGCAGCGGTAAAGCAAACAATGGCGACGGGATGTGGTGTCTCCGTTCCCTCCTTCAGGGAAAGAGGGTTACCATAAGTAATCGAGATGGGGGAGGTGTTGCTTCAATTTATAACAACGTTTTCAGGATTTCTCAGAGGGCAGGCTTCAAGTTTAACTCGTTTGAAGTAATGGTGCTTCATATAACATTATCCAGAGAAACAAATGTTAATGATAAATCCCCTGTTATGTTTGTACTGGCTACTGTATACAGGCCACCAGGGCACCATACAGACTTTATTAAAGAGTTTGGTGATTTTACATCTGAGTTATTTCTGGCTGCAGATAAAGTTTTAATAGTTGGTGATTTTAATATCCATGTTCATAATGAAAAAGATGCATTGGGATCAGCATTTATAGACATTCTGAACTCTATTGGGGTTAGACAACATGTTTCAGGACCTACTCATTGTCAAAATCATACTGTAGATTTAATATTGTCACATGGAATTGATGTTGATAGTGTTGAAATTATGCAGCCAAGTGATGATATCTCAGATCATTATTTAGTTTTGTGCAGACTTCATATAGCCAAAATTGTAAATTATACTTCTTGTTACAAGTATGGTAGAACCATCACTTCTACCACAAAAGACTGCTTTTCTAAGTTATCTTCCTGATCTATCCAAATTCCTTAGCATATCCAGAATCTCAGAACAACTTGATGAAGTAACAGAAACTATGGACTCTCTCTTTTCTAGCACTTTAAATACAGTTGCTCCTTTACGCTTAAGAAAGGTTAAGGAAAACAGTTTGACACCATGGTATAATGAGCATACTCGCACCCTAAAGAGAGCAGCCCGAAAAATGGAGCGCAGGTGGAGGAAAACAAAACTAGAGGTATTTCATATTGCTTGGAGGGAAAGTAACCTATCCTACAGAAAAGCATTAAAAACTGCTAGATTCGATTACTTGTCTTCTCTTTTAGAAGAAAACATACATAACCCCAGGTATTTATTCAATACAGTGGCTAAATTAACGAAAAATAAAGCCTCAACAAGTGTTGACATTTCCCAACACCACAGCAGTAATGACTTTATGAACTACTGTACTTCTAAAATCGATACTATTAGAGAGAAAAGTGCAACCATTCAGCCGTCAGCTACAGTATCACATCAGACAGTGCATTATAGACCCCTGAGGAACAGTTCCACTCATTCTCTACTATAGGAGAGAAAGAATTGTTTAAACTTGTTAAATCATCTAAACCAACAACATGTATGTTAGACCCTATACCATCTAAGCTCCTAAAAGAGGTGCTTCCAGAAGTCATAGAACCTCTTCTGACTATTATTAATTCCTCATTGTCATTAGGATATGTACCCAAAACCTTGAAAATGGCTGTTATTAAGCCTCTCATCAAAAAACCACAACTTGACCCCAAAGAACTAATTATAGACCAATCTCGAATCTCCCTTTTCTGTCCAAGATACTAGAAAATGTGGTATCCTCACAATTATATTATAGGAAAATGGTATATATAAGGATTTCCAGTCATGATTTAGACCGTATCATAGTACTGAGACTGCTCTTCTTAGAGTTACACATGAGCTGCTTTTATCATCTGATCATGGGTGTATCTCTCTATTAGTTTTATTGGAACTTAGTGCTGCGTTTGACACAATTGACCACAACATTCTTTTGCATAGACTTGAACACTTTGTTGGCATTAATGGAAGTGCATTAGCATGGTTTAAATCGTACTTATATGACCGCCATCAGTTCGTAGCAGTGAATGGAGATGTACAAGTAGCTCCACTCACAATTGTCAAAGCACTACCTCACTGGGTGAGACTGGATAACACTGGGAAAACGTACCCGGTCCGCTTGGAACCAGGACGCTGCGGAAGCCCCATCCTTCCCGAAGGAGGTCTCGGAGGCAAATACACATATAGCATCCATTTAGGAATATACGGATAAATTTGAGGTGATTAAAAACCCTCTTGGGAAGGCAGAAGTCTGCCGGGGAAACACGGGCTCTAAGGCTATACCATGGACTATACACATACGAGTACCGCTTAGGTCTTAATATGGACCCCACCCTTCCATGGTTCTCACGGATACATCATGAAGGCCTGGCGCTGGACGTTCCCCCGCATCCAGTTGCTTAGGGTGATGGAGGATCTCAACAGGGTCTACAGTACGGACACTCTGGAGCAGTTTAAGCAAGCCGACACTAACCGGGGCCTCTCAGTGCCACTACCCGTTTGAGGTGAGAACACAGAAGGATACCGGCTCTACATGAAGGCTATAGAACCTAGCGAACGTGTTAGGGGTCGCCCAGCCCGCAGCTCTACAAATATCTGTCAGCGAGGTGCCACGAGCCAGCGCCCAGGAGGATGCAACACTTCTAGTTGAGCGAGCTCGCAACCTCAACAGGCATCAAGTACATCAAGTATGCGGCAGTCCTGTGGGCGAAAATGCCTTGTTGATGCTATATAGAGGTCAGAGGAGAATGGGCTGATTCAAGCTGATAGAAGAGCAACTTTGACTGAAATAACCACTCGTTACAACCGAGGTATGCAGCAAAGCATTTGTGAAGCCACAACATGCACAACCTTGAGGCGAATGGGCTACAACAGCAGAAGACCCCACCGGGTACCACTCATCTTCACTACAAATAGGAAAAAAGGCTACAATTTGCACGAGCTCACCAAAATTGGACAGTTGAAGACTGGAAAAATGTTGCCTGGTCTGATGAGTCTCGATTTCTGTTGAGACATTCAGATGGTAGAGTCAGAATTAGGCGTAAACAGAATGAGAACATGGATCCATCATGCCTTGTTACCACTGTGCAGGCTGGTGGTGGTGGTGTAATGTGTGGGGGGTGTTTTCTTGGCACACTTTAGGCCCCTTAGTGCCAACTGGGCATTGTTTAAATGCCACAGCCTACCTGAGCATTGTTTCTGACCATGTCCATCCCTTTATGACCACCATGTACCCATCCTCTGATGGCTACTTCCAGCAGGATAATGCACCATGTCACAAAGCTCGAATCATTTCAAATTGGTTTCTTGAACATGACAATGAGTTCACTGTACTAAAATATATATAGTAAAAAATATCTATTTAATATCTCTAAAAATAATCATCAAGTAAAAAGCAATTAAATACATGAAAGTGACAACGTCTGAATCATTGTTATTATTATTTTTTTAAATAAATATTTTAAGATGTTTTTGATATCATAAAAAATATGGAAATTTATAAATATTAGGTTTGTTGGTCACTATACCAAACTCCTTTTCAACAAAAATAAATATTTTAAATTAGTTTATCTTCATTATGACACCTGGACAGTTGTTTCACATTAAAATGAATACAGATTTTTCATTTCAAACATTTTTAAACTCTATTGAAGAAGGCATTTAACAGTAACTGAATATTCAAGGTCATGTCTGCTGAAATAAAAATTAAGAGTTTAATGCCAGAACATGGCGACCCAGGAACTGGACGATCCTATTATGTTACCATTATAAAAGACAGTTAACTCAAGACTGCTCTGGATAAAAAAGTGGTACAATGTCTGTCCCTGCAGTGAGTTCATTGTTCTCTTGAGTTAAAAAAATCTCATTCTCATATATGTTTTTGTACTTTAACACACTTTTCCAATGTCATAATGGGTCCATTCAAAATTGATTACTGGCCTGCTCCACCTGAGTTTCAACAAGCTAGTTTTGTTTGTGTTGAAACAGAAGTCAATTATGCTTCCACTGCATAATTATGGAAAAACCCGGGACACCTCAGCCAAACAGGCCATGGAAATCTTTGGAAAACCTTTAATTCAAGCCTGTGTAGAAGAAACATTATACACAATACTGAAATCAAGGCTTTTGGAAAGGTACTTCAAACATACTAAAGCGTTGTAATGTCAGAAAAATAATTCTGTGGTCATCTTGGTATTTTTATATGGATTTTTGACTGAAGTTGTCCATTAATTTATACATAGACCAATCACTCAAATAGTCAATATAATAATTCAAAAATAATATTTAACATAATAATGCCAATTTAACAAGTAACTTCTGTAAAATTATTTGAAAAAGATAAAACATTTAACTTGGCATATTTTCTCTACAAATATTGATATATATGATTCATTGCAATTTGATTATTTAATTGCCATTTAATTATATTATACCTTCTTTTAAACAATCAAGAGTCCTATTAAATTGAAAAAAGTCAAAGTCATCACGATTAAATCTTTTCAACTTCTTCAATTACAGGTCTCATCAATTCTGAGCGCTGTGAACCGTTTCCAGCTCCCCTAGAGTTAAGATGAGGATAAAGAGCCCCTTCAGGCGAGCTCACAGAATGGACAGCTTCTAAATCCCACCAGCTGCTGCCTTGCTGTAAACTTCCGACCTATGTATTTGTAAAGACGGATCCATGTAGGGTCATCAGTGTAGTTGCTCTGTTTTGTGTCCCAATGGCAACTATCCAAACATTGAGCTCAATCCTCGACAAACTTTCCGCCATGAGACAATAAGTGTCAGCATGCATAAACTGAATCCAGGGTGTTTTATTAATATCATCTACCATACATACTACTGGGTTCACAGAGAAATCAAGCTTTGAATTATCATAACAGAACCAAATTAAGAAGAATTTCAGAGACATTGAACTGTAACCTTCTTTTTTTTTTTTTTAAGGAAATTACAGTCGATCTAATTCAGTCCCAAAGTTCTTTAAATTGAATGTGTCATTTCTCTCAAGCCATTTGTAGGTTTTTTTTTTCCCTGAAAAAGTGTTAAAACTGTTGCCAGACACAGAAATAGTGGCTTAACCAATGGCTAAAATTTGGCAGTGTGGCTGTCTGGTTTTCCGATCAATGGCAGAGGGTGAGCATGTTTGGGAAACGGTTACTTTTACTGTATGAATTATTATAATTTTTTTATTTTATTTTTTTCATTTCTATCCAATGTGCCACTCAATTATGTAGTCCCATATATATATATATATATATATATATATATATATATATATATATATATATATATATATATATATATATATATATTAGAGTTGGAATTGTTTAAAGTCTGAAATCTTGGTCAGAACGCATCATACAGCCTTTTGGGTTTGATCTATTTTTACTTCGTGACTTTACAGTGCCTGCCAGTGACTCTAGAAAGCAAAAGCAACGTGTCGGATATCCTCACTGTGAGTCCTTCAAATTTGGCAGACTGTTTCTGAACTTCCGAGCTTTTGGGATTTTTTAACAATATGTCAAACATCAGCAGGATAAAGAACTTTAGAGATGACATTTCTCTGTTTTCTCATAAAGCTGCAAAGCCCGTGTGAGTTGCATCTGTGAGGTCAACAATCTGTTAGGTTTCTGCCAAAAACAAAGATGTCTGACTGAAGCTGTTGCTCCGTGAGCGTGGGTTTGTTTAAAGAAACACAGCCTTGAGGTTTTTCTTTTTTTTCTTCTTCTAGGAATTCCAGAGGAGATTTCTAGGAATTCTGTATGTGGTAAATGTGCCGTCTGTTGGAGGGAGTTTGAAGACTTTGTCATTCAAATGTAAAAAATTTAAAAAGACATATATTTCTGCGGTGTGTATATATATATATATATATATATATATATATATATATATATATATATATATATATGTATGTAAAAGGTAAGTATATGTTTTTACTTATAATTTTTTTTGTGCTTAACTAATCCTTAAAGCAAAATTAACCCATGTTTTTTGAACTTATTAATGAGGGGCTTCTTAGTTAGAAAGTGCAGTTTTATTAATTTCAACCCTTTAAAAGTTCAGTTGCTCTCTGCTGAGCTCCTTTACATCAGTTTTTCCTCAACGTGAGACAAAAAAGGCATGATGCCAGTAAACTGCACACATGAATCATTTACCTCTATTTGTAATGCATGATCTGGAAGCTACCACCATTGTACAAATGCTGGTAGAAATTTGTACAATTGATTTTTACATTCACATTAAAGTTATGCTCCACGTGGAGAAAAGCAAACCCATTTGGCAGTTCACAATTATATGATCACATTTAATGGTGTGCAAAACATTGCAGCACAGGAAGTACTATTTTACATTGTTTTTGCCCCTGTTAAATGTTTATGTTCTTGTAAAAGTAGGGGGAGAGGGGTTTAAAAGCACTCTCCAATCTGCTTACAAGGGAAAGCTGAATCATCTGACTCCAACCTGAGTCCACATATGACACGTAGATTCAGCATTGAGTGTAAAATGTGAAATGTGAACAGAAAACATGACCGCAAGCCTACAAACTGACTTTCAGAGACCTAGTAAAATGCCTTGCTGTCTGATATCTATATAAGGAGCTGTCATCTAAAGATGCATCACATTTACTGTTGATTGGCACAGATTTTTGCATCAAGTTTAGACTTGTCAAGCAAATTTTCTGCACTATCTAATAGAAAGCTGCTTGGTTTGAAAACACCTTCTTTGTGAACTATGCTTCAAACATCACTGCAATATAGTCAATGGACGCTTTTGCCTCCAAAATGTCACCAAAATCTCTCTAATGTCACTCGAAATGAATAAATGAATAATTAATAAATCACTCATACAAATTTCTATCTCCAGGCATAACTTCCAGACCATCCAATTGCCAAAGTTGAACAATGGGTTTAAGTTGTTCACGTGAATGTGACCAACAGAAAGCTGTGTTTCAAACATCACTGCAGTATTGGCAATTGATTTTTTTGCCTACCCAATTTCACCAAAATCTTTCTAATGTCACTCATACATAAAAGTCACTCGTACAGATTTCTACCTGTATCTCCAGCTGTAGCTGTAGCCCAACTGTTCACAATTATAATTTTTTTTTTGGATGAAATACAGCAATTTCAATAGGAATCCATGCAACTTGTAAATTTGTGTGAGGAATGAAAGATTGCTAATGACTATGGACTGTTGGTGTTGCCAAGCTAATGGTGCTTATATAAGCATAAAAACACATAGCAGATACAAACAGAGCTAACCTAGAGTAGAATCTAATTAATCATTTTTAATTAGAATGAACTATTTTAATCAATAATTTACAGTATTGAAAAATTGCTTATTGCAATGCATTATGGTACTGCTTTATCACTCAATAAATTTTATTGCAGTGTAGACTAAGGAGTTGCCAGAAGTTGAGAAATGGTCAGTAAATACAAACTCAGAACCTCAGACAGATGGATGAAATGGAAAAAAAGTGGTATCATTGCAAGTGAAATACTACTCGTATGATAAAGTCATCATAAATCAGGAATACTGCTGTAATGTAGATCATTTCCAGCCTCCACGTATCCTCAGCTGAGGTGAAGGTAAATTATTTCAGATGCTAGACATGAAAACAACTTTCAGTCAAAACAGATGGATTTGATGTCTGAATTAAGACACCAAGAGGGCGAAAAAGAAAAACATTTTAATTACAAATAGATTGGCTGCTATGATGTTGTTGGTGGTCTTTTTGCAAACACCAAAAATTTGCTTTGAGACTAGATGGAGCTGTTCCTTTTGTCTGCCCTCCCAAAACAAAACAGAATTACACAGGGCCAGGCCAATGTTTGTATAGAACACCAAACTTAGGACACCCCCAGGGGCAGAAAATGTTTGGTCACATGCCTCGTTCTAGCCTCTGATTAGCGTAGCTAACATTGTTTTTCCTTTTCTTGTTACTATGCCCAAAAGTAAAGGATTAACTTACAATAACATTAAATAATAGGCGGCTGTTTTTGATCTCACTGGCTTTACCAAAAGAAGAAAAAAATAGTTTTCATTGTCTGACAACAACAGCGTGAAGCACATTTACAGAATGGGAAGAAGGCCAGTTGAAATTTGATCTGCATAAGAACTTTCAAAGATTACAATCTTTTTTTTTCTAAATGCATCTGATGTAATAACAGTGGATTTTGATTATCTCCTGTGTATTTTCTATATCATTGGATTGTGGTGTAGAGTTCAGCATCTTGACTTTTCAACCCTTGGAACGCCGCAAAATAAACATCCTCTCTGTTCACAGCCCAGTGAAAACCTGCTTTTGGTGTTTTTACGTATCGAGACATTAGTGCATTGCATTAAATCTGAAAAGTAGGATATTGAGTATTTACTCTTAACAATTAAATACAGTCATCATATCGCAGCTAAACAAACATGAAGACACCATAAATATATATAGATAATTACATTTACTTAACTATATTAACCAGAGGGACATTTACTTATTTGCTTATAAACCATTTATGTTGCTCAAGCGACTTAATGGATTCCAATTTTTTTTTTGCTTGTTTAATTTAATTGCATATATTTCTTCTTAAATCTCAAGGAGAAATAACAAGGGCACAAAGGTCTCACAATTTTGTCCAAATGTCAATAGGGTCCAGTGTTGTTTTAGATAAATAAATAAATAAATAAATGTATGCATTTAGCAGATGCTTTTATCCAAAGCGACTTACAGTGCATTCAGGCTATCAATTTTTACATATCATGTGTTCTCGGGGAATCGAACCCCCAACCCCCAGTGCTCTACCAGTTGAGCTACAGGAACACTGTAGATGCCAATGGACTTTTATAGAAACACATTTGCAACCTAATTTTGTGTTCTTCAACAGAGAAAGTCATACAGGCTTGGAATAGCATGAGGGTGAGTAAATAATATGGCATTTTTGGGTAAACTAATCAGATCTGAGCACATTTTTTGAGACATTGTTGTGTTCTCTTCTAAAACATCTGATGCTGACAAATAAGATTTAGCTGGTGTTTTTTTTCTCAGAAAAAACTTACTTTATAAGAAACATGGGCTTCATGTAAATTCTCACTATAACTCTCAATTTAATTGCATTGACCTCTAAAAGAAACAATTACAATTTATTATTTTTCTTTTCTATCGGTTTCTTATACATCTGTAAAAGAAAATCTCATTTAAGATTTGTTTTTACATCAGTTTCTTCAATTCATTATTTCATGTTTCTGAGTTTAGCTGTAGACATAGCAGACCATCTGCCTGATGTTATCGAGCTAGAAAGATGAGTCTTCAGAGTCTGACATCTTCCAAGTCTGACATCTCACTTTGCGTGTGGCGAAGACAATAAATGTGATGGTTTTCATGGAAAGTGAAATGATTCTACAAATGAGAAGCCTATTCACTCCAATGACAACAGAACTGACGCTAACTCCCAGGCACCATTCGTCGACACCAGTGACGGCAAGGCTTCTCACACAACAAAGTGCCAGCTGAACTAACATAACCTGGATTCAATTCTCCTGCAACCATTTCCCATCCAGTATCCACTGTGCGCAATTAGTACTATGGCGTTTCACCCTGCACCCCCCTCCCCACACCCCCTTTATTTTTTAACCATAACAAACCCTCCAGCTGCCAAAAAAACAGTCCAATTATGAGGAACAATTCATCAAGTTGCAAGCAGAAGTCTTGGAATGGCGACAGCTACAGGAAAACAAAAAAATGTGCTTCTAACAGTAATGGAAAATCTGTCTTTACAATCCCTAGGCTTCTCACTGCCAACTTTGTGCTGGCTGTTGGGTGAGCGGAAATGAAAGCGTGCTAGATTCTACCCCCCGGAGAATAACTCTAACCCTGCAAAGAGCAAATCAAACATACAATCGACGTCACAGGAAACCATTTTGAAGCCTAAAACCTCCCAATGGAAGATCCATTTGAGTGCCGCGGGTGTGTGCGAGCCACTATGCCTCCCTCTTTCAAGGCTTCAGCTGCAAAATAACCCAAACCATACCACACCACCAGTGCTCTTAGGACAGGATGTCTTTCTCTTTCCCTCGCTCCCTCCCTATCGCAGTCGTTCTTTCTCGCCATCCCATCTCTCATTCTTGTATCCAACACGCAAAACTCCTCTTCTTCTCCCACTCTCTTTTGTCTGCTGCTTATCAACAAACACAAGATTGTTTTAAACAAAAAGGCAATTGTGGGTCAAGTTTTTGCAGACTAGAGATTGAGGAATGGCAGCTCTTGATTAGAAGCACCAATTTGAATCAAGAGGTCTATTTTCGGTACTCCACTGGTCACAAACCAGGGGTTCTGGAGTCAGTAATGATCTGTATCGCATTGTGTTTAATTATCTAGGATCGGTGTAAGGCTTGGTGCCAAACCCTTGAGCTTTCGTCTTAGAGGACCACATGACCCCCACGCCTCCCCATCCAGCCTGCTTGACATTTAAAAGATGGGTTGAAAGGTCAGACCCCAAGCAATCAACGAGTTTGTTTTGGCACTGCTTTTCTTTCACCTATCCCACTGGCTAAGGAAATGCCTTGACATCACCTCGCATGCCTCCCTGAGAAACAAAAATGTCCTTAAAGATAATAGTGGGTTGAGGCCACACATTTGGATCAGTCCAGGGTAGGCGCCAATCTTCACAGCTGAGCTAAAAGAAGTGGACGCAAATTAGAAACAGGACACATCACAAGGTTTCCCTCTGAGCTAAAGGTTGGCTGAGGTTTCCAAAAAAAATACAATTCAGAAAACATCCCTACAAAAACGTGGAATTTTTGAGTGGGTTTAAATTCCAGTCACCTACTGGCCCCACTTGAATGATATCAGAGGATGTGTGTGTGTTTGTTCTTTCTGTGATTAACAATGTAGCGCTGCCTAAACTATTCCCAGCAATCCATTTGAGTAAGGCCAGGGGGGCGTCACATATCCATTAAATAGAAAAAACCCCACAGCATTCTCAGACGTTTAAGAATCTCTAAATGAAATCCTCTAACATTTATTGTATTTGCCACCTGATATCACTTAATCAGACATATTTCAAGTAATGCAATTCAATTAACCTAGAAGGTTTCCCAAGTTGCTTAATTCAGACTGTTGTCCTGCTGTTCAGGTGGACTGTTGAGGTTCCTGGTTTTAAAACTCAGAAGAATCAAGCTCACATTTGGCATAACCTTGGATTAAGAGGACCTAAAGAAGTACAGCCGATCACTGCCAGAAGAACCTTGTCTAAATGATTCTCATCTGTATGATTCTATTGATCATGTATTTTAAAGGAGCAGGTTAGTTGGCCACAAATTGTTAAGACTAAAACCCTTTTTTTGTCACATTCAGAACATCAAAACAGCCCCCGCCTCCTGGTCTTTGAGTTTCATTATTATTTTTAGCTTGTTCAAAATGCAAATGTGTTTCTTGAAGAGCTGGTTTGGACAAAGACCACCCAGTGGGAATAAGGCATTGTTGATTGCAGATAAGAAGTAATGGGGTGCCGGGGGAACTTATTTATCCCTGTAAGGCACACCACTATACAGGAGACTTGCAAACACATCACTGGTAAAAAAAAAAAGAAAATAACGTGTAATAACGTGTGTCAAGATGAAACTGATCTGGTGCGAGAAATGTGAACGTGCCGGATCAGACTTTTTTTTTTTTTTTTTTAAATGTGCAACAAATATACAACAGTTCTGAGATTTGACTGATTACTTGGTTGGATGGCTTTTTCCAAGAAATAAATCAGTGCAGGATGTTTTGAATCAACTGGACACGTACACACTGCCACTTGATTTTTACGGCGTCATTGCTTCTTATTCAAGACTTCTGTTTTTGACAGAAGGGACAGCCATACTGTACAACCAAATTTTAATTAAACTTAAATAGTACTTCCAGAACCAAACTGAACAAGATACTGTCACCATTTACCCCCCGTCTTACGCCATTCTAAACCTACCATGGAACACAAATAACAAACGGACATTCTGAATAATGTACAGGGCATTCCTTTTCGTGCAGTTACAATGCACGAGCATCAAAAAGAATACGCTTCACCATAAAAGTATCATAACAATACGACTTATACAGTGGACTACATTTCAAGTCTTCTGAAGTGATGCGATAGCTTTGAGCCGATATTCACTTGAGAGAGTTCATTTGAATGAATGAATGATTTTTTTTAACTTGATCAACAAATTAACTGAAAAGGTTTTACATAACAACAACAACAACAACAAAAAACACAACATCGTCTTTAGGTTTGGATAAATTGATATCAGGTGCTGAAAAAGCATAAACAGCTGGCTGTTGTCACAAATCCTAAGGACCTTTAGTTCACAATTGTGTTAGGCTTGTTTCTTTTTTTGATTGCTAAAAAACACTGCACCCACTATTATTCGACAGCACCAAAAGAAAAACTGCATTTGCTAACTGCTACCTGACAAACCAGTTGTGTACATTAAATGTTCTTCATAATGAAGTTCCTTCACTATATTTATTTGTAAACTATGGTATATTAATAGTATAGGACAGTTTACATAATGTATTCTCATCACCCTGAAAATCTCCTTTGAATACAGCTGTGCATATGGGCACTTCAACAGAGCTTCCTGCTGGGCTAAACGCACTGCTGTTTGTGCACTAGGCCAAGACAGAAAATGTGGGGTGACAGAGTGCATTGGCTGAGCTCAAATGAACCAACAGCAACCTGGGGGTGTCAGGAATGTCTATGGCTCCTGTCCAACACTCCTGCTCACTATGGGTTGTCTTAGAGAACATCTTTCAGAGACACTAAAATGTGTAGTGAGTGCAAAGTTGTTTCACAAGATTTGCTTTGCATCCATTTATAGGAAGAGTATGTATCGTCCCATCATTTCCTGCAGATCACTCAAGGTGGCACCATGTCCTGGAACTAAAGGAGCATCATTATAAATGCTTGAGTTTCTGAAATGAAATACTTGCCCATTAGCTTCAGGATCGACACCCAAATGAATGTTGTCAGCAAGAAAATCTGCTGGGTTTGAAGCGGTGGAAAGATTCTGTTTATTTTAAAGACCCAGATGTGTCTCTCCAAGGCCTAAGTATCACTGAAAAACAGCCACATTCGTGAGTCAAGAATGACAACATATTTTATTATCAGGGGAAAGAGCCCCCATTACAGTATGAAACAGCAGACCACACATGGTGATTGCAAAAGCTTACATTTATTAAATGGACAATAACCATGATATATTCATATTGTTGAAAAGGTTAGTTTATCTTTCTCGATAGATCTTATAAATTCTACTTCTACTCTGAGAGAAACAAGCCAGTTTATAATAGGTCATCTAAGTAGTGCATATTTGGAGAACTCTTACAAAAATACTCCCTACCAGTAGACGCTTTGCAGGTATGCATTTACGTGATGTGAAAAAATTGGCTTAAAATTGGCCTGTTTGCGTCATTTTAGAGGAAAAAAAAACTGTATTATAAAACAGATGAATTCACTGATGGATTATGCATGTCTGTACAACATTTTGTGGATTTAACAGCTATGTAATATCATTAGTGGTATCTTATATCTTATAATGGGCAATTTAGGGTTAGGGTTAAAATGGGTCATGGATATCTGGTGTGTTGCCAACATCAGTGACAATCTAATGTAGGCATGAGTGGAATGATGGAACTCAATCTCACGGTACAGCTAGTGATGGGAGTATGCAGAGTTTCAATTACATCATCTTCTATCTTAAGACGATGATGTCATGTCAGTTCCAAACTTGGCGTAAAAAAAAATAGGGTCATTCCGACTTTTCGTACAAGAGCCTGAATGAGAGGCAAAGAGAGTCTGTTAAATATTCAACCCTCTTCCATTAGCTTTCCATGGAGAAACAGCGAACACGGCTCACACTGTCAATTTCATAAGACATTAAAGAATGGAGAAGGTTAGAAACGAGATGAGATGAGAGAAGAGAGCGTGTGATTCACTAGTTTTCAATAATAACACATCTTCCGTAATCCGTCAGTAATGTATGTTTTCCCCTTTCCTCCTAAATTCTGAGGTCACATTTTGTTTTCATCACCAGTAGGGGAGCATCATTTTAAAACAAAGCAGTAATCCTGGAAAGCAACCTTATTACTCCTATTATTGCTGCTTTGAAATCAAGGATGCAAGGTTTCCCGAATCCAGAACATCATGGGCAATATCAGTGTGTTGGGAACATTAATTTAAGAAATCTGTGCCAGCTGTGTGTGTAAAGCTCAGATAAATGCATTGTGTTTCAAGGTTTTATAAGGTTTGGGCAAGAGAAGGGGAGTTGATTGGGTTCTTGCAGGGAGGGATGCTGGGATGAAGGAGGCCAACCTTGGCAAACACAGTGAGACTTCCCGAATATAACGTAGGCTCTCCTCATTCATTCAAGCAATGAAGATACTGGACAAAAATCCAGGGATCTTTCTTTGTTGTCCAGCTGGTCCCTTAAAAAGCATTTTTTGTCTTAAATCAAATGACTTAATTGCAATGCAGGGGGTACTTGAGTACAAGGACAAAACAATGAACAAATGTTATCAATACTGACATTCTCCCTGGCGAACACCAGGTTGGCTGGGTGAGGTAAGCCTCTGTGGTATGAGAGTTGGCAAGAGGTTATCTAACACATCTGTGGGGAACAGCTAACTCTAGAGCCAACAAAGTTGAAGAAAACACAAAAACAAGTCGTCATGTTGTACTATTTTATTGGAATTGAAGTATGCAGTTAAAAAAACAACAACAAAAAACGTTAAGGAACAACATTAGGAGTATGATTTCGCGTGAAACCTGGGGAGTCACTTGATTAGATTGACAATTTACAGTATTTCATGAATTATCTTGAAGATCCGCAAGGGGAAAAGGAAAACATTTTGGAGGAACTTTAAAGAAAGTTGTATGACCTTGTATGGCCAAGGACTTTGCAAGGAAGACTTTTGTTTAAGCAAGTTTCTGAGACCTGTGCGTGGTGAACACAACCTGAAATACTTTTGTGACATGGCCGAAGCTTAGGAGTGATCATATGCTGAGTAGACATTGGTGTTCTTTGGAAGACCACAAGATTCTATTGGAGTAAAGGATTTCCAAGCCTTCTCCCAGGCAGTCCGTCTTTCCATCGAGTCAGATCAGACCACTGCAAACGGCCCTCTATGGACACTGGTCAGATCACTGTAAATGACTCTGTCTGCACAAATAGATAATCTACAATACACCACATTCTTCATTCAGCTGTTGCCTTTCTGAAGTCATTCTTCATTCAACACTTGTCTGTCTAGAGGCCAAACCATTCAGTAACTCCTCCTCTTCTGGGATCTGGTTTCTGCCTCTGACGCTCGTCCTCCATGAACTTCTCCTGCATCTCCTCAACAGAGCCCTCCTCGTGCTTCTTATCCTTCTCAGGAAAGATATCTGGGAACTGGAAGGTTTGCTGCTGGGTCTGTAAGAAAAGCAGGAATTCTTAAAAGTTTAAACAATGACTGTCTGTCTGTCATGAACACTGTCAACCGTTGGTTGTTCCAAACTTGTGACTTGGTTTATGGGAACAGCAGTTTTTAAGAATGCGTTATGCTTCCTATTAAAAGTAGTAACTATGAACACTTGTAAAACCTTTAACGCTTAATGTTACTGACAGGAATTGTTAATCCATTCCACTTCACTGGAAAGCACACAGTCTCCTTTTTCTGGAGCTCATGCTCTCCAACACTGCCTCTGAAAAATACGTTCCTTCTACAACAATGTCATTTTTTTTGAGAGAGAGAGATAGAGAGAAAGGAAGGGTGGTAGGCCTTGTGCATGACGACAGAGAGACAATGTGCTAGTGCTCCAAGCCTGTCTCCATACCAGAGACCATCAATATTGTTGCAAAGATAAAACAAGGTGTGGAAACAGCAGGAGGAAACAGGGATTGCAGTGAGTTAACAGCTAATGAAAAGCAGTGCCTTTCTGAAACAAATGCTTCTACTGGGATGATGTATTATTTTGGCTCTATTCTTTGTAACAAATACAGTAACTTTTAACTGAGCAAAATGACCAAATAGTGGAATATAAAAAAAAAAGAAAAAAAAAGTGAAACACTTAAAATCAATGGCTCGGCAGTGGCACTCCAATGCAAACCCCCACACTATAAACACAGAGTCCAGCCAAGTGAAAGTACAAGAACCAAACCTATTAAAAACAGTACCTTAGTAACAGAGTACTACAATGGATGCCAAAAAATGTCTGTTCCTTCACCTGTAGTAAACTCTCCTTGGGAAAACAAAAAACAAAAACCAACAACAACAAAAAAACATTATGACTAAAAACCGGCAGGGGGACCCATTCGAATGACAATGCAAGAGTGGAGTAGAAAAGTTCGGACATTCTAGCCCTGATGGAGAAGGGGCCTCAAAAATTATACATTTACAAAACAAAATGCATAAATGCTCACACAAATGCATCTTACCCCCCAAAAATTACAATGTTTACACAAATATGTATATATCAAGTTCTTGAATTAATTTTTATCACACATTTATAAATTATGTTACATGTATTTATGGATTCCAATTTACGAATCAGATTTTGTAAATGTAAATTGTGCTGTGAATTTTGTTGATCTGGCTCCATATTTTGTTGGCTAGCACTAATGTTTATATAATGCGTATAAACTCTTGTCTCAGTCTATGGCAAACACTTCCGCAGTTTGATTTAAGAGAAGAGTACCTATATTACTTGAACATGTAAACAGCACTGCATATTCATTTTTTATTATGTAATAGTAATCGTCTTTAGGAAGAGCATGTAATATATTATCCTGAAATTGCATCAATGCATCAAATACACATGACATGTCCCATCTCATCTCTGTGCATTAAAAAAAAAGTCAAATTATTGTTGGGGTGGGAAAACTTAAGCATGGAACAAAAATTCAGTTTAAAAAAAAAAAAAAAATTGTTGGGTTCAACCCAAAATCTGTCCCTGTTATACTAAGAGTCATTCCCCTATCACTCTATAATCCAGGCCCTGAACTTACACCATAAACTGTGCATTCAGTGGCTTTACATCAGGGATAGATGTGCATTATGAGCCCCTGTGTGCAAGAGAAATATCTAATTATATTAGGAATTAATGGATGAAAAAAAAACAGTAGTGTCAAAAACATGTAAATGCATTATGGTTTCATTTAAATTTACGAATCAATTTTTTGCACAATGGTTTGTGAAGACAGATCAGTTATTGCTTCTGGTCTCAAGATATTTCATGAAGGGGGTACTTACATTACAGGAGGAACCTGAGTCATTAACATTAAGGCAGTTAGCAGACACTTTTATCCAAAACGACTTTTATTGCATTCAGGTTATTATTATTTTTATAAAATCAGTCAAACAGTGGGTATAGAAAATACCCCTTTTATCCGTATTTCGTTGAACCACGTTTTTGCTTTACTTACAGCCTTTGGTCTGTTGGGATGTGTCTCCACTAACTTTGCACATGTAGACTTTGCAATATTTGCCCACTCTTCTTTGCAGAACTGCTCAAGTTCAGTTCAATTTGATGGCGACCATCTGTGGACTGCAGTCTTCAAGTCATTCCACAGTTTTTTAGTGGGGTGTTAAGTCTGTTCTCTGATGAGGCAATGCAAGGACTTTCATCCTTTACTCCTTCAACCACTTTGTGCTCAGTTTTGCTGTGTTTTGGGTCACTGTCATTTTGGAATGTAAACCACCTTGCCATTGTCAACTTTTGTGCAGAGGGCAGCAGATTTTCCTCAAGAATTTGGTGGTATTTTATAAATTGTTCCTTCTATCCTGACAAGTGCTCCAGTCCCTGCTGCAGAGAAACACCCCCAGAACAGGATCTCACCAACTCCATGCTTTACTGGACGAATGCTGTTATTTGGATGGTGAGCTGTATTGTATTTCTGCCAGACATATCGTTTGGAGTTGAGGCCAAATAATTAAATTTTAGTCTCATCTGCCTCAGAATCCTAAAGGTGCATTTTGGCAAAGCTCAGTCTTGCTGCATGTGGCCTTTCTTCAGTTGCTTTTTTCTAGCAACCCTCTCATACAAACCACGAATTTGTGATATTGTTGTCACATGCACACAATGATCACTCTTTGTCATAAATTCCTGCAGCTGCTTCAGAGTTACTGTAGGTCTCATAGTCGCCTCTCTGAGAAGTTTCCTTCTGGCTCTTTCATCCAGTTTGGAGCAATGTCCTAATGCACTGAGTAAATACAGCTGGATAAAAAGGCTGTGACTATTTTAAAGAGGGTGATTCTTTTCTTTACCCACTGTATCTAACAACAAAAATATCATATAAACTTGGTGGTGGGCTTGGGCCTGTAAGCAACCACCTAGTAATCCCCAACAATGAGCAACTATCAAGCAATATCCAAGCAATCATCCTGTCATCTTGACATTAGGAACCACTCAGGACACCCATTAGGAAATATCAGGAAGTCTGTCATAGTTTGTCAGCAAGCATTGTGCTGGATGATTTTATACGGCAAGAACCACTCTCAAATGTACCGACCAAAGGTGGACAGGGAAGTGTTCAGAAAATATCTTTAAAAACAGTGATTCCATTTGGTGGTACTAGTGTAGTGTCACAGAAATTATAGACTTTACCTTTCATCTGTTTAGTCTTATTTATATAGCAATTACTAACCTACCATTAAAGATTCTTAGAGTTAGTATCAATGAATAGAGTCTGCAGTCACCCCAAATCAGGTACCACCCTAACACTAGCACTCTTTGGTCGGTACATTTGAGAGTGGTTATTGCCGTATAAAAAAAAAAAAAAAAAAAAAGCACATACCAGAAGGAAACAGAATGAACTGGTTTGGGAATATCAATTAAAAGGTTGTAATATTTAAATAGACTAGCAAAACCCTCCTGAGGGACTGGGATCAAGACCTGGAGGTATGCCGATATCTCCTCAGACACATTCATTTTTCTTTTCATGTTTATTTTTATTTCTCCTTGGCCAATCACTGATGCAAGAATGGAACTAAAACAATTTTGATTTATTTTGCACCGAGGAGTTAAAGCTAAACAAAATGTATAAATCGAAATCATTCTGTGTATGTGACTGTATTTTCAGGATGTTTAATTGACGAGGAAATGTTCACGTAATGTTGGAAGTCCATTAACTAGTTCATTACTAGACAGGGGAGCAGGAAATGCAGGGAAATGCTTGTAAACAGCTCCCTCTGCCAGTCTCACTGGGTGGGCCACACTGCTACTTTCTCCGAGTCCACAGCCTTAGCTGACAACCAATAATCACTAAGCACAGATATTTGGCTGCCCTTAGATACCTCATATCTCTTTGTCTTGACTCATTCCATACCAAAAATTAAGCCTGAATAAAGCCAAAAGTCACAACCATGGTGGGATAGTAGGGACAGGCTCCTGATAAAGAGATGATTTGTAGCTTTAATGGTCCTTGCAAAACAAAGTGGCAATTCAGGGTAGTTCAATGGCTAGGAAAAAAATTCAAAAGCTAGTCTCAGTAGCGAAGACCCAGGTTGGGACAAACAAATGGAAAACTCCCAGACTTTACCACAAGGGAGGAGTCGGATGTTCTTAATGTGTGCATGACCTCCAGTCAATCTCAATAAACTTGCAAATTTGGTGTGACTTTTAAACCACAGTGACCAACAAAATGCTATGTGGATGGATTTGTTTATGTAAAAGTATAATTGCGTTTAAGTGGAATGCAGCATATGTACAATCCAAAAATTTGTAAAAACAATAGAGACAATGGGACTATTGTAGCGTTTCATTTTTTGGGACTATTGCAGCATTCCATATTTGATCTCAAGAAACAACAAAAATCATGGGTTTGATTCCCAGGGAACCAGTGAAAAAAAAAAAAAAAAAAGAGGTTTACTTTGAATGAAAGTCGCTTTGGATAAAATCATGTGCAAATTTGTAAATAAAGCGTGTGAAAAAGTTGACTCATGATAGAATGACAGCAATTCATAGTCTTGGAAACCAAAGACAATTCCTACTACTGGAATGGAATGGGACAAATGAGGAAAGTTTGTTCCACAAAGAGCACTGGTCAGTCTTTGTGTTCCGAATTTGTTGCTCCCTCTGTGGAAAACAGCACAGACCAACAGTAATAATGTAAAGCATTTCAGAGACAACGAAGGATTTGGCCAATCTGAGGCCTATCTGGGCCTATGCCAGACTGTCGGTCTGCTCTGCTTCACTCTGATGCCTTGACTGACTCCCAGCAGAGGAGCAGCATTTGTGCACAAACACTTCCTTCAGGCATGGGTATAGTGGCCCAGCTGTCAAAACCTGACTGGCTACAAAAGTAGAGAACATAATTCATGCAATGCGTTCCCCATGCCAAGTCAGAGCTGCCCTTCCAAACATGTGTGGGGGTCCAGAGCCTTTGTTTCCAATCCACGCTAATGAATCCTCAATGTCAGGGAAAAGAGTGCGTAGGGAAAAATTAAACAAAACATATTATATTTCCTCAATGAGGACAGCCATAAGCCAGACGTTTTTGTAACCATTACTGTAAAACAGAAGCAGGTTTCCACTGCAACTGGGGAACTGTTTCTCATATACACTGGTGTAGACAATCGGCTGGCACACAGTCTGGCTTGTTAAATCATTACGGTCAGGCCAAGCAGTCAGTCTAAAAGAAGGGGTGGCAAAGTCTCAGAGCAGTATCAGCCCTCATGTCATTTTAAGCCACTGAGTCACTCGTTCCATGTTTGCAGTGATGACAGTTGTGACCAGTCGACTTGTTCAGACTTGCCCAAGTCCTGGTTATTTTTTGGTTCCCAAGGATATTGGACCTTGTCAACAGCAATCAAAGATAACCCCTACTTTCGCATATAGGGTCCTGAACCTCTCCCTCAATCTCCGATGTACAAAACACACAAAAGAAAAGAAAGGGGGAAATGAATAGCGAGAGACAGAGATAGAAGCAGGAAAACTGACAAGGTGGTACCATAACAGGAAAAGCATTACTAGTATCGAAGTAATTTATTTTGAAAATAACAAAATAAAGCTGGGTGGCGCCTGGACATTAAGAGACTGATAAAAATTGTAATGAGGTTGAAAAAGGTCAGTGTTTCATGATAATGGGTGTTTGAAGTTATACTAATTGAGAGTGACTTCAAGGAAATGCAAGAAATACACAGAACACGGCTCATAAAGGACGTGGATTGGAGTTGGAGGAAGGGCTTCAATATCATCTTCGCTTGCTTCTGCTGGCACTCACAGAGGCTGTCTCGTAGTGGACGTACACTGGGGGGCTGAGTGTGTGTGTGTGTGTGTGTGTGTGTGTGCTTGCTTCAAACAGGATGCCAGAGATCCCACTGGCCTTTCCATTATTCATGCAGAGCTTCTTTCATCCGAACACAGCCTTACAAAAGTTCTTGAGGTGGATGAAATACTGTACATTTGCAATTTGAAGTTGTAGTTAACCTTTTAAGTGCCACCCCCATTTTTGAATATAGATATGAAAGTGCACTATTCAAACTTAAACTGTTATAATTCATGGATGCTTTGGAATACAGAACTAAGGTTGGACTCTTTTTTAAGAAGACAATCTGCAGATTGTTGCAGAAGTGGAATCATTTCAAAATATTAAAGTATCAGAAGCTGGCATATTTCCTTGTTTACATCGTGACGTCAGACAACGATCAGTTTGAAGTGGTCGAATCTGACTATCTCTGACTTCCCTGTCGACATAGTGACGTCAGAATGCTACGTTGACTTTTATGCTGATGATCTAAACTGTCTTTGAGGACACCAGATATAGGTCAGTTTTACACACTTACCTAGTACAGATGCCTCATTGTGTTGGGGGTACGGCTTACGAATTTGATGATGGTTGGAAAAATAGTGTTCTGATATTGGACTGTAATTAGTTATTATGCCTTAACTGCTTCTGTTTACATGGTGTAAATCTGTCCTTCTACACCTATGACCAACACTTCCAAGTTAAATTACCCAGTCCTAATTCTGCGAACGCAGTTAAGCGGCATGTTTTTGTTTGTTAATTTACTTTTACTTTTGTCTGGAAATATTGACCCTAATCCTGAAACCTGGCTCTCTGAGTACTCCAGATGAGTTTAAATCTAGATCTGGTATTGGTTTTATTCATTTAAATAAAATGATTCTCTTCTTACTTGAAGAGTATCTTTCTGCCATTGAATTTAATGAGATACTCTTAGTTGGGGATTTTAATTGGGATTGGTTAACTCCTGTCCCAGATCATTTTAAATCCTTTTGTAACACTTTAAACCTAACGCAACTAAGCGACAGTCCCACTCGGCTAAATCTCAAATGTTTAGAAAAATCAACTTTATTAGATCTTTTTCTGACTAATGCACCCCATAAGTATACTGATAAAGGTGTTTTTGCTCGTTGTTTAATCCACTCACTGCATCCTTAACTTATACTTCATGTAATTTAACTACACAAAAATTTGATTTCATTCAGTTTTCTGTTTCCGATGTTCATAAAGCTCTTACCCAGATAGATCAAAAAAAAACCTGCAGGGCCTGATGAGCTGGAACCTTTTTATCTAAAGGTAGCAGCAGATTTTATTGCTGAACCTTTAGCACATTTATTTAAGCTTTCTATCTCTTCGTGTGAACTTACAAGGATCTGAAAGACTGCCTTCATTTCTCCTCTATTTAAAGGGGGTGTCCCATTGCATTTAAATAACTATAGGCAGGGGTGCACATAAGTGGTCCGCATGCACGACCAAAATAAAAAATGCGTTATATTAATATGTTCTGACAGCACATTTGCGTACCGACATTGACAGCTGTTAATACTCAATTACGATTTTAGATCACAGACTGTACTATATAAGTTTTATTTTCAACCTGAAAGCATAAATCTAGGCTATGTCATGCCGTTTTCAAAGCACAATTCAAAACTGTTACATTCATCCACTGATGCTCTTTTAATCAGAAGCAGCTCTAAATCCAGAAGCGCGTATACTTGTCGGTAACCTGCCAAAATTAAAGCCTGCTGATTTTAAGTTTGAATATGATGATGAAAATGCTTTTAATGTATTTATTTTCAGACTCTTTTATCCAAAGCGACTTAAAATTGGGGAATACATAAAGTGATTCTTCTTAAAAAGGCAAACAAAGAAATTAGTAGTAAATATTAGCATTTTATTTTTCTTATTTACTGTAAAATAAATGTATTTAATACTAGGACTGCATTTTATTTTTAATAATATTATCACACACTATTATTTAGTTTATTTACTATTATTTTATTTAAAAAAAAAAAAACGAAATAAAGTGCAATAATATTATACCTATTAATAATTCATGTTTTTATAGTTATATTTAATGGGTCACGCTATATGCAGTGTTAGGACCAAACCAAATCTTCAGGTTCTCTTATGAAAACCAGGCTGAAAAAATTATGTGCACCCCTGACTATAGGCCAATATCTAAATTGTGTGTCTTATCTAAACTATTAGAGAAACTAGTGAATGAACAATTAAAAACTTATCTGGAATTAAATAAAATTCACTTTCCCTTTCATTCCGGTTTTGCAGCCACAATGAAAGTGCTAAGTGATATAAACTGCTTAGATGGTAAAGAAATTTGTTCAGCTCTTTTCCTCAATTTATTAAAGGCTTTTAAAATAGTTCATGGCATCCTATTAAAAAGACTTGCCACTGTTGGTCTTTCTGATTCTGATATAAATTGGCTTGCTGTCTGTCTCGCAGGTAGAACACAGTCTGTGGTCTTGAAACTGTCAACTGTCCTGTCAGTTTCAATGGGTGTCCCTCAGGGATCAGTTTTGGGACCCATTTTATTTTCGTTATACATAATATTTGTAATAACATCCAAAACATTAAATATGCATATACATCTTTATGCAGATGATAATGTTATTTATTGCTTCGCGTCATCAGCTTTGCAAGCACTTCAATGTTTACAGTCAGCCTTTAATACTGTTCAGTCTCGCATTTGTCAACTTAAGCTGGTTTTAAGTAGAGATAAGACTAAATTAATGATGTTTTCGACCTCTAAAGTTGAACCAAAAGATTTCCTGATATTTTATCATAGCAAGGCACTAAAACTGAATGTGCTGTGTCTTATAAATATCTGGGCATTGTATTGGATAGTGAGTTAAGTTTTAAAGTGCATATCGACAAATTAATTTCCAAACTTAAGCTAAAAATTGTTTTTATTACAGAAACAGGACCTTATTTTCATTTAATGCTAGACAATATCTGGTATCTGCAACATTTCTACCTATGTTGGATTATGGAGATATATTATATATGAATGCCCAAACACATTACTTAAAACAACTTGATATAGTGTTCCATAATGCCTTACGTTTTAAAAGAAGCAGAGATTGCTCCTCTTGGCTTCTATCGAAATCCTCAGACATTGTAGTTTACAAATCCTCATTTACACTTCTAATTAGTGACCGTTGTTTCGTTTTGATCTCTCCCCTGCACTTCACCGTTCGTCACCCCTGAGCAGTGCATGCACAATGCCAACCTCATGTGTCATCCGCCTGGAGCTGCTTCCTTGCACTACATTGAGCACAAGCTAGAGTACATTTCTTATTGCATTTTAAATTTAGATATATTTCTTACAAAAACGCATCAATTAGCTACACGAGAACTTTGTTCACCCCCTGAACTTTTGAGACACAGCTTTTTATTAAGGATGGGCACTTTTTATTTAACTTCTTTTGGATTGAAGCACTGCAACAACTACAGAGTGCCATTAAACAGCTTGAAATATCAAAGACAATTTTTAATATAACTCTGACTGCATTCGTCTGAAAGAAGAAAGTCACCTAGTCTACACCTAGGATGACTTGAGGGCGAGTAATTGATGGGCTAATTAAATTTTGGGGTGAACTAACCCTTTAATTTGTTCCTCATCTGTTCTATAGTACAATGATAAACTTACGCTGTACCTTTACTACAAGACAAACTTACCTTGTACCTTTGCTATTCTACCGTTTGATGATAAGCTTTCCTCGTACCTCTTCTAAAAGACAAACTTACACTGCATCTTTTCTGTTTAACAGTACAATGATAACACAGTAACTTTTCTAAATGACAAATTACTCATACCTTTTCTATTCTACAGTTATAAACTTGACTCTCTCATTGCTTGTGAAATTAATATTTCAAAACATGTTCGAAGGCATGCAACGTGAATAACTCATAGACATGCCAGTTTTCTTCTTTCATTACTTTGGCTTACAGTACTCTGAGCTGTAAAACATTACAGCAACATTGTAGGGCCCTATATTCATTCAAAACCACTGAAGCCAAATGTTGCCATCTAGTGTTGATAAGATCGCAATTTGAACTTTTCACGAGCCATCAACTTAAAACAACAAAAATTGCAAGGGTGTTAATTTGTGCAGGGCACTCGGTAGGGGAGATGTGTGTAACAGGAAGGAACCCATTTGAAAAGAAAAATAATAGTATTACTTAGCAAGGTTGAGTTTCACTCGGTTTTGTTCAGTGGTAATTGAGCAGAGTGTGCTCACAAGTTCAGGTGGAACATTGTGATCCGATCTGAAAGGTAGCCTGGCTACCAGCTGATCCAGACCGAAACACCCCAAAAAACAACGACTCAACAACAAGCTCTCAAAAAACAAAAAACATCCATTAGTACCAACAACAGTTGCCTTGTCTTTCCAAATACTGATGCTTGCCACAAGACCCTTGTGGAAAAAGCTGGTGGGACAAAAATAAACAGTTGATGTCGACAAGCGGGCAAACTTGAGTGTTCCCGCAAAATCTTGGTTTTGTGGGGCAGTTTATAGTTAAGCAAAATGCCAACAAATTATAAAACAGTACTACAACAGTACAGATTAGTGAAATTCAGTGTAGGGGTAAGTGGTTCTGATACAGTGTCTACACAATAAAATGTCATATGTGCATTTCGCCAACCAGCACAGAAAACTACAGACGCGACATCAACAAACAGAACCTTTACACCAGGACCAAAAAGGTCACGGCCTTGCAAAGGGAGCACAGGATAACATTGCATTTAACTAGAGCATTACATACAAAGCGGTCATACGTAAAGCCTTGATATTGTCTTAAGATTTTATGTTGCTTAAGATTTCCCTGACCCCTGTCTGGACCTCCCTGTTCTGGCACGGCTCCATGGTGCCCTCGCTCACCTCGCTTCATGTGTCGACTCCATCCGCAACCCCCTCCCTCCTCTTTGATGAACTCTCCCTCCTCCCAGACTCCTCCCCACAGTGGGGAGGTCTGATGAGATAGTGGCCAACAAGGAACCGTACTAACACATGGCTTTTTCAACTAACCTTGGAGATTGAAAAATCTCGGGGTTTTGAAGGGGCCTGGGGGTGGGGGGCTGTGAGCGTTCCTCACCGTATTGCTTCTGGAATATTAGCTGATGTAGTGCGTTGGGGGGAAGGGCCGGTGGGGGGAACCGTTGAGGGTATCCAACCACAGAACACTCCCCCACATGTGGTGTCAATTAGGAACAATCTTGTTTTTACCCACCACTGAAAAGAAAGGAGGGCTTTTCTTGGGCAGTGTTTTTTTTCTCTTTGCAGACCTGCTGGAGGAGAAGAAAGTGGCCGGAAATTTGGTTTCATATCAGTGTTTTTCGCCACAGTCTGAGATTCTTTAGCTTGCATGTTATTCACATAAATAAGCAGGACTTTTTGAAAGATTGAACAGCAAGAAAATTGTTCTCTCCTGAAATGTTCAAGCAAATATGGCACTGCATCTGAAAAAAGACAAATGTTAGGAACAGGATGCAGTAATGCTCTAGATCCAAGTCCCTAACTGGGTTTATGGGAAGGTTCAATCGATGGGGCAAAGCCACACAGGAAGTCATTCAACTCTCGTCAAGAGGAAGTTCACCTTTAAATATTCATTTGGTTTTTTTGTATGTATCCCATTACAAGCTTCTCTGTTTTGACAACTTTAATTATTTATCCCTGGCTTGATTGATGGATGAAAGAAAAAAAGAGAGCAAACAATCTAATGCTTCTCTTGAAAACTAAAAACGTAAAGAAACAAAAGCAGCTTTCCCAAATGAATCAAAGATCAGATTAAGGTATTTTCACCCCGGCGTACTTCAAACACGGTCCGTATCAACAGCCCAGGGCTCAGCCCAAAAGCAGGTGTGAACCCAACAGTGCGGTTCGCCACTGGATCACGACCAACGCTAACGTTCTGATGCCCCGAGAAACAACTCTCGCATCCACCCATGATAATAACCATAGCTCTCTGAGAACTTTGTACTATAATTCCTGCACAAAGTCTGGCATGTAACCAAAGACGACCTCTTGCCTTCTTGGCCAACGAGAGAAACTAAACTGCTGCCTTTCTCAGGAGGGCAGGGGCGAATATGTGGGAGACAGAAACTAAACAAGCAGTGCTTGGACTCAGGGAGTCGAACACAATAAGGTGAGGGTTTTGCATCAAAGAGTACCTGTGCCTTAAGGATTTTCAAGGGAACAAAAGCTCTGATGGGCCCTCAAAACAACGAATAAAAAAAATTTGAGGAGCACAAACATCCAAGCATCCGGTTTCTCAAGGGGTTCTTGTTTTGTTTAATAACTTCAACTAAAAAAATACATCTGACACAAGCACCCATAATCAAAGTATTGAAAGGTTATTTTACAGTTGGTGCCCTCCACTTTGAATTGTCCTCTATTAATGATGGGGGCACTTTCTGAAATTCAAGATGGCCAGAAGAGACCACAAGTACAGATGGGGACTTTAACAATACATGTCACAACAGGATAACACTCACCAGTTGAACGTATGCCACTTTGTAATCTGGCCTCTTCACTCGTTGGTTTAAGTGGTTTCGTTTCTTGTTTGTACCTAGGTAGAAGCAAAACAAAAGGTGGTTAGGAGTATTAAGTTACAATTTTATTGCAAAAATGACTTTTTATTTTGCCTAAAGAAATTTTAATAAAACATACTGCTACAAAGTAAATACTATTAATGTGTTTGTTCAACAACTAATATCTCAACCAGCAGTACAGTGAGAAAAAAAAAGATCCCTTGCTGATCTTACATGTTTGCCCACTGAAATGATCAGTCTATAATTTTAATGGTAGGTTACTTTTAACAGTGAGAGACAGAATAACAACAACAAAAAATCCAGAAAAAAATGCATAAAAAAAGAGTTAAATGAGTATTTGATGCCTTATCATTTAGTAAGATTTTTGGCTCCCAGGTGTCATTTATATAGGTAAAAAGATGAGATTAGGAACACTTTAATAAAGGGAACAATCCTAATCTATTTTTTTTTTTTACCTGTATAAAAAAGACCTGTCCACAGAAGCAATCAATCAATCAGATTCCAAACTCTCTACCATTCCCAAGGATGTCAGGGACAAGTTTGTAGATCTATACAAGGCTGGAATGGGCTACAAGACTATCGCCAAGCAGCTTGACAACAGGTGACAACAGTTGGTGTGATTATTCGCAAAAGGAAGAAACACTAAATAACTGTCAATCCGCCTCGGTCTGGGGCTCCATGCAAGATCTGACCTTGTGGAGTTTCAATGACCATGAGAACGGTGAGGCATCAGCCCAGAACTACAAGGGAGGATCTTGTCAATGATCTCAAGGCAGCTGGGACCATAGTCACCAAGAAAACAATTGGTAACACACTACGCCGTGAAGGACTGAAATCCTGCAGCGCCCGCAAGGTCCCCCTGCTCAAGAAAGCACATTTACAGGCCCGTCTGAAGTTTGCCAACGAACATCTGAATAATTCAGAGGAGAACTAGATGAAAGTGTTGTGGCCAGATGAGACCAAAATCAAACTCTTTGGCATCAAACTCAGCTCGCCATGTTTGGAGGAGGAGGAGTAATGCTGCCTATGACCACAGGAACATCATCCCTACAGTCAAAAATGGAGGTGAAAACATTATACTTTCGGGGTGTTTTTCTGCTAAAGGGACAGGATGACTTCACCGCATTACAGGGTCGATGCACGTGGCCATGTACCATCAAATCTTGGGTGAGAACCTCCTTCCCTCAGCCAGGGTATTGAAAATGGGTCGTGGATGGGTATTCCAGCACGACAATGACCCAAAGCAAACAGCGAAGGTAACAAAGGAGTGGCTCACGAAGAATCACATTAAGGTCCTGGAGTGGCCTAGCCAGTCTCCAGACCTTAATCCCTTAGAAAATCTGTGGAGGGAGCTGAAAGTTTGAGTTGCCAAACATCAGCCTCAAAACCCTAATGACTTGGAGAGGATCTGCAAAGATGAGTGGGACAAAATCCCTCCTGAGATGTGTGCAAACCTGGTGGCCAACTACAAGAAACAGCTGAGCCATGTGATTGCCAACAAGGGTTTTGCCACCAAGTACTGTTTTGCGGAAGGAGTCAAATAGTTATTTCACTCATTATAATGCAAATCAATTATATATATATATATATATATATATATATATATATATATTAGTGCTGTCAATCGATTAAAAAAAATTAACTAATTAATCGCACAATTTTTTAAAATTAATCGCGATTAATCGCAATTAAAAGACGGAAACTTTTTGGATATGTAAATGTAAAATGTAAATAATTAATGTAAACTCAAGACAAAGAAACTATTTAAATTCAAAATATGATTGTTTATTGGAATTTTTGTTTAACTTGTAACACAGATTTTCTCATGTAAACAACATACCTGCAATAAACCATCAATATCCTCCAAATTAACTGGTGGCTTGAAAGCCATATTTATTACAGAAATAAAAACACAGGCATGTAAGTACCATTTGAATTTCAAAACAATCAATGCCAATAAAAAACAAAAATGATTTCTATGTTGAATTCTAAGTGGACTGCAAAAAAATTCCAAAGTATAGTCATTGCCAGTGCCGCCACTTCCAAATATAGCTCTTGAGCTTACCGCCACCTCTCCGTGCGCCCAGAATGGCTTGTAGCGTACCGGTACGCTCATTTGGACATCTGTTTTAATAGAGGTTTTAATCTTTTACCTGCACTGCCAATTTTCAGAGCGCCCTTCACAATGCAAGCTTCCTAATTCATCCCACCGAGAGCAGAAACTACATTACCCATTCACCCTTAAGTTATACAAGTGAATAGCGCATGTGTCGCTTTTCTCACTGTTAAGTGTCAACAACTCAACGTGGCCGGAGAAGGTGTGTGAAACTCGTTGTGAGTTATACTAAAGCAAAATCTTGAGTATTTATTGTCTGATAAACATTAAAAACTGTCTGCGGAGGCTGAGTCATCCTGCAGCCCCCGCTGGCTGTTCATTGGCTGCAGCATCTTTTTTCTAAGTTCTAAAAAAATACCGTAGATGGCAAGGCACAAATTTAGATATTCATTTATCTAATTAATCTATAGCCTATGCACAAAGACAATATGATCTTTTTGTCCCCTTTTTGTTTTAAAGCTTGATGAAGAGAGAGAGCACAAGTTGCTGCAGCTGAGGAGGACAGTGATGCGCGCGTACAGGAGTGATTGACAGTTCGCGGCACTTTGTACAAAAAATACTCCGCTACACAATTATTTCGTTATTTTCGTTTAAGCTTATTAACGTTAGCATTACAGAAAGGTCTGATTTACGCACTGTTACAGTTATTGTTTTTTTTTTCTTTTTAAACAATGACATTTGAGTTCATGATTTTAATGTTGCTGTTTCTTGTGGCAGACTAAATGAAGAGTAATGTTTCTTGTGGCAGACTGAAGAGTAATCCGGCAGAGTTTTATACTGAAACTTTCCGTCTAAAAGTCCTTCCTTGGTCTTATCCATATTTCTTTGCACGTTGAACACACATAGGCCACAACTGGAAATAAAAAAAAACTGCAACCGCGTTAATTGCGTTATTTTTTTTTAACGCGTTAAATATTTCAAATTAATCGAATGCGTTAACGCGCTAATTTTGACAGCACTAATATTTATTAAATGTAGTTTTTTTGGATTTTTGTTGTTATTCTGTCGCTCACTGTTCAAATATACCTACCAATAAAATTATAGACTGATGATTTCTTTGTCTGTGGGCAAATAATGTCCCCCCTCACTGGATCTGATCAGTGCTGACTAGTAAGAGCTCAGGGGATATAAAAATAACCACTCTTAACAACCTACTATATAACGATGTTGCAGCTGGGTGTATTTGCATTGACAGAATTACACCTTCAAAGAATATTATGTTTTGCAGAACAGCTCAGATATCCAATATGTCTTTTGGGGTAAGACAGGGCTGGGTTTATCTGTTAAGAAGCCCATGTCTTCAGTCCTGTTAACTGTGATGTAACTGTACAAAGCCTGCTGGATAATATTCACAAGAACCCAGGGAAAGGAGTCAAGAACCAAATCACTTAAAAACAAAAAAACAAAAGACAGTACGAGAAGTATTTAAAAGATTAAATCATTAAAAACAGGACGCACTCTGTGAACAACAGTATACTGTTTTTCACATTAAAATATCTTCACAGCATGACATTTGGTTAGTTCAGTCCGAAAGGTACTTTATAGTTCACCATGCAGCTCTTTTTTATTCAACAAGTTCATAGTGACCACGTCTACCAAGCTCCAAAAAAAAAAAAAAAAAGACCAAAAAACCAACCAATTGCAATTTAACTGTGCTACATATAACGTGTGTGCTACATTTCAAGGGCCTTTTTCTTTAGATTCCCCTTCCACAGAAGAATATTCTGCAATGATACAAGGTTTGAAATGATATGAGATTTATATAGTAATGTCAAGAAGATTTGCGGAGAAATCTCTCCTTAAAACCTGCTCAACTGAAAAGTTTCAGTGACGGCTTGTGTGATGAGTTTTTCTATACGGGATTGGCAGTCTTATTTTACTAGTACAAGGAAAACCTATAAACACAAACACTCCCTCCATTTAGGGTCAGCTGGATGGTCAACCCTAAAAACAGGTGAGAAGCGCTTTTGTTCATGTATGCGATCCCTGTTTCCATTCCCATACTCCCACCCAACATTATATAGTATAAATAAATATTCAATCAAGCTCTCTTTTGAGGTTGTGTGTTGGCTGGTTACTATTATATTACAAATCCCAGGCCTGAGGGGTAGTTATAGAAACCCTTTTCAAAATACTTGGTAGGAAAAAGAATAGACGCCTTGAGCCTGGGGGTTCCACCGGTGCCCCCCTTTTCTCCACATCCTTTAAACCATCAGAGGCGTAGAGCCCATGACGCAGAGCGAACACCTTCTCTGTCGCGGTCTATTTCACCTAATGGGTGTTCCACATTTTTTCAGCTTTTATGTTGTGGCTATAAAAATGGCCACTTTGCTTATTGGCCCTCTCCAACGTTGGCGTGGAAACGGCACGGAAAACAATCCCAGTGGCGAAAACCCAACTGGCAGCTCGTAAAAGTGGTTCCCTCTGCGTTAACCAGACGGTAAAGCCTGTAATAATCCTAACATTATTTACTTACCCTCAGGCATTATTGTTTATGTTGTATATACATAACCTTTATGCTTTAAAGCAGTGGTTGCCAACCTGCCAATCGCGATCTTTATCACTGTTCCAGTAGATCCCAAAAATAACAGTACAATAAATACAAAAATGCATTATTTTTTCTATTCTTTGTACTGTATTTTCCTGTTATTTTCAGGATCTACTGGAGCAGTGATAAAGAAAAAGACCTCACACCAGTGTCTGTCAAGAGGAATGAACAGATGGCAGAGACGCTGAAGACGCGCAAAGAGGAGAAAATACTGTTAGCAGGCAGAGAACAATAGCCCACTGTGTTCCTGATGGTCGAAATATAGCAAGAAAATATAACAATTGAATTGGGGGTGTGGGGTTATGTTAATGTTAATCACTGAAGAGAACTGTCTTGAGAAATAATCTTTTTTTGAGAAAGAAAGGTTTTAATGGCAGTGATCTAAATTACGTCATTTAGATCAAAGGCATTTTCTTCGCCTCTTACCATATAAATCACAGCTCTGCTTTGTTTATAGCGCTAACCAAGGAACTGATATATTGTGGCTGGTTCGTAAGTGCCACCTGCTGTCAGAGAGTGAATTTGCACCTCATTCAGACCTACTGTTTTTGTTTCATGCAGATGGTTTTATGAAGCAAAAAAACCTTAAGTCAGACCATTCTGTTTTTGTTTTAAATACTGAAATTATACAACGTAATTCAAATAACAAAGCAATTGCTTGAGCAACGTGTGTAGCATCTTTGTTTGGATTGTGATTAAAATGCAGTGGTTGCCTCTCATTTCCAATGATTACAGATATTTAAGAAAGAAAGAAAGAAAGAAAGAAAGAAAGAAAGAAAGAAAGAAAGAAAGAAAGAAAGAAAAAGAAAGAAAAAGAAAGAAAGAAAGAAAGAAAGAAAGAAAGAAAGATAGAAAGTCTGATTCTGAATCGGTTATGATCTGTGAAGTAAATAAAAAGGCCTCAAATTGGAAGAACTACCTGGGATGTCTTTTTCTATCAATTCTTCAATAGGTAAATCTTGTTGTTCATAAAGGCTGAGGTCAGGGGACTTGGGCTTAAAAAGGATGGTGACCACTGCTTTAAAGGAGCAGTTAAGATTTTTTTAAATGACGTCATTTAGTCACCCTCATGTCGTTTCAAACCCATATGACTTACTTTCTTATGCGGAAAACTAGATATTTAGAAAAACTGCACGCAAATCTTTTCCATACCATGACAGCTCAAAGTGACTACAGCTGTTAAGCTGAAAAAAGAAAATAAATAAATCTTAAAAGCTTCATTAAATGGGGTCAATACAACTTAAGCACTAAATGTGTTCTGAAGTCACATGATATTTCAGACGAACTTAAACTCTATTCACTGAAATCTTCCCCAAAGTAAGCTGTTAACTTAAAGTCCACGTGAACTGGAGGCTTGCAACCGATTTTATTCTGTATTTTGATGTACTTCCAAAGGAAATGGAATATTCAATGAGGAAAGTAGAGGGAGCGTGGTTTATTTGTATTATTTGTATTTATTTGTATGCCTTAAGTCACACTGACATCATCACAGAAGGTCCGTCGATTTTAAAGGGGGGAGCATTCTAAGATTTGTATTAAAGATAACAAAGGCAAACATTTTTTTTTTTCTTTTTTGTGGATTGAATTGCAAGGATGAATTGTTTACCACAAAACTAGCAATGTGCGCTAACAGTATAAATATAGTAAATTTTGATTTCATGTGTACTTTAAGAACTGCAAATCACTGATAAACTGCGTTCAGAATTCAGATTTGCGAATTATCTGTTTGTTCGGTCTGCCAACTAAATTAATTCACTGAAAAGAAAAAGCTCAAAACATGTACGATTTTATACGGATTATGCCAAATAAATTGTGTAATGTCAAGTAAAATGAAATCATGAAATGTTTTTTAACTATTTAAACAGATGATAGTGACTTAAAGTCCCATTGAAACTGAAGTAGCGACAGATATTTTTTACTGTATTGTGATTCAAACTTTGAATTAAATGGATTATAAAAGAAGAGGCAGATCTGAATGAAAGCTTGCCACCTATAGAGTGCAACAGTCAGGTTCCGGAAGTCAAAATGGCATTAATTGTCTTCATAAGGAAATCGTTTTTAAACGATAACTTACAAACCTTTAAAAACATGCATACTGTGAGCTTAAAATATATTGTTTAAATCTACATACAATATATATAATTTGCAATTATTTATGGGATTGAGTACAGAAAGATTAAGTACACAGTCTTGTACCTTTTTGTCTGATTTTCATGAAAGTTTTTGCCGAAATGCATATTTTGTACTATTGTGACTGACCTCGTAGGTGGTTGGCTTGATTAGTGTCTTACAGAGCTTTAACTTTTAAAAAAATGAATTCTAAAAATATATAAATACTTCCAGAATGACTGGAGATATCCGACATACACTTCCAGAAGTCTGACATTTCACAGGTAGAGGAAAAATTTATATAATAAGCAAATTAATAAATGAAACAAAACAAAAGGAAGGATGAATAGGGTGAATATAGGGTTTTTATTATAGGGTTGGGGTTAGTTTTTTTTTCTGCATCTAACAAATACTATTCACTTATGAACTGTCATTGTATATAAAAAAAACAGCTGCATGGGAATTAAAAAAAAAAATCTCCTTTTGTGTTCCACAGAAAAACAACTGGAATGGTGGTAAATAACTAAATGACAAAAATTTCAAATTTGGGTAAACCACTCCTAACAATGATTGTAAAGAAAAAGAAACATGGTTGTGTAACACTATTGGCAAACTTTGTGAAGAAATAAACAGGGCAGGGCATCCTAGGACAACTGTCGACTGGAATGCTACGGCCATGGATGGAGAGATAAGCAGCTGTGAGTGGAATCACGCAAACCACTCCTTCTTTAAACTTCCCTCTCCTTCCCTCCCACAGTGTCTCCCACTTCATCCAAATTCTGAAAACACAGCTCCCTGAATTAGCCATATGTTTATACATCTAATTCAAACTTGCGCTGAACTGTCAAGTATCTCCATAACATCTTGTCAGTATTGATTATTCTCATTGACAAACACACTGTACATATTATCCATTTACTGTAGGTGAACGACCACCCCAGGAGTGCAAAAACAAGTGATAAACACAGAACACTGATGAGATGTTGGGACCCATAACTTCTACTGTCAGTTGAGTTCGGCTTGCGTTGCTAGGAGAGTAGACCAAAATAAAATTATAAAAAAAAATTATTAAGCAGAGGTGCAAAAGAGTGAGGGGATGCTCACAGGACATGCTCTTGCATTTGAAAACAGCTGGCTGGAACGTACTGGAATAAACCGGAATGGAGAGGTCTTGACACTTTTTTTTTTTTAATCAACAAGCCATCTTTAAAATGAAACAATTATAGCATAATATGCTAAAGATACATGAGATTTGATGCAATTAAAAGTTTAACACGTAATTTGTCTTTTCAAAATAATGCTGTGCAGTTTAAAATACCGGTAATACCAAACAGAAAAGCAAGTATAAGTTCAGAAAATATTGAAAAAAAACTAAAAGTTTATTAAGCTGATACAAATTCATGATCACCCCAAAATCATTGTTTTATGGTGGCACAGATACACTGTTTTATGCCGTTTTTCCACCAAAGCGGCCCCCCCATACCAAACTGACTTACTTATAATTGTTTACATATACATGGGATAAAATATATTTGTAATTTTTGTCTTGTAAAAAAAAAAAAAAAAAAACCTTTAATAAAACCAGATTAAGTTTTAAATACTCTTCAGTAACAAGATTAAATTATAATGACAGAAAGATTTACTCACAGTATTGGATCCTTGTGCGTACAGCTGCAACAGGAACACTGTAGATCTTCTCTAGATAATTTCTGACATCAAACTTGGTCATTCTTGAAGAAAATGAAACAGATAGAGGTTCAGAGTTTCCATGGAGTAAGGGAACAAAATATGAGAATATCTATGGTGTATTGAAGTAAGACCTTAAGATTCATGTCATATGGAAGCATTTAATACAGAGATTTCCAACATTTTTTGTTTTTTTAAGTTCCAAAATTATTGTGACCCCGCAACCCCACCCCACCCACATCACAAAATTAAAGATGAACGCTTGAGAATCTCACAGGTGGCAAAATATGTTAATCTGCATCTCTGGAGAACCCAATTCTGAGAAAACCCAAGTTATTTTGAAAACATTCTGATTCTCGAGAACTGAAATTACATAAAATGCATTTTCTGACATGCTTTCTTGAACAAACAAATGAAAACTGTATCATTACATTAATGAGAACCATTCAGAAAATATGACACCGGAGCTAACGGGAACAACATAACGAACTGCTTTGAAAAACAAGGATGTTTATCACAAGTCAGTCCATGTAATTTATTTTTTATTTTTTAAAGGTGAGGGTTTCCAAGAAACCCAACAAACAAATGCTCCTTCGGAAAGAATATTGTACGCACATCTTTCCGAGACAGCACCAGTGTGTGATGCCCAGATTTCAATGAAGCTGAGTGGAGTTTTGGCCGTGTAATTTATGTGAGAGAGGAGATGTGTACAAGTGCGCATTTGTCTGTGTGAAAGTGAGAGAGTGAGGCGATTTCCTAGAGAGCAGAGCACTCGAGCTACAGTGAGAGGAACAGTTAGCAGACCTGAGTGCTTTCTGAGATCTTGGAGTGGAGAAACTGAGATCTTTTTTAATTCCAGCCCCCTGGTGACCTCGACAGCTCTGCCAACAGGAAAAACCTTTGCTTCCCCATCGACGTCTTGCACTGTATAGGCCTGGATCGTCTGATGTTAATATATGAGCTAAAAGACAAGATTGAATTTTGTATCAATCTCCTTTTTAGGCTTTTTGAGGAGGACTGGGATGCATTTAAACCACCAGGCCACATCTCTAAAACTTCATCTAGTAAGGTAGAAAAACCATCACATTGAACCTTGGTGCTCAGATGAGAAATGCAGGGTCGAATTTGCCTGCAACATATTCTAATCCTATTTTCTTTCTTTTCTATTTCATGACATTTTCCACTTCATCTATCAAATACAAAATAGTGAAGAGTGACAAAATATTGCAAATATAAAAGAGTATGTGAACCTTCTAGGGGTTTGTCAGTTGCACATCATTTTTTTAACACGGTATAATTAAAATAAATTTTTACATGCATTTAAAATTTAAATACATTTAAAAACAATCAAAATTAACACTTAGTAAAAGATTTAATATTTTGATAAATTGTGTAAAAAAGGTTGTTAAATTAATGAAATATTGAGCTATAATAGTAAACATTTTAGTTTAACCAAACTAACTGGACTCAACCCCACATGAGCACATTTCTGACACTTTATCTTGAAAGGAAGAAAAAATACATCATTAAAGTTTCAAGCTACTCTTTGATATGGGAAATTTGATAAGGTTTGAGTTTATCCCACAACATATTCCTATAGTATTTTCTTCTTTTTCCCCATAATAATGTTGTGTCATTTTCCTCTTCATCTATCATATAATGCAGGGTTCCTCAAACGGGGTTCGCAAACCCCTGTGGGTAAATGAGGGAACTGCAGGGGCTTGGTAAATTAATAAAAATGTAACCATAATATAGTTTTTGTTTCAAAATTGTTTATTTACTTTCCATATCAAATAAACCACTTACTTAAAATTTAATTTTAAATATATAAGTTTTTTAAATCATGTAAATAAATGAAATATCAAGTTACAATTGAAAATGTTTTAGGTTCAGCTGACCAAAAAAAAGTTGGGGAATCTCAGGTATAAAGACAAACCAATACTGTAATTGTTTTTTTTTGTTTTTTCTGTTTGGACAACGTTTCTCAGTTCCATTCCATAGAATCTATTAAATGAAGCACTGGGCAACACAGTCATGACCTTCAGCAGATGTAAACAATGCCTTACGCCTGTGTGGCTTATCTTTTGTAAGCGCTGACGTCTCATAAAGATAGAGACCTCCTTGTTGTTCAATGCCCTCTTCTGCGAGTTTGAGCTGCGCCCCACCCTTCACACATAAACAGTCCACACTCATCTCTAAACGTGCACTCACACCACCCATTTCAGAGGCTTTCCAAGTAGGTGACTCAGAGGTAGAGTGACAAAACACTCCAAATTTTGAGGAAATCCAAAAAAAGAGGGATCTTTTGTAAGCCGGTGACCTCTAGGTTACATTCACACCACTGGGACTAATACAGGCGGCAAGAGAGTGGACAAATAGCTTTAATGAACTAAGAAAAGATCATTAAAATGAAATCATTCAAAAGGAAAAGTAAATAAAAAGATGAAAGCTCAAATGTTGATGCTAAATCAAATACTTAAAAGGCACATAGGATCATAAATAAACGAGGTTAAACAAATCCTGCAAGTAAAAACACTTTGTAAAGAGGCCCTCTTTCACAAAAACAAGTGCTTTGAAATTCTTTGGCTCTGATAATCACTATGCAAACCAGGTTGGTTTCAAGCAAAACAACCCCTTGCCAAAGTGAAGGGTATCTTTGAAAAGTAGAAAGTGAAGAGGGGGATCTCTTTAATGTTTTAATGATACCTCTGTTGCCTTGTCTACTTTCATACTGTTTGCGATGGGACCGTGTCAAACGCAGCCCTGGAGGAGACAAAACAGATCTTGATGTCCAATGAGGAGGCAGTGGTCCCAAAACAAGAAGAAGAAAAAAGACATTTCCTTTGATTGCACAGGCAGGAAATGTTTAGAATCAGGTGACAAGGATGCCCGGTGCGGATTAAGACACTTAAGGTCACAAAACAGTCTGTAAAAACAAAGAAGTACAAGCAGGTACAAAAAAAAAGCTTTGTCTAAGCACTTGCGCAAGTGATAGCATATAGCCCAATTACAAACGTGTGCGGTTTGGAACACACACTGGCGGAATAATAACTGAGGAACAAGGCTGCACCGTCACCGTTTTAGATGTACACCCTGAGGTTCTCCAGAAAACAAAGCAGACTTTGTCCTCTTTTCTTGTGTGGACTCTGATTAGACCCATTATTAACAGTCTGACTGCCTGTTTCATATTACAATGCCGCAATGCAATAATTACGGCTGTATTTTTAGTGACGTTTAACAAACGTCATCAATAAAGGAACGAGAAGGTGGATTTTAAGTAGGTAAACGAGCTGTAAACAAATCTTGAGACAGGCAAGGGAGCTCCGAGGCATCACTGGCCATGCACCCGCCGCACGGAAACGTCATCTCGGGTTTTGTTACAAAATGCTGTGTTGCATCTAACCGGTCTGCAATTATAGTTAAGCATCACTTAAGATGGTTTAATTATTTGTGATAATCATGTGCAATAAGATTCCCACACTGCCATTTTTAAGTGCCAAGATTAAATGGATTTGTGGGATTTGTCTGCCACCTCCTGGAAAATAATGTAAATACATCATTGCAAAATTTTAAAGGGGTCATATGATGTTTCTAAAAAGAACATTATTTGGTGTATTTGGTGTAGTGCTCATCATTTTGAAAAACGCAGTGTGCTTTGATTGGCCTGCTATCCAGTGCATTGTGATTGGCCAAATACCTCAAGCTTGTGATAAAAAAAATGTTACGCCCCTTACCAGGTTCAAGAAACTTTCCTCTGTAAAATGCCCTGCACACACCCGAATATTTGGGTTTGCGCAGTGTTGTAAATAAATAAAAAAATCAATTTGAAGGTTATCTGCCTACTCCCAGGGCTTTAAAGACACAGGTGACTCTGTTTATTCAGTAAAACACAAAGATTTTTAACTCAAACCGTTGCAGTCTGTAAGTCTTATGAAGTGGAAGTGAATGGGAATCATGGTTTGAGAGTGAAAAAAAACATGCACAAACAAAACCAAATTAAATTCTGCGGGTCGGCTGTAAAGACATGAAATGATCGGTCTGTGCAAGAAACTGAACAGTACATATATATATATATATATTTATCTCAGATTCACCGCAATGACGTCCTGAGCATGTTTGCATCTTCTTCCTCAGATTGCTCATTTGGCATCTTCTTCTTTTTGCTTTACAGCAGATCGCAGATTTATAAGTGCATTACTGCCACATATCTCTCAAATGGACCATTGACACTCTCTGATTGAAGATAGAGTGTCAATGTGAATGAGATGTAAAAAATTATATAAATACTGTTCAGTTTCTTGCACAGACCGATCATTTCATGTCTTTACACCTCAGTGTATCATCACGAACCACAGGGTTTAATTTGGTTTTGTATGATTTTTGACTCTCAAAGCCATGATTCACATTCACATAAATCATATGACTGACTGACTGACTGCAACAGTGCGAGTTAAAAATCCTTGTTTGTGTTCTACTGAATAAAAAAGTAAGTTACATCTTTGATGCCCTGGGGGTAAACAGACAAACAACCAATTTTCCTTTTTGGGTGAACTCTCCCTTTAACCACTGATTTCTAGTTGTGTTTTGGAATTTCAAACAAAGTAGTTTGGCTTTCACAATGAAACACACAGCATCTCCACGACATGGTGGCAGCAACAATACTATAGCGAGAATAAAAGTTACGCCTTCTTTCTTTGCGGTTACATTTGGGCGGTGTTATGCAAATCTTTCCACACAGTGACTTAAACATGTGGGGGGCGTGTTTGAACGAGGCATTTTAGGAGGGCATGGAACGATAACTTTTAAATAGAATATCTTTGAGACTTTAATCTTCGCGACTTTACAAATCTTCTGCATGCACCGACAGTTTTTAAGACACCCAAGAAAAGGAAGACATGAAATTGCATCATATGACCCCTTTCATGTTTGACACAATGGGTATCATTGATGAAAATGACATGAAACACGTACTCCATAGGAATGCGAAACTGCACTGTATCAGGTGGCTGTTCTTTGCCGGGTCTGACCAGGGTCAGGTTGAATGTTGGCCGGAATATTCTCAGCTGTGGGTTACCGAGCTGGTATAAAGGATATCTGAACAAATAAAAGAGAAATGACATAAAACTACAATAAATACATTGTCAGAGGATTAATTGCATTTCATGACTTGAGGAGTCCTGCATTTCACACACAAACATATATACATATACATATAATTTACAGTTGTCTCTAATGAAATGCTCAAATTCCTTACTAATATGTGGACGAACTATGGTACAGTTTTTATCATATGCATTTACCAAGATCTTTACATCGTACTCAAATACCTCAAAGAGCATCATTTTACTATCATTTGTAAAAACAACATGTCTTTACTATAGTGTTACCCAGCTTTTTGTGTTAAAAATACATGTAGCATTAACATCCATGCTAAAAAATAAAAATAATAATTTAGCTGACACTGCACTAAACTGGTTGGCTGGTTTTAGCTGGTCTTCCATCCTGGCCATAACTGGTTAAAACAGGCTGCTTTATGAAGGGATTTGACCACTTCTAGTCAGGCCAACCAGCTAAAACCAGCTCGACCCTCTTAGGGGCGTTTTGTTTGTTTGTTTTTTCAGCAGGGGCATTGTTATCGGTAAACAAGAACGATGGTATTATTCTCCTACTATGTCGAAAATATCATGGTAATACCCTGGTATCATAAATAAAAAAAACATGGTATTGGAAACCATAGCTTTATCATGGTTACAAAATGATGTTAACACATGCCTCAAAACATGGTAACACCGTGGCACTTTTTGAAGGAGTAACGTATTTACTTTACAAGAATGATAATACATACAGTAAACCTACACAGGTAACGTTACACATTTTCGGAAGGACAAACTATCAATAATGTAATATTAACTTTTTTTATATATATGCATGAACAACACATCGGTGCATATTTAGATATAAAACGAAACCACTCACATTATCCGTTTCGCCATGTCCTGTTCAGTTATGGACAATCACATGTGCTGTTTTGATTATGTATTTTCATGTGCTCCAGCCTCAAGGTCCTCGAGAACTGACTGCTGTGAAACCTGCGCAATAGTGTTTTTCAAAATAAAAGTCCCGATTTCCACACTGTTGTCGTTTATAGGTTGGAAAGTGCAGTTGAATAAACAACACCTATGGAGATTTGTAATAAATAGAAGAATTTACTCCAAATTGTGGGTTTTGTTTATATAAATTGGGATATTTTGATAAATATATACATTTATATACAAACACATTTCAAATGTAATAATAACTTTTATTTTGATGTAAATGTCTTGAAGTCGTTTCCTAATGTCACTTTTTTGTTTAACTTACACGTGAGAGATGTATACAATTTTGCATAGGCCTACGTGGTTGGATAAAAAGTTGTTGCAATGAAAATAATCTAATAACTTTCCAGAATAATTTCATATTTTTCTACAGATCTATATAGCATATAATTTAACCAGCATTTGACACCGGTATCGGTTTTAAGGCAGAAACACTAACTAATCATGCTTAACCAAAGTGATACTGTTTGTAGGTCTATGTCTTATATAACAGGGTCTCGACAGGATTGTTTTTGCAAAAAAATGTGAAACGTTCCCCTCATAGCACACGTACATCACGGAGATGTCTGACGCATGCATCTGTGACGTCGTTAAGATACATTCTAAATCATAAACATCTCGAATAAACGTCTATTTGACGTCTGATAGGAAACTTCCTATAGATGTATTGCAGGTGAGCAAACACAAATAGCCTACGTTTTAAAGATGTAAACGTCAAATGTACGTCTTCGTGATGTACGTGTGTTAATTGCAGGGACCCTACAGTACACGTACATCACGGAGAAGACTAACTGCCTGCATTTACAGCTGCAAGACGTGTTTTCTAGCGTTTGCTCATCAGCAATAGGCCTAGGTCTATTGGACGTTTCATAACCGATATCAAATAGACGTTTAGAAAAAGTTCATGACTTAGAATGTAGTTATATCTTAGAGACGTCTATCAGATACACAATAGATGTTATGTAGGCTAACAAACATGAGTAAATAGGCTAAATAAATCAATAAAACAGAAACCAATACTCTGTGCTCAAAATGAACCTAATATGCAAAATAATAAGTCTATAGTTGGTACAGATCCATTTATAAACCTAAAATAATTTGAAAAAGTTTATTTGTACAGTAGCTAGGCTATATAATCACAGTTTGCGAAAATGAAAATAGATTTAGAAAATGTTTATAGACTTAAAAAAAGAGGAAATATTCATTTTGTTTTCTTATGTGCTTTCTTTTAAAAAGACAATTGTCTTTGCGACGGTTATTTAGGCTACTGTATACTGTATAGTGTGATTTTGGGTTGTTTTGGTTTGAATTGGTTGTGTTATTTTGGTTGGTTTTTGGTTTGAATTGCATTAAAACCAGTTAGTCAGTCTGACCCGCAAACATCATCATCATTATCATTTTAATAACATAGGGAACATGCACAAATAAATAAAGAAAGAAAGAAATACAAAAACGGATTGGCACCTTTTTTAAATTAAGATTTAATGATTGAGATTTATTGATATTGTGACCACTGAACTAAGAAATATTGCATTTGTAATATAAATGTTGCATTCACTACCTTTCTAACCATTTTTTAATTCTATTTTCTTTTCACTTATTATACAATTATAAAAAAACATTTATAATAAACTGTTTTCTTTTTATGCATTATATTATTTAAAAGCCTTTGTTACGTGTACTGCGTTTTAAGCTAACTGAGATTTGTTATAGCACTTTACTCTTTTGTTTTTGATTGCTTCCATTGTCCTCATTTGTAGGTCGCTTTGGATAAAAGCTTCAACTAAATGACTGAATGTAAACGTAAATTTGTTTTGATTTAAAACCTGGTCTCCTTACCTTAAATGCAACAACTTTTGTTCATTAAAAGTTATTAATATGTACCTTGTCACCACAGGCATGACAACTGAAGACTTCTTCTCCAGCAGGTCATTGTAAACTCAGTAGCTCTTTGAGTATGGTGTTGTAAAGCTCTTTCCCAACAGAAGAGGACAGCCTTGACCACGGTACAAACCTCAACCAACACTGAAATAACATGGGTGTTAAAAATAAAGGTCTCCTAACCAGGACACTCGCCAAAGATTCAAATTCTTCACTTTTATTATGGCAGGATCTGCAATTTCACCTCTGCACCTTTAATTCGTGTTACACGCCTGTGAGTTTGCTACTACCAAAAATAAAAATAAAGGTATAAGAATTGTCAATTTGGTGTCCAGATTGGTTCTTTTATATTGTTTTATGTGTCATTTGTATCTATCAAAAGTCTCATACTGATTATTTTCAGCAGAGACGAGCAGTACCTGTCGTCAGTGTAATCGTTTACCTGAGTGAGATTAGAAAGAGCTCTTGTTGGCCGAGGCTCTTGTAATTGAATCACAGCGCGAGGGCTACTTGTCTGCGTGCCAATGTTTAGCAAAGGATGGGTTAGAGGAGACCTACTCGTGCAATTTGACTCCTCTCAACCTTCAAGCAAAGGTCTGTTCACACACTGTTTTCCAACGCTGCCATTTATAGATTGGCCCATGCAGTGAGTTTGTGACTGAAACTGATGCCTGCTCTGCTGTGGGGTAAAATATGAAATAAACAAAATTAGCCTACTTTTCACAAAAATCTTAATTAAACTTAAAATTAGTTTTATTGAGTACTTATTCAAATGACTACAAACTATAGTGCTTACAAAATCAGACTCGCTCTGTAAGTTTGCTTTATCTATCAAGTGATTCATTTAATGCGTTTCATGTGCTTAGTTTTTTTTTTTTTTTTGAGAGAGAGAGAGAGAGTTGCTAGTAATTAATAAAAAATTTTTTAAAGCTTTTGTAGCCTAATTTAATCAGTAAATTACTAGAAATTAATGTTTAACCTTTTTATGTTCTGTTACCATCACTCAATTCAGTAAAATTCTCTTGAAAGGTAATCTGTATGGAAATGTATTTGCATGGAAAATCATTCAGCAAGGCAATCAGAATGGAAATGTATTTAGCTAGATGAAATATGTGCACCAGAAAAAATATCTAAAAAATAAAGATTGGGGTTAACTGTGGAGGAGATGGCAGAAGTGCAAGCGCGAGAAACACTATGGAAACTTTCCCAGCTCGGGTTATATTAAATATCCAAAGGGAAGGGGAAATTGTAAAGTGAAGAACCAGACAAGATGATGGAAAAGTATTTTTCGCTTAAAGTGAATACTTATGCTTGTAAAGGTCTGTAGGATTTTTTTTTTTTCAAACAGCATTTTATATTTCCTTGAGGGACTGCCATGCCACTCATATTTTCCATTATTGTATTGCCTGGGATATTATGTTACATGAATGTACATGAAAAAGATCTGCAACTGTAAAAATCAAGGTGGTCCAAAACATTCCAGAAGACTTGCTCCATGAGAATAAAAGAGATGGATGCATGTGCGTCCTCAGTTACACACAGTGAGGTGCAAAGATGAGTAAAAACATCAATTAACTCTCTCTTTCTCTCTCTCTCTCTCTCTCTCTCTCTCTCTCTCTCTGTGTGTGTGTGTGTGTGTGCAGTCCGCATGCGTCAGGTGAGCATGAAGCGTGGACGGAGAGTATTTGATTGAAGTGCGAGGTATGAGTGATTGAATTACTTTTTTCCCCTCCTTTTCTATCTTTGTTAAATTTGTTAATATTTGCGTTGTGTCTTTAGGTAATAGTAGTAAGAAGAAAGTTGTTGTTTAGAGGAATTTCACTCCCAGTCTATGTACTGGGAGTATGGCGGCTCCAAGTGCGAGGAGTTTAGATTTTCTAACGAGGCGTCATGGAATAAAAGTGCAACAAACGCGCTTTAGCGGTAGGGGCAGTAGTTGCTAATGAAAATGTTCTATCAGCGTCAAGGATGAATAATGCCATTGTTTTGTTTGTAAGGACAGTTGAGTTAGCGAACTTGCTAACAGAGAGTGGTATTGAGATTGATGGCATTTTTTTTTTTTAGTGCTCCCTCTTTCTACCCCTTCAAAGAAGGTGACGTTATCTAGCGTACCGCCTTTTATCAAGAATTAGACTTTAGCAGGAATGCTTTCTAGGTATGGAAAATTGATTTCTCCCTTAAAGATGATTCCGATTAGTAGCAAGTCCTCTCAGTTAAAACATGTAATGTCTTTCAGGCGTTTTACATACATGGTTCTGAAGGACAGTGTTGATAAACTTGACTTGACTCTTAATTTCCATCATGATGATGATAGTTATGTCATTTATACCACAACAAATGTAATTAGATGTTTCGGCTGCGGGGAAAATGGTCATCTTATCCGCATGTCCAAAGAAAGGAAATTATAGAAATTAATTGATCGTTGTCACTGGGAATGTGCAGAATGATGTTACAGCTGAGGTGCTGGGTCCAAGTAAGGCATCTGAAAATGTGCAGCATGATGTTACAGCAGGTGCTGCTGAGATGCCAGGTCCGAGTAAGGCGCTTGTGGAAAATTTGGTGGAAAGTACAGAAGAAACTGAAAAAGATGACACTGCTGCAAATGAGAATGAAGAGATTAGAAGCTCTTCTGAAGTGGAACAGGTAGCAGAAGAAGAATTAGGTAAGTCAGAAGATTGTAATAGTGAAATTGAGGAAATGGAAGACAATTCTAAAGTTGAGGTTCCAGTGTTGAATGATGATGGATGTTTCTTTAAAACTCCACAAAAAAGGAAGTTGGTAGAATGTCAAAAACAAGTTAAAAGAAAAGAATTTTTTGGTCTAAGTCAGATGGACACAGATAGTGAAAGTGACATTTCAGAGTGCAGCTTCATTGCTAATCTGATTTTGGGTGGTTTTTCCAGTCGAAATTACACTGTTGACGACATTAAGTCTTTTTTTGATAACAACAAAGAACTTTAGGAAGGTGAAAATAGAAGAGTATTTATGTAATATAATGCAGATATAATGCAATTCATTGACAAAGTAAAGACTTTCCGAAGTGAAAATAGTTTTTTCTGATCAGGAAGTGTACCGTCTTAAGAAAATTCTTACAAAGTTAAAGTCAGAGGGATTTAAAGAAAACAGTTAAAATGGGTATCTTCTTTCTTTTAATATGCTTTCTTTTTGTCTTTTCTGGTTTACTCCTTTATTTTCTATGGGGGATATAAGCTTCGCTTCTTTAAATATAAATGGAGCAAGAGACATTAAGAAGAGAGTTCAGGCTTTTGAATTGATGAAATATAAGAATACTGAAGTGCTGTTTCTGCAAGAGACACATCGTGATATAGAAAATACTGCAGAGTGGATAAGAGAACTGAATGGGTTGGCAATTTTAAGTCATTATACCTCGCTTAGTGGTGGGGTTGCCATGTTATTTTCAGGAAATTTTATTCCACATTCTTATAATGTTGAGGAAGTTATTGTAGGAAGATTGTTGAAGATCAATGCTTATTTTGAAAACAGCTCTTTTGTATTTGTTTGTGTTTATGCCCCAACTAATGCTTTAGATTGAATGATTTTTTTAATACTTTGCAAAAAGTTTTGAGTGATTGTACCAACGATGATTTTACTTTAATTGCACAGAAAGTGGATTAGTCAGGAATCATGTTGAACCTCATAAGCAATCGAGGAAGAGGCTATTTCAGCTTATAAAATTGAATAGCATTATTGATGTACATTGGGATAAATGTTAAGACTACAAAATCAACTTTTGGGTGGGATTTTGAGTATAACAATATACTCAATATACTACAAAGTGAATTAAAGAGCCAATGAATGTTTTGGAAGAACAGTTAATCAAATTACAAGATGTTTCAGTATTTGCGTAAGACGGTAATATTATGGAAAATGTTAAGAAGAAAAATAATTTATTAGCTGAGTTGCTGGGTTTGACTACATAAGGCACTATACTTAGATCACGGTATCAAAATGTTGAGTTAAAGGAGTAATATGTAATTTTTCTGCTTTAAAAATAGCAGAAATCACTATATCTATGTTATATATATTTTTTAGTTGTGTACTTACATCATCCCGACAGTTTCCACGAACTTTCAAATCCGGAGAAAATTATAGTTTAATAAGAAGACACGGCACGTTTCTTTATTTCCGTTTTGTCGCCCGTCTATGGCGTCATGTGAACTTTGACCCCTCTAGTTTATCTAACTTCCTGCGGAACTGCCAAATACAAAGGTGAACGGAAAACAAAGACGAGACGAAGAAGAAAAAGTAGTAGCCTTGATCGAGACTATTATATTTTGTAGTTATATTGTTTATATTCGTATTTAAACCTCAATCAATAACTTAGTTATGGATCATGATTATGCTTTGCCTGCACGTTCTGTGAAGCGCAAACGCACGGGTGAAATAAATGACCCGAGATGGTTTTGGGACAAGAGAAGCAAAAAGACACGGGTAAATATTGGAGTTGCATTTCCAAGATAGAGAGAGCTTCGTGACAAGCTGAAACTACAGAGAGATGCCGAACTCGCTTGCATTCTGATAAACAGTTATGCATCCATTCAGCTAACTTTATATATCCGTATATTTTGTGAAACAATGATGTCTTGTGTAAAACGCAGACGGACTAGCTCTCATGTAAATCTACATTTGTTCTATATCTAGCTGAATAAAGTAGCTTCAAATGCAGTTCTCTAACTTGTTTGATATCATAGTATAACGTAATTATAATTTTTAACGTAAGGCGACCGTGTTTTTTAACATATATTACTACTAGCTAGATGGAATATTGATTTGATAGGGGTCTCATAATTCATATAGATGGTTTCATCGGGCGCACGGTCATGTATATCGGTCTGGCTGCGGTGCCTTCTACAAACTCAGTTAAAGGCAAGGTGATGAGTAGACTGAAGTTGGGCTCAGGTGGATGTGCTGCGGGGTGTGTTTCCCATACATTTATTTATTTTTGGAGACTCGCCACAATTTTAAAACTGATCTTTTTTCAAAAAACATTACTTACTGCACGTTTAATAATAATAATTCCTTACATTTATATGTTTAAATATCAAAACGAGGCACGGGCGTTTTTATATCGCTGTATTTCTGAAGGAAGACTTGCATGTTATATGCCTGATAGCAGCGTATGAGCGTACCAGCTCTGCTTCGTTTACAGCTGTTACTGGGGAAACCTCTATTTCTCACGCTTTATGTCTATGCTTTAAAACATCTCCTGTTGGCAAATAATGAATTTGCATTTTCATTAAGTCCGCCTGATCCACGCAGCAAACATATTGTTTGTTATCAAAAAATATCTACTCTAGAGGGACTTGGCTGTTATTATTGATTCTATTTGGAAGTCTACCGGAAGTTAAGTTAGGTCCACAAAAGCGCTCATGCGCAGTAACGTTTGTTTATGTTGTTGCCGTTGAAACCGTCTCTCCATTCGAAAAGATGTGATTGTCAAAATACTAAGTTAGAATGAGTGAGGAATGATAGGGAGCGACATAGCGCGTGTTCCAATGAACAACAACTCCCATGAGCCTTACGCTCTTTCCCGACGTCATCAAAGTACGTCTTATGTTATTATTTTGATTGAGTTACCCCTGGTGGCCAAAAATTCCATATTGTACGTTTAATGGATGCTCCTTAAAAAAACGGTCAGAAAAAAAACGTATTCATGCTTTGCGGTCTGAAAATGGGCTTTTATTGACTTATCCTGTAGATATCCGCAAAAGAGCGGTACAGTTCTATAAGGACTTGTATAAAAGTGAAATTTTAGGTATAAACGATGATTATCTTGTTTTTTTTTTATTATTATTTACCACAGATAGCTGAAGATGCTAATAATGAAATTAGTAAAACGAAAAGAAGAAATCGAAGATGCATTGAAGAAGATGGAAAATGGTAAAACACCTGGAATAGATGGTATAACGGTTGAATTTTATTAAGCCTTTTGGTCAGAGGTAGGCACAGAATTAGTAGCAGTTTTCAACGAGAGTCTGAAAAATGATCTTTTGCCACAGAGCTGCCACAGGACAGTTATAACATTGTTACCAAAAAAAAGGAGATCTTAATGAAATTGGCAAATGGAGGCCTGTAAGCTTGTTGTGTACTATAAATTACTTTGGTAGCACTTTATTTTACAGTCCTGTTCCTCATGTACATACTATGTACTTATTATAGTAACTACAATAACTATGTAATAACTAGGTACTAACCCTGAACCTACTGTTAACCTAACCCTACCCCATGTAGTTACCTCGTGTTACCAGAACTTTCTTAGATAAATACACTCTATGTACGCTATAAGTACATGTTAGTACACGTACTGTAAAATAAAGTGCAACCATTATTTTCTAAAACCCTTGCAATTTGATTGGGTAAGGTTATGGAACATGTGATTCATCCCGATCAATCTTATTGTGTACCAGGTAGGAGAATTTCTGACAATATTTATTTTATTAGAGACATTTTTAATAGTGGTAAATATCTTGATTTAGATTTTGGGCTTATATCGATTGACCAAGAGAAGGCTTTTGATAGAGTTGAGCATTCATATCTGTGGAGTGTTTTGAAAGCCTTTGGATTAGTTTATTTTAATGATAAAAACCTTATAAAGTGAAGTTGAGAGTGTTTTAAAATTGAATGGTGACTTATGCTCTCCTTTTAGAGTGTACAGGGGTGTCAGACAAGGTCGTGCATTGTCAGGAATGTTATATTTTTTGGCATTAGAACCCTTGTTCAATAAAATGGGATCTGATGTGTGTGGAGTACATATACCTAAGTGTGGTCACAATTTTAACTTATCAGCCTATGCTGACGATGTGATCATTTTAATCAGTGGATCCAGCGATGTCAATGTATTGCTAAGGATTTTAGAAGCTTATAAAACTCTTTCTTCTGCCGAGGTAAACTGGAAAAAGAGCGAAGCCATTTTAGTTGAAAATGGTCAAAAGGGGAACCAAGGCTTCCTGATGGTGTGAAGCGTACTAGGGATGGTTTTAAATATTTAGGAGTTTTTTTTTTTAGGAAATGAGAATTTTGAAGGCATTGTTGAGAAAATTAAAGTAACAAAAAAATTTTACTTCCTAAAATGTCCTATAAGGGTCGTGTCTTGATTGTTAATAATTTAGTAGCGTCTGCACTCTGGCACCGTTTAGCCTGTATGGATCCACCAGCTGCTGTATTAGCAAAAATCCAGTCAATCTTAATTGACTTCTTCTGGGATAAGTTGCACTGGGTACAGGAAAGTGTCTTGTACCTGTCAAAAGAAGAAGGAGGACTTGGACTAATAAATTTGCAGAGCAGAACATCTGCTTTTCTTCTTCAGTATATACAAAGACTTTTATTATTTCCTATGGAGTCAAGTTTGGGTAAGTGCTGCCTGTGCAAATTCTCTGGAATATTGAAGGTTTAGGACTGGACAAAGCCTTGTTTTGGCTGGATCCTCAAAGACTAAAACTTTTTGATTCTACAGTTTTTTATCATAATTTGTTTAAAGTCATTTGAGACTCAGATCAGCGAGAGTTCGGCAAAAGACTCTTGATATTTGGAGCTCGTCTCTTACTGGAGAGGAAAAAGATCTGTTGGATCTGTATTCAAAGGGGTCTATTGATTTTAATCGTAAAGTCCCTTTTCCGGAATTAAGTATATGTCCAGGGATGGGAGAATGTAATGGTATGCTGTTAGACTGTGAATATTTAATAATTGTGGGTACAGAAATTGCATCTGGCAAATGCTTATATAAAAATCGTGTAAACGTTTTGAATAAAACTTTTTTGAATAATAAGTCTGACACACCTTGGAGAGATATACTTGAGCTTAATGTAGATGAAAAGCCAGAATGGAGAGTTTTATATAAGTCACCTTTGGTTAAGAAAACTGGGGATTTGCAATGGAGAATATTCCATGGCGCCATTGCTGTAAATGCTTTTGTTTCTTTGTTTAATTCAGATGGTACTGATTGTTGCCCTTTTTGTTTACAAAGAGAAACTTTTTTTCATGCATTTATGTATTGTGAAAGGTTGAAACCCCTTTTTGATATGTTGGAGATACTTTTTAAATCTTTTAATGAAATCTTTTGAAATTGTTCATTTGTGGTTTTAATTATGTTAGTAGCAAGAGTCAGAAGTCTCAGTTGATGAATTTCTTATTGTGACAAGCAAAGATGGCAATTTACAGTATGTCACTATAGAAAAGAGAAAATTGACATGAACATCAATTAAAGTCCGGACTCAATCAAGAGTCCGGTTTCGTATTGCTTGGCGGGAAAGTAGCATATCCTATAGAAAAGCATTAAAAACTGCTAGATCTGATTACTTTTCTTCTCTTTTAGAAGAAAACAAACATAACCCCAGGTATTTATTCAATACAGTGGCTAAATTAACGAAAAATAAAGCCTCAACAAGTGTTGACATTTCCCAACACCACAACAGTAATGACTTTATGAACTACTTTACTTCTAAAATCGATACTATTAGAGATAAAATTGCAACCATTCAGCCGTCAGCTACAGTATCACATCAGACAGTGCACTATAGACCCCCTGAGGAACAGTTCCACTCATTCTCTACTATAGGAGAGGAAGAATTGTATAAACTTGTTAAATCATCTAAACCAACAACATGTATGTTAGACCCTATACCATCTAAGCTCCTAAAAGAGGTGCTTCCAGAAGTCATAGGTCCTCTTCTGACTATTATTAATTCCTCATTGTCATTAGGATATGTCCCCAAAACCTTCAAACTGGCTGTTATTAAGCCTCTCATAAAAAAGCCACAACTTGACCCCAGAGAACTTGTTAATTATAGACCAATCTCGAATCTCCCTTTTCTGTCCAAGATACTAGAAAAGGTGGTATCCTCACAATTATATTCCTTCTTAGAGAATAATGGTATATGTGAGGATTTCCAGTCAGGATTTAGACCGTATCATAGTACTGAAACTGCTCTCCTTAGAGTTACAAATGATCTGCTCTTATCATCTGATCGTGTGTGTGTCTCTCTATTAGTTTTATTGGATCTTAGTGCTGCGTTTGACACAATTGACCACAACATTTTTTTGCATAGACTTGAACACTTTGTTGGCATCAGTGGAAGTGCATTAGCATGGTTTAAATCGTACTTATATGACCGCCATCAGTTCGTAGCAGTGAATGAAGATGTATCATATCGATCACAAGTGCAGTATGGAGTACCTCAAGGCTCAGTACTAGGGCCGCTACTCTTCACGCTTTATATGTTACCCTTGGGAGATATCATCAGGAAACATGGTGTTAGTTTTCACTGTTATGCTGATGATACGCAGCTCTATATTTCCTCGCAGCCTGGTGAAACACACCAATTTGAAAAACTAATGGAATGCATAGTCGATATAAAAAATTGGATGACGAGTAATTTCTTACTGCTAAATTCAGAAAAAACAGAGGTGTTAATCATAGGGCCTAAAAACTCTGCTTATAATAAACTAGAACACTGTCTAAGACTTGATGGTTGCTCTGTCAATTCTTCGTCATCAGTTAGGAACCTAGGTGTGCTACTTGATCACAATCTTTCCTTAGAAAGCCACGTTTCTAGCATTTGTAAAACTGCATTTTTCCATCTCAAAAATATATCTAAATTACGGCCTATGCTCTCAATGTCAAATGCAGAAATGTTAATCCATGCATTTATGACTTCAAGGTTAGACTATTGTAATGCTTTATTGGGTGGTTGTTCTGCACGCTTGGTAAACAAACTACAGCTAGTCCAAAATGCAGCAGCAAGAGTTCTTACTAGAATCAGGAAGTATGACCATATTAGCCCGGTCCTGTCCACACTGCACTGGCTCCCTATCAAACATCGTATAGATTTTAAAATATTGCTTATTACTTATAAAGCCCTGAATGGTTTAGCACCTCAGTATTTGAATGAGCTCCTTTTACATTATACTCCTCTATGTCCGCTACGTTCTCAAAACTCAGGCAATTTGATAATACCTAGAATATCAAAATCAACTGCGGGCGGCAGATCCTTTTCCTATTTGGCGCCTAAACTCTGGAATAACCTACCTAACATTGTTCGGGAGGCAGACACACTCTTGCAGTTTAAATCTAGATTAAAGACCCATCTCTTTAACCTGGCATACACATAACATACTAATATGCTTTTAATATCCAAATCCGTTAAAGGATTTTTAGGCTGCATTGACTAGGTAAACCGGAACCGGAAACACTTCACATAACACCGTACTTTCTACATCATTAGAAGAATGGCATATACGCTAATATTTGTCTGTTTCTCTCTTGTTCCGAGGTCACCGTGGCCACGAGATCCAGTCTGTATCCAGATCAGAGGGTCACTGCAGTCGCCCGGATCCAGTACGTATCCAGACATGATGGTGGATCAGCACCTAGAAATGACCTCTACAGCCCTGAAAGACAGCGGAGACCAGGACAACTAGAGCCCCAGATACAGATCCCCTGTAAAGACCTTGTCTTAGAGGAGCACCAGGACAAGACCACAGGAAACAGATTATTCTTCTGCACAATCTGACTTTGCTGCAGCCTGGAATTGAACTACTGGTTTTCGTCTGGTCAGAGGAGAACTGACCCCCCAACTGAGCCTGGTTTCTCCCAAGGTTTTTTTTCTCCATTCTGTCACCGATGGAGTTTCGGTTTCCTTGCCGCTGTCGCCTCTGGCTTGCTTAGTTGGGGTCACTTCATCTACAGCGATATCATTGACTTGATTGGAAATAAAAACAGACACTATTTCAACTGAACAGAGATGACATAACTGAATTCAATGATGAACTGCCTTTAACTATCATTTTGCATTACTGACACACTGTTTTCCTAATGAATGTTGTTCAGTGCTTTGACGCAATGTATTTTGTTTAAAGCGCTGTTTAAATAAAGGTGATTGATTGATAAAGTCTAGTACCTGTTTTTTTAAACTTGGAAAATCTATTATCATAAATTTATGCATGATCTTTTAACGTTTGAAAGGATCTGGTGTCTAAATGGGGTTCTTTGTAATGTTGTGGAAGAAGAGCTGTTTTTCTTCTTCTTTCTGTTAAGGCAGTTTATTTGGTTGTATTTTGTATTATAATAAAATGAAATTTGAAAATCAAATCTCTCTCTCTCTCTCCCTCTCTCTCTCTGTCTCTGTAATGGTTATTTATTTGAATTTATTTGTAATGGTTAAAAATATTAAAAAGTTAAATAAAGTAATTGTACTGCTGATATTATTATAAAAAGTAAGTAGTTGTTTTATTTATTTACTTTAAATAGTTTTATTTGTTTAAGCGCAAAAAAGGAAAAAAAAGAAAATAACCTTACTGCTGATAATATAAATAATTTTAAATTGAAATATTATTTATTTATTTATTTGGTTGGTTGGTTGTTTTATGTTTTCAAGTGCAAAAGAAGAAAACAATTGCACAAATAAAAATAAAATAAACTAATTGTACTGCTGATGTTATAGTTAAAAAAGTTGTATTTATTGTTATCCAGTTTAATTGTTTTATGTGTTTAAATTGCAAAATAAATCGACGCAAAAATCAAATCAAATAAATCTCATAAAAAATGATAATTGTTGTATATTTATTTATATTTTATTTTACAGTACAACAGATGGGAATAAATATTAAAATTATATATATATATATATATATATATATATATATATATATATATATATATATATATATATATATATATATATAATTCTCCAGGTAATGTTATTTAAAATGAAAAATACGAAGAATAAGCATTTTTTACCGGTGGTCTCTGGACCCCACTGTGCAAATAAACCAATAACACATGATGAAAACAACATCAAAGGTTAATGTCATTCACTGAATTATTCACTATATATACTACCGTTTGTTTTTCACTCTCCATGCTCACAGTCCGTGGAAAACAGAGCCAGCCACCAATCATTCAAGCTGTTATTTATAGCACTTCTCAACGGAGTCGTATAGTTGATGTGTAAATTGAGACTCTTCCTTTGGACATGGCCCCAAAGCACGCTCAACTCTGACCCTGAGCCAAGGCCACTGTAAAGTTGAACTTGGCTTAGTCACACACACATCCGCAGACAAGTGCTGAAGATGCAACTGGCAACCCTTAGCTGCTATTCTGGAACAGTTTCATATGTCCAAATCTGAACATGAATCGAAATTAAAGCAAATAAGTGAAAGGGAAACGGGGGCAGCCAGTAGTCAGCTGACAGGTGAAGCCATCTAGTGGTTATGTGATTATTGGAGTAAAGTGAACGGCCAAGGTGAGGTTCCCACAGCCTTATCCAATGACCAGCGCCCTGCCAGCAGAATCCTGAGGTGCAAAAGGGCTGACTTACAGAATCTGAGCCAGTCGCAACTAATCTTCAAGGCATTTAGGCAACGGACGCTTCAACACATCAGCGCTTCACTATCAGAAGCCCTTTCGCATGGAGTTTACTGGGGAAGCTGTAGATAGACAGATAGATTTATCAAATAAATTGCATATATAAAAAGCAGGATGTAAAACTGAGTAGAAAAAGGTCAAATATATAGTAAAAAAAAAAAAAAACTCAAGGGATCTGACTGCAAACCATTAAGAAAATACCTTAGAACTGCAATATTGTTCAAAATTAAAACAATAGAAAGATGCAATCAGAGCTACAAAAGAAACACCATCTGACCAAAGGTTTACAAGAAATAGAAGATTCAATGAATCATAATCAGTTCTGGAATACATGGCATAATCTGAGCACAACAAAACCACGAGATGGAAACAACTGGACAAAACATTCTGAAAATTTAAATAAAGAAATCCCTTCAAAACAAATAAATAACATTTATGACCTGATCAAACAAAGTCTACAAACTTATGAAAACATAATGAAAAATAATCAAAACCCACTGGACTTCCCAATTACACATGAAAAATTGACTAAATAACTCAAAAGCCAAAAAAATAAATAAATAATAATAATAATCTTGTGGTCCTCACAGGATCCTAGGTGAAATGCTGAAACACCTGAGCTTCAGACAGCTGTGCTCAAATTATTTAACTATGTACTTAGTTCAGGCTGCTTTCCTGACATCTGGAGCCATGGACTCATTACCCCTATTCATAAGAGTGTAGACAAATAGGACCCTAATAATTTCAGAGGCATTTGTGCGAGCAGTAATCTGGGGAAGTTATTTAGCAGTATTTTAAACCATCGAATCGGAAACTTCCTAAACGAGCACAATGTCCTGAGCCCGAGTCAGATTGGCTTGCTTCCAAATCACAGAATGACTGACCACATTTACACCCTACACACCCTAATCAATAAACACAGAAAAATATTTGCATGCTTTGTTGATTTAAAATAAGCATTTGATTATATTTGGCATGATGGATTATATTATAAGCTTTTACAAAGTGGTGGAGGGGGTAAAGTTTTTGACATTATAAAAACAGAGACATTGATCACAAAAAGTCAGCAGGTACAGATAATCTGGATCCCTTTCTGTTAAAAGTGGCAGCTGATATTATTGCTGAGCCCAAAGCGCATATTTTTAATTTGAGTCTTCTTTCTAACTCCTTTCCTAAAAGTTGGAAGGCAGCCTATGTTCTCCCTTTACATAAAGGTGGAGACCCATCAGAATTGAATAATTACCGTCCAATATCAAAACTTTCTGTTTTGTCAAAGATCTTGGAATCATTTGTGAATGTACAGTTAAAACAGTATTTGACTGACAAAAATATTTTAAATAATTTTCAGTCAGGGTTCAGAAGTGGCCATAGCACTATCACTGCTGCTACATTAGTGACAAATGATATTATTGGGGCCTTAGATAAGAAGCAACATTCTGCTGCATTATTTGTTGATCTTTCTAAGGCATTTGATTCGGTTGATCATGGATTGTTATTGACCAAACTACGTTCAATTGGTTTAAGTGAGAAGGCTGTTGCATGGTTCCAGAATTATTTGGTAGATCGTAGTCAATGTGTTTATGCTGAGGGTTATAAATCTGATTTTCTTGAGATAACTAAAGGTGTCCCTCAAGGATCAATCTTAGGACCCATTTTGTTTTCAATTTTTATAAATGATTTGGATAGAGATGTTCAAGCCAAATTACATTTATACGCTGATGATACAGTGGTTTACACCCAGGCTTCCACCATTTCAGTAGCAGTGCAGGAACTTCAGACTGCATTTCAGGCATTGCAATACACATTATTGAGTCTAAAATTGGTTTTAAATACACAGAAAACAAAGTTTATGGTCTTCTCAAAAGCTCGAGCACAGCTACTCGACAATTGTGGCATTTTGTCATTAGATGGGAAATCAATTGAAAGAGTGTCTTCATATAAGTACTTGGGGATATGGATAGATGATAAGCTTTCCTTCAATGAACATATTACTGCTTTAGTTAAGAAACGTAAAGTCAAGCTTGGCTTCTATTACAGAAACAAATCTTGCTTTACTTTTAGTGCTAGGAAGAAACTTGTGGAAGCTACTTTTCTGCCTGTAATTGATTATGGAGATATATTGTACATGCATGCTGTATTTTCCATCCTGCGTCATGTAGATTCAGTTTACCATGCATCACTACGATTCATAACAAATACAAAGTCCCTTACCCATCACTGCATTCTTTATGATTTAGTTGGTTGGACACCACTTAAAATTCGTAGACAACAGCACTGGTATATCTTTATTTATAAAGCTATACTTGGCAAATTTCCACTGTACCTCTGTAACCTCCTCTCTGTTTGCTCTGGTACCTATCAGCTACGCTCCTCAAAGTGGTTGCTTTTTAATGTGCCACGAGTTACAACCGAATTGGGAAAAACTGCCTTTTCTTATTTAGCACCTTGGGGGTGGAATAATCTACAAAAAGAGCTAAAGTTAGAAACCCTTATGTCCTTAAATGAATTTAAAACTACTATAAAGAGTGTTGTGATGGAGACATGTTCTTGTTTTTCTTAAGAGTCTCATTGTGTGTTATATTTTTATTTTTAATATTTTGTACTTCTTTTATTGTTAAAATGTACTTTAGTGTTTGTTATGTATGCATTTGTTGTGATTTGGCTGCTACCTTGGCCAGGTCTCTCTTGTAAAAGAGATTCTGAATCTCAATGGGACCTCCTGGTTAAATAAAGGTATAATAATAATAATAATAAGAAAAAAAAACAATGTATTCATACAACAAATGTGCAATCCGAATTGGCAACGGACATACAGAATTCTTCACCCAGAAAAGAGGAGTGCCGCAGGGCTGTAGCCTGAGTCCAATGCTATTAAACAATTTTCATCAATGAGTTAGCGGTGCAGTTGGAACAGTCTACAGCCCCTGGACTCTCTCTACAAGACAAGAACATCAAGCTTTTGCTGTACGCAGATGATCTGGTGCTGCGGTCCTCCACCCCACAGGGACTACAGCAGCAGCTGGACCTGCTGGACAACTACTGCCAGAACTGGGCCCTGGCAGTAAACCTCAACAAGACCAACATTATGGTCTTTCAGAAGAAGCCCAGGTGTCAGGAACACAGACACCAGTTCAGTCTAGGCAGCACCGCTCTAGAACACACGATGCAGTACACTTACCTCGGCCTGACCCTCACTGCATCGGGGAGTTTCAGTTCGGCAGTGAATGCTCTCAAAGATAAAGCTCCAAGAGCTCTATATGCAATCAAGAAAAAAATCCAAAATATTGAAATACCTCTTCCAATTTGGTGTAAAATCTTTGATAGTGTGATTCAGCCCATAGCGCTGTATGGAAGAGAGGTTTGGGGTCCGCTCAGTGGTCAGAGCTACACTAGATGGGACAGACATCCAACAGAAGCCCTACACACAGAATTCTGCAAAATTATTCTAAAATTAGGGCAGAATTAGGCCGATTCCCATTGATTATTAATATGCATAAAACATCCCTCAAATGCATTTTCAAATCAAGTCCCACAGAATCACCACATTTTAAAGCAATACAAACCTAAGAACTGAACCCTGAAAAGAGTCCCGCTCAGTCATCTAGATCTGAGACTTACTAACCTGACTAACTCTACTAACACTAACCAGTCTCAGACCAGCACTGCTTCTCACCCAAACATCAAAATCAATCAAATTATCAAACAGTCTAAAAATACCTATCATTCAACAAATTCACCAAATTAACAGAGAACTTTACAGCCATTAGTGAAACTGAACAAATAAAGATACTGTTAGGAGAGGGACACACAGCAGCACTGTCTGCGAGATACGTGTGGACGTGCCACAGCCTGAGAGACAGCAGGTGAACGTGTGTGTGTGTGTGTGTGTGTGTGTGTGTGTGTGAGAGAGAGAGGGAGAGAGAGCAGGTGAATGTGTGTGTGTGTGTGTGTGTGTGTGTGTGAGAGAGAGAGCTGGTGAATGTGTGTTTGTGTGTGAGAGAGAGAGAGAGAGAGCAGGTGAATGTGGCTGTGTGAATGTGTGTGAGAGAGAGAGAGAGATCAGGTGAATGTGTGTGTGTGTGTATGTGTGTGAGAGAGAGAGAGGGAGAGAGAGAGAGAGAGCAGGTAAATGTGTCTGTGTGATTGTGTGTGTGAGAGAGATCAGTTGAAGGTGTGTGTGTGATTGTGTGAGAGAGAAACAGAATGTGTAATGCATTTGACCTCCTGGACACCACACTGACCCTCAACATGTGCGTTTCAGTATGTGTGTTTCTTGGGAATTGAACCCAAAACCTTTTGTGTTGCTGACACAATGCTTTACCACTGAGCCACAGGAATGGGACAGAAGCACAGACGGAGAGAAGTTTGGCATAATAAGAATATTATTTAAAGTAGTTTTGTTTGTTTATATTTGAAAAATGTTTGTCCTGTCAAAGTAAAACCAGTGCATTTGACAAGACATAAAAAGAGGACTCCAAAAAACATGATTTAAAAAAAAAAAAAAAAAAAAAAAAAAAATATATATATATATATATATATATATATATATATATATATATATATATATATATATATATATATATATATATATATATATATATAAGCTTTTTTATTTTTAGTTATTGATTAATCCATTTTAAAGTTTAAAAGCAAAAAGACAATATTTCAGTTGTTATAAACTAGTAGTTATCATTTGGAATTCTCATTAAATCATTAAAAAAATAAAGAATGGTATAAATGTTTTAGAATTAAACACGAAGAGTAGATTTCTGTTTCCATTTTTTTTGTCATTGACCTTATAAAAATGTAAATATATATATATATATATATATATATATATATATATATACATATATATATATATATATATATATATATATATATATATATATATATATATATATATATATATATATATATATATATATATATAATAAAATAATATACACGATATAGTACAATAATATTTAGGAGCACTACACACACAATGCTACACAAGTGTGACGCGTAGGAGGCGAGTGCAGCTGTTGGGAGGAGAATAAAGTAATATTTTGCACAGATTAAACGTAAAGTTAAGATTTTCCCAGTTTAATAATACGCCAAAATAAATGTAGTTTGAGATTAAAGCTTTGCTGCGCACCTGCTTTGAACAGTTACAGGACATTAAAACATTGCGCACAGGGCTGATGCATGTTACGCATAATGCGAGTCAATCACTGCACGCGCGTCTCCAAATGCCAAGCGCGTGCACACTCAGATTGTGTGCTTCACACACACACTGCGTCCTGTCTGGCTCCTGTCCCCGTTGTCGCAAGGTTAGCCTAATCACTTTCTCTATTACCTTTCTGAAGAAGCAGTATGGAGTTACGTCACACCGGCGCGTAAAAGTGCACGCCAAGCAAATAAGCCGCTGAGGAGCTATTTGTAGGCATTGCTGCCAAACCCGGGTAAGGCTGCTCACTCTTCTGCCATCAATGCTTTAACCCTGCTGCAGCACTGGAAGCAGCATGCATTACTTTTCTGATTTATTCTGGAATGATTCTGTTTGGAGAACTTGACCTGGATCCGTAGATGACCGGCGGCCGGTGCGCGCAACGACGCAATTAGATCCAATTCAAAAAATCACATTCACAGACAGTCGAGCGCGTGAAGGAGCATGACACGATGACGATTCTGCATGGTTTAGCAGAGATATTGTTACTTTATATCTTCTCGTTCGTTTAGATATTTTCTTCTTCTTCTTCTTCTTTGTGAATCATCATGCCACACTCTCGCAACAGGAACCCAAGTCCGATCCCAGAGGTGACATGGGACACGGGGTTGAAAGAGATGAACGAGACCTGGAAGGGGGCTATTGCTTGCTTGGGAGTTGCTGTCTTTTTTGTCATGACAATTGGGATCATTTATTGGCAAGTTGTGGATCAGCCCAACAAGAACTGGATCCTGAAGGGGAGCTTTAGTGGGCTGATTTGGGAGAGACGGACGCAAACTCTCGTCATACAGACACTGACTGAGGACAAGACGTTTGCGGAGATAGACGTGGAGAACGCGGGGAACACCGATATTGAGGTTCCGTTCGTGAGGAACATGTGCTGGCTTAATAAAACCGAGTTCTGCTACACTTGGGACTCGGTCGCAGAGGTGAAGATCTCTCTGGAATCATCAGAGGAGGACTCAGAGACCGAGTGTTACAGTGTAACCTGGACTCCAATTCACTGTCATGTGGACCTGAAGGTAAAAATGCCATTAGAACTTACTTATTTAGAACATTTTTTAAAATATAGGCTATGTTGCACATAGAATCAGAAGTGTCACTGAGGCACCATTTTAATTTCCACAAAAATAACTGAAACAAAATAAATCACCCTATTTGTTTATGAAGAACAACATAAAATGTATTCAAAATATTCAAGAACCACCAACATTGTATGGTGTGAAAGTTTCTCTCACAGAAACCGAATAATCGCAGCTTCGCAGGTATAAAATTCTTTACAATATATAAAAAAAAAAAAAAAAAAAAAAAAATTATATATATATATATATATATAATATAAAAATGAATAAGTGACAATGAAGATGATGTGTTTGTTTTGTCAGTGATGATCCTGTAAGTACCGCAAAACGCGATTTTTGTTCGTTAAGAGTGTATTAATCGCTCGATGAAAGCACACCGCCTGACTAAATATTATAATATAATATATATAATAAATATTATAATATAATATAATATAATATAATATATATATATATATATATATATATATATATATATATATATATATATATATATATATATATATATATATATATATATATATAATGTTTTATTTTATTTTTTTAGGTTCCTTAAATGTTTGAAATCTCAATTAAAATATATGTGAATACATAAAATATATACTTTTAAGACCTTCATATTTTAGTTTTGGCTTCCTTTGGGAGGTTTAAGTTCTAATTAAGTGCATACAAACAGTTATTTAACGGTTTATTGTTTCACAGTGTTACATAAAGATAACCATTTTAAACCATTTTTATTGCAACTGTAACTTTTTTATTTATTATTTAACTGTTTTTATTTTTATTTATTTTTTAAACTTTTAAATAGTTTTATTATTAGTTATTTTTATGGGGTTATATTGTTAATCATAAAAACTGATTTACTTTGCATTCGCACCTGCCAAAAAAAGTTTTTAAAGCAGGGTTTAAAGTTCACCAGTCTAAAAGGGCCACAGAGATACATTTCACAGATATCCGATAAGACAAGGTCTTTCTTTGTTCAGCAAGCACCTAATGCATTTCGGAAGTTTTCTAGTTTAATCCCTTCATTTCCCATATTTCCTTCCTCACTAATGCTCTGTCATGTGTTATTTTAGATTTAAGCCTAAGAACACTTTGTTCAGTCCAATCCTTTGAGTTAAAGGTATTCTGCACCTGTTTTCATGTCTTATGAGAGCCAAAAACTTCTTAGCTGGATGTCCAGATTTTGCTAATGAAAACCTCATTCAATCTATATGAAGAAACTCTAACAATAAATGTATAATTAGTACTTAAACTTGCAATAAATGATCTACCTATGGTATAGATGGACCATAACTATACATTTTAAGGATAGTAACCCTCTTTATTTCTCAGGACTGTTTCTCCATGGTGAATATTTCATGGTACGGAGGTGCCAGTGTCCGTGCACACAACTGGCCAATAAACGATGCCAACATTTCCATGCAGCACTTCACAGTCAGCGACCTTAGGGACAACCCTTCTGGCTTCGGGTCAGTTTTAGAACGCTACTTCCTAGGATCCTCAGGTAAGCACAGAGGAGCTCCGCTCCACTAACTGTCACCCACTTAGCCAAATTTTGCCACTCTGCCCTTTCACACATTGTTGACAAGTGCAAACATGCATTCACTTGTGACTATCTACACATTTCAAAACTGCCTCGGCCCTGAGATCACAGAGAGCATAACACAATACTGATGGTTACTTCTGCTTGGTGAAAGACTGCACAACAAAGGTCTGAACCCATTGGTATTTGTTAGCAGATGCCCGATGTTTATATCGAGAGTTAATTAGGAAAACAATCTCAGGCAGGTTTAAATAAGCATTGTGTTTATGTCAGGGAGGATGGGACATGTTTACGGACAGATGCGTAGTGCATTAAAACATTAGCCACTCCAAATTCTCATAGTCTTGCAGTGTTTAAAGTGAAATAAGTAGCTATACACCATGAAAATGTGTGAAATTTTGTACTTTTGTTAAAGTTTCACTGTTTTTATTGATTTTATTGAGTATGTTTAACATTTAACTTAGATTTAAGCCTAAGAACACTTTGTTCAGTACAATCCTTTGAGTTATAGGTAATTTGCACCTGTTTTCATGTGTTATGAGAGCCAAGAGCTTCTTAGCTGGACGTCCAGATTTTGCTCACTAATGAAAACCTCATACAATCTAAATGAAGAAACACAAATATTGTTACAGAACTGTAATGTAATACAAGGGTTAAATCTCAAGTGCTATAGCAAAGTTTGTTTTTTTTGGATAGTGTCCTTCAATTCATGATGAAATAACTCTTGTGAAGAAGTGTTCATAAAAAAAAAAATGTTGAATCAAATCCTGTTTAACAAAGGATTCACTCAATGAGCTCACTGAATCTGGCAATGAGTGAATCTGTCCCAAAATGCAGAATATTTGGAGCATTTAAGTGAAGTATTTAAATATTAATTGAAACTTAAATCAGTGGTTATTAACATATGATTCAACCACACGGCAGAAACCAGAACCGCCGTCCCAGAACCAAAGTTCTTGATTATATCTTTTTTATCTTGATCTTTGATGAACAGACGTCACAGCAGCTGGGTTATTAGGTTATTTTGTCTGTTTTAAGGGCTGCCAATAGCTCCTCAGCGGCTTATTTGCTTCGCGTGCACTTTTGCGCGCCGGTGTGACGTAACTCCATACTGCTTCTTCAGAAAGGTAATAGGGAAAGTGATTAGGCTAACCTTGCGACAACGGGAGCAGGAGCCAGACAGGACGCAGTGTGTGTGTGTGTGTGTGAATTCAGATCTGACGCACATCATATTTTCTCATCACTCTTTACCTTTTCTGACCCACTTCAGTTCTTAAAGTCTCTAGTAGTGGGCTAAAGAGTTGAATTGGGTGTGTTAGATGAGGGAGACAGAGCTGGTGCTCCAGGACAGTTTTAAAAACCACTGCATTTCACCAAGTTTCAGTGGATTCCAATAGTAATTTGTGACAGTTCCACCCTGGAGCATATAGCTGCAAACAAACAGACAAACAAAAAATCTAATTTTAATTTTTCAATTGTAACATTCAAGATTGATTCATGTTTGAATTAGAAATTAATGAGTTACTTTCCATTAAAAGTAATCAAATACCAACAGTTACAGGTTAATTTTTACAGCGAGTAACAAAATTGTAACGAGCCTGTCCTCCAACAAAAAACGACCATATAGGTCGTTTGTGCAAGCATTTATTACGACCTATAATGACTTTTTAAAGTTAAGTGCCCTCTAGCGGGCGTAAAAATAATGACGGTATTGCGTTGCGTCTGTCGTCATGAATTGACGTATAACGTCATTACCAATCAAAACGCACGTTTATTTAAATGCAATGTGTGGGCGTTTTACACCGATCTCACAGTATTTCCTACATATTTTACTAGGTGGCTTATTCGTTCGAATGACCACACCTAACCCCACCCCTAAACCTAAGCCTCACAGAAATCATGCTAAATTATGATTTATTGAGCATATTCATTTTCGTGCACGTCCGTTCCTTGGGATCGAACCCATGATAGCATGATTACATATCAAGGTATAACGCAATAATCTACTAACTGAGCTACACGAAACCCAAACCAGATTGCAAATAAAAGAGTACAAAACATTAATATGAAAACGACCTTTTGCCGATAGGGGTGCAATTGTAGTATATGATCTGATGGGTCGTATTTCAGGGATTTGGACAAAGGACCTATACATGCGTATTGGTTGGAGGACAGGTTGTTGTAACACATTACTTATAGTAGACAAGTTTCCCAACACTGGTGGAACTAGTACTCACACTAATCGTGCAAACGTAGCACTTTTTGAGCTGCAAAAGTGTTTGACATTTAATATGTTCACTAAATGGTTAATATATGTAACACAACACTGTAACACATTAGTAGTTAAGTTTCTTAACACGTTTGGCGATAAGCTGCCACTAGTACCCACACTCAAAGTGCAAACGTAGCATTTTTTAGGTTTTTGACATTTTATATGTTCAGGAAATGGTTAATATGTTCACTGAAGGGGCTGTGCGATGACCCCTCGTGCTTCGGACCAGCAGGCGTGCCTGTGAGGCTTGTGTGGGTGGGCAGCTGGTCTCTAAACATGGTTACTGCTCAGAGCCGAGACACTCTCACAGCACCTTGTCACCAACGCACAATCCAGCAATTAATAACCCTATTTACTCAACACGGTCACACTGCTTTTTTCGTACGGCCGCATTATTTGCGCCCGCATTGGTGTCTTCCAAGTTTGCATGTGAGCTTTCGGCAGCTGAGAGGTGAAAGTGGTAATCTGCATCCCAGACAGCTGAACAGAATTAGATTAAAGTGAAAGGGCATGCCATCAGCTAAGGACATTATATTCGTCATGTGACATAAACAAAGGCCTTTTATGATTTCCTAGATCATTGTTTGGCCCACCAAGCGTTATGTAATGCTGTAAGCAGTTTAACCGAGACAGTCACATGGTTTTTATCCCTTTTCCACCTCGGTAGAGGACGGCCTTGATTTTGTAGAGACCCCTCAAACCCCTCTCTTAATTGGCTCACTTTTAAGACAGAAATGTTGAGCTTCCTGCCAAAGCAGCTGTCCCAGGTTGCCAAGTAACCGAAGACATATCTCAGAATATAATGCCCAGTGGCATAACAATGACAGTCATGTTGGCTCAGATTTGTAAGGCAACCCAGCAGCTGCCTGTGGCCCTGGCTCTCGGCTGCTATTGGTCGGTGATGTGTTGATAATGGACATAATTGTTTTTCCTGAGTTGCTGCTCTGCAGCCAAATGGCATGTTGTTGTGCAGGCCTGTAAAACGAGCCCTCGGCGACCCAGGGCAAACCCAAAGGTAAACGTTGCAGCAGTGTATATTTACATTTAGGCCTTGAAATCGGATAGTGGTTTTAAACAGGTTGATGATGTGGAGCTTCGGTCATGCGCTGTCTGTCAAATAGCTTTGTCCACTTTGTTGATGAGAGACATTATTGAAGTGTCTGGGCAAGTTGTGTCCTTTACTGGGTTCACTGACAGTTGTGTCCGGTCCAACATGATGACTGAACGACCCTCTAAAGAGAAGAACACATATTCAGATTTTGACTGTTTCCAAGCAGTGATTGTGTGATCACCAAAAAATAGTGGGGGGAGGGGTTAAATAAATAAATAAAGTATATTTAATGATAATCAAATAATTAATTTAATTAAAAATAGACACTGACACCGTCAAAACACGAAATTTCACTCTTTCAGTTAATTATTGGGGTTTTCCTAAAACTGTGGCGGCTGTTAAAACTGTTAAAATAAAAATTAATTGTTGATGTAATAAATTAAAAAAAAAAAACTTGTTCACCAATCACGCACCAATTTTCGCAAAATAACGTTAAAAAAATGTCAGTGAAATGTGTTTTGTTTACTTGTTTGTTTCCTTGTCTGCTATGTTTCAGTAAGGATCTGGAAATGTGTGTTATTGTGGTGTCGCATTGTCTTGACGTAATTCTTATGGGCTGAAAAATGATTAGTTGAAAAAAAATGTATGCTTTTGGGGAATTGCTATTATTATTATTATTAGACATTTGCAAATAATACATGAAACTGTTTCGAAATTAAGACTTTAGCTGCGCAATATTTAAACTTTTAAATCTTGATCACACTGCTCACTAAAATCACACAACTATGAGTACTATCATTACAAAAATGCATGCAACATATCTTTTTAGTTTGAAAATGGAACTAAATCTGTTCTAAATCTCAAACTAGAGTGTTATGGTAGCTGCTACTGTAGACCGTTTCTAAATAGTTCAAGGCTTTTGATATTGTAAACTTAGTCATTCAATGTGAGCTAATGGGAATTACAATCTCATGTAGTTTCTGCTGGGCCAGTGACGTATCACTAGCCTTCAGTCTAAGCAATAGTAATAGTAATGCACGACCTGTAAAACACCACTAATGAACAGTGTTGTGACGTTTGAGACTGAAGTCAGACTGACAATCAAAGTTAATTTTTTTCTATCCGTCTATAGTCAGATTTTTCGAGTTTTACCCTTTAAATGCTCGAGGCCCCATTCAGGTGTGTATAACATGGAATCTGCACAGTCGAAAATAAATAACTGTCATTTGCTGACGTTTAAGAGACTTTTGGCTTGAGTTATGAGCAAGGTGGGTTCTACAGAAGCTGAAAAAGAGGGGGAGCGTCTATTATTTTTAGAATAATTCCCCACGGTAACTACTACCAGCTTTCCTGAAATATTTTCCACTCTGTCTTTAAAGCAAAGATGAATAACAGCATCCCATCTCACTTTTTTCACCTAATATAGCCTGGATGAGAGCAGAGACTGATGCGATTTTTGAACAATAGATGAATGATTCTCAGAAATACTTAATGCTATTTCATATAAGCGATAGAGGATCACATAACTTGATGTAAGGAAAATTACACAATGGGTTTTGGTAAACAACTGAAAATGTAGTTTGAATCGGTCTTTAATTTGTCTTCCGACTGGCTAGAAAGAGTTGTGAATCTCTCCTCTTTGCACATTCAAATGCAGTTTTTTTTTGTCTGTTTGGATAGGATTAGTTCTCTACTTAGAATAATAGTTTACTCAGAAATTTTAATTCTTTACCCTCATACAATTCCAAACCTATTTGACTGAGCATTTCTATTGTTTTTTTTGTTGTTGTTGTTTTTTTTCATTCAGTGGAAGTCAATGGTGTCCAGTACAAAATTAGACTCCTCTGATTTTCGTTATAAGGAAAAACAGAACACTGAAAGATTTTTATTATGTATTCCACAGAAGAAAGAAAGCCATACAAGCTTGGTAAACCATGACAGAATTTTATTTTTGTCACAAACTGGCCCTTTAAAAAAACATATGCATAATCTTATGGTTAACAGTTTGGCTTCTTTCCTTCACTTGCCAAAGTCTATGGCAGGTACGATATTAGTAGATGTTACACCCTTACACGCTATTATTTATAAAAGTTTTCCATGTCAGAGGCCTTTCTTTTCTCTCCAAGTCTAATCTGCAGTGATAAATAGAAGGAACTGGTAGTTTTCCAAAGAGTCTTATTTAAGAGATGTTTCTCTCAAAATAAAAGGAAAATGAAACTAACGAGACTATTAGAACAAAATTCCATTGCTTTGTTGACTGCATTTATCAAGTCATCAAACAAATATGTATATTTTTTATTTCTACAATCTACATCTACAAACTTGCATTCAGTTCCAAACTAGGTTTCCTCTGCTGAGTGACAGTTAATTTTGGGCTTCATTTGCAAGCCTAAAATATATTCTTGCATTGTTCTTTTTAAGAAACTTAATAAACTTTTGTTTATTAGATCATTTAATATTTTTGCACCTGTGTGAGGTGGCATGTACGATTAGGGTTAATTAGGCCCCCAAATAGTAGTTTTTGAAACTACAGATATTTTGAACAGAAAAACTATACGCTTAAATATTACTTTACTAAGACAATATTGGGAGATATAGAGTGACAACTGCTCAAGTCAAGTCAAGTCAAAGTTTATTTATAAAGCACTTTTTTAGAGACGTGTTGGTAACACTTTAGAATAAGGTTCCATTAGTTAATGTTAGTTAACTACTTTCGTTAACATGAACTAAGCAAGAACAATCATTCTACAGCATTTATAAGTCTTAATTCATGTTAATTTCAACATTTACTAATGCATTATTTAAATCAAAAGTTGTGCTTGTTAACATTAGTTAATGCACTGTGAATTACCATGAACTAACAATGAATAACTGTATTTTCATTAACTAACATTAACGAAGATGAATAAATACAGTAATAAATGTATTATTCATTGTTTGTTCATGTTAATTAATACATTAACTGACATTAACTAATGGAACCTTATTATAAAGTGTTACCGACGTGTTTACCAAAGTGCTGTACAAGTGTGAATAAGCCTATATGACAATTATAATAACAAAGTTAAAAATATAATGAAATATTATAGAATAATGTAAAATAAATAAGCAGCTCTCATGCAGTGTTAAATGCAATACTATAAAAATGTGTTTTTAAGCTAGAATTAAAAACAGTAAGTGTTTGGGCCTTTCTGACATTTAGAGGCAAACTATTGCCAAATTCTTAAAATCATTTCTAAAATGCACAGGAAGCCAATGAAGAGTAAATAAAATAAAAATAAAATAAAAATGTGTATAATTATTTTAAATACTTTGTAACTCAGAAAATATTTAATCTTAGAAGAGTTGCCTGAGATAGAAATATATATATATATATATATATATATATATATATATATATATATATATATATGTATATATATATATATATATATATGTATATATATATATATATATATATATATATATATATATATATAAAACCAAATTAATTTTATAAGCCAGTTTAAAATCCTTATCCATTAAAACACATAAATGGTTGTAATACACCTAAATCCATGTCAGGAGACTCCAGCAGACCCTGGATCAAACAATATAACTTCTGTCCTATCCTCATTAAATTAAAAAAAATTACAGACATCCAGGCTTTAATTTCCTCAAGGCAACACAAAAGTGGCACTATATAATTTGGATGTTTTTGTTTCAATGGCAGATATAATTGTGTATCATCTGCATAACAATGAAACAAAATATTATACTTCCTCAAAATGGATTCCTAGAGGAAGTATATATAAAGAAAATAGATTAGGCCCCAAAATGGAGCCCTGGTGGACGCCACACAAGAAACACACAGAAGATTACATAAAATCCCCAAGGCGAGCAGAAAAGCTGATATTTATGAGGAGTTTATGTAAGCAGTCTGTGATGAAGAACCCACCGATTTAAAGTACAAGCATCAGAATTTCATCATACTGTATAAATATCAGATTTTTCAGTCTATCATTGTATATTCCAGGCTTTACAGGGTTAATGTAATGTCATTGTTGGTGCTATTGTGAAAAAAGTTATTATCAGTAAAAAATTCAGGTCAAACTAATTACCGGCCTATTTCTTTTGAATTACATGACATCTGAATTATATATATATAAAAAATTATCTAAATGATGTACTGCTCATGTGGAAATGGTGTTGTCAGTTTGGTTGAGGTGAGGGGCAGTTGGATGGACAGTGTTGCGTGTGTCTACACTGGGGTACTTTGACATGGTGGTGAAATCCAAGAAGCAGGAGGAATTCCAGGGAGGGCAGCTACATCTGCGCACACCATTATCTGCTTCACATAATCTCAACATTTCAGGTGCAGAAAGACATCAGAAGCAGCCCCCATCTTCTCTTAAGTCTTTGAAAATATAAAGATTCAATTATAAATCCCAATGTTTCCTGTTCCACAAGTCCCAGGCTCAGAATTTCCATGATACATCAGGCTGTAAAGGCTGCTTTACTCTGGGGCAGGTTGAAAGATGGTATTTGGTTTCGTTCATGCAGTGTCTGTCATTCAGAGTCACGAATGGAGTTACAGGAGTTAACGTGTGATCTGAAATCACCTGATGTCTCAGCAGTGTCTCATGATCCAAAATCTCTGCATGTCTGCATCTTTCACTCTCAGAAGAAAAGGTACAAAAGCTGTCACTGGGGCTGTACTTTTTCAAAAGGTGAACTTTTGTACCTTTTAGGTACTAATATGTACTTTTAAGGACTCTTTAGGTACAAAGGTGTACCTTTTAAAACTTTTAACCTTTGTACCATTTTTTCTGAGAGTGTTGACTGAACTCTAAAATGTCTGCTCGCTATGTTATTTCCAATGAAAATGCTTTATTTTTGCTTTGTATTTGTAATCAAATTTTAATAATATTTTACAGTGTTAAATATCTTTTTATTATAATAAATAGCTCAATATTAAAGAGTTTTATTTTTAATCCAGAGAGCATTTGATTGGACAAAAGAATTTGAATACACCCCCGAGTTCACAATGATGTCATCAATATTTTTGTTTTGTTGCCCACAGCAGAGACATTTTTAAAAGTGTATGGACTTGATTTACTAACAGCTTGTAACAACGCAAACCCAGTTTTGGTGTTTAAAAACTATTGTCAGGATTTAAGTCACACTGTGGAATATTAATATAAAATTAATATTTATTAATATAAATTTTGCATCTGACCTTATTATATCACTTGTGCATTGTTTATAGTCACCTTTCGTTTTCTTCGGGATGAAAACATCCACTCAATTAAACTGTTGTAGAAATGTATCATATATATATATATATATATATATATATATATATATATATATATATATATATATATATATATACTTTTATTTATTTATTTATTTTTTATTTATTTTTTTTATATATTTTTTGCATAAATCTATTAATCAACCTCAGTCCTGATTAGGGGTGTCACGATTCTCCAAATCCTCGATTCGATTGCATTTTCGATTCTGAGCTCACGGTTCGATTCGATTCTCGATTTTTACATTTATTATTTTTAAAGCACAGATTGTCATTTTTCAAACTAGACTTTTATGCAATATATTATCTGACCTTTGTTTGCAATGTACCACACTACATTGTCAAATTTAAAACTTTTATTAACAACATGATGTAACAATAACTTATATCTTTAGTCAATTGAAAACTTAAAATAAACTGCCATCCAGTTTCTTTGTTGTAAGTGCAGTCTTCTTCACAAAAGATGACATTCAAGTTCACAACAAAACAAACAAAAACAATAAAAAATGACTAAACTAACCTTCAAATATTACGATGTAGCTATTTAAAAGATTAAAGATAAAACACTTGTTAAACACTTCACTGTCATTCATTTAGATTTATATATATATATATATATATATATATATATATATATATATATATATATATATATATATGTGTGTGTGTGTGTGTGTGTGTGTGTGTGCATCATTACAGTCTGTAAAATATGTGTATCTTTATTATAAGACTGCAATCACTAGCAATCAGAAGAATTCCAGTTAATCAAGTATCTACAAAAGATCTACTCTATAAACAATGCATTAAATTACATTAAAGACAAAAATAAATTAAACAAGCAAAAGAAATGATTACTCACATGTATCTGGTCCACTGATGAAGTCATGGGTCAAGTCAAGAGAATTATTAATCATTTTCTAACAGGCGTCGAATACTGACTTTAGGAAAAGAGGAATAACCAATGACATTTGAGATAACAACTAAAACAGCAAGCCCCGCCCCACGACTGACAAAAATAAAATTGTTCGCGCGAGCAGAGGTGAGATGATCGAGCGCAAGGATGTGGGGAATGAGCATGCGCGCGCGACGGCTTGTATTGCGCGCAGAGTACATGTCACGCGCGCGCGAGAGTTTGAAATGAGCTCGCGGGCTCCCGTTTCTTCGCATCCGATTCAGTTTTCATCTCGCAGAAGCAATATAGCGCGCGCGCCAGCATCAGTTGTATGCTCTGTTATTTTTGTCATTGATTTGCCGTCATACAACATGGGGGCGTGGCAGGCAGCATCGACGATTCCATTTTTTAATTCGAAGTTTGAGACTGTGACTTAATTTCGATCGATTTCGATTTAAAATCGAAATCGTGACACCCCTAGTCCTGATCAAAACTACCAAATGTTTAAAAAAAAATCCAAGTTCCTCTTCGGGAACTCGAGCTGCGTCGAGCGCTTTTGGGGAACGCCTTTGGCAAGAACAACTCTGAATATCGTGTGCAATCAGTCCAATGGAAGAGCGTGGCGTCACGGGCGGGGTGACGCAGCGACCAGGAAGCTATAAAGGCACCTGCCACACAGCTGACTTCAGCTTCGCGTCTTTCAGCAAGCGCTCTGTGTGTGCATGTCTAAAGTCTGTCTTGTGAGTCTTATTTATTGTTGTCTGTCCCAATAAACAACATAATGCCTAAGAGCAAAGCAAAGACACGACAATTGGAGGGCGATTCCAGATTGCGCTATGGATTGTTTGTTCCTCCCTGCCCACGTACATCACGAGTGGGGATACAAACAGTCTATGCGTGGTTTGCCTGGGATCGAAGCACGCTGAGTTGGCTCTCGAGGGAGCCGACTGCCCGGCCGTTGTGTACGCTTCGATCCCGGAGGGCTCTCTTCGAGGAGAGAGCCTTCGCCAGCGTTCCTCGCGATACCGGTCCCGTTTTCGCCAAGGCGGAACGGCGCCGGCATTCGTTGGGTTCGCAGATCGATCTGTTGGAGGGAATGGAGACGGGCACGTCCTTATCTCCTACCTTACCCATCAGATCTGCCTGATTCCGGGATTCGGAAGCCCGAGCTTCGGTTCTTCCCCCCGAGCATCGGGCTTGACGCTCCACCTTTCTTTCTCCGAGGAGATTGATACGGAGGGCGTCGGCGAGCTTTTAGTTGCACAAACATAAAGTTGCATAAGCATATACAATAAACAGTGTTATGCCTAACATTATACAAGCAGCTATTTAAGTCTCCGAGGGGATTAATATTGTTTGTGTGACTAATTATTCGCGCGCTGTCGAGGCAACGCGTGTATTACATCATTTTCAGTTTTGATGTGAATTTTCCATACCCGACCGCTTGTCTGGTTGTTTAAACTCCATTTAAAAAAAGGAGGAGTTAGTTCTATCACTTCAATGTGTACTTTGTCACAATCTAGACCGTGTTCACTTGTCTGATTGTTTTGATTTCATTAAATTCTACGAAATTTAATAACTGAAAAGTTAATATATCACTTCAATGTGTATTGTATCACAATCCAGACCGTGTTTACTTGTCTGATTGTTTAAAAATTCTAAGAAATATAATGACTTTGAGAAGTCAGCACTTCAATGTGTACTTTATCTCAATCTAGACCGTGTTTACTTGTCTGATTGCTGAATTTCATTTGATTCTGAGGAATCTAATGACCGTTATCTAACTTCAAGAAGTTCAATATATCACTTCAATGTGAATTGTATCACAATCCAGACCGTGTTTACTTGTCTGATTGTTTGATTGCATTAAATTCTGAGGAATATAATGACAGTTATTGAACATGTGAAGTTAGATGTACTAGAGGGACTGCTGGGCGGGAGCTGCCCCTCCATGTACAGACAGAGCAAAGCTCTGGGCCGACGACTTCTCAGCCTAATCCCAATCTAAGATGTCAGGCTGGGAGGTCCACGGCCAAGAAGTCATGACGCATTTCAGTCACGACTACAGAGGGCGGCCCCTACTGGGGTAGAGCGGTGTCCACCTCATTATACGGTGCCTGTCTCACTTCAGTGCCCTCGGGAGGTGGGTCTGCCAACCCTGCCAGAGTTTCAGGGTGCAGCCGCTTCCAGCGAGCACTGCTCTCAGTTATTTCCGCTCGTGAGCGTAGCGGAGCTGAGACGCTCGCCGCCCCTTCGGGGGCCTCTTACACCAGAGGTCAGTCTCGAGGGACTGATTCCCTTAGTACATCAGTTAGCAGCGTGAAAACTACTGCCAAATGTATCTCAATGGGTCCTGCACACGGTAGAAAGAGGCTATCGCATTCAGTTCGGCCATCCACCGCCGACATTCAATGGGGTTACATCGACAGTAGTCGGCCCCCAGCAGGCTCTGGTGATGGAACAAGAAGTGAATACCCTAATAAGGAAGGCGGCCATCGAGGTGGTCCCTCCTCTAGACAGGGAATCCGGGTTTTACAACCGGTATTTCATAGTTCCAAAGAAGGATGGGGGGTTGCGTCCGATCTTAGACTTACGTCATCTAAACCTCTCAGTTACGTCACTGAAGTTCAAAATGCTCACTGTCAAACAGGATGTAGCTCAAATCAGATCCGAGGACTGGTTTGTCACAATAGATCTCAAAGACGCATACTTCCACATATCCATCCTTCCACAACACAGGAAGTCTCTGAGGTTCGCTTTCGGGGGCAAAGCCTACCAATATCGGGTACTTCCCTTCGGCCTTGCACTCTCACCCAGCGCGTTTACAAAATGTGTAGATGCGGCTCTGGTATCCCTCCGTATGCAGGGCATCCGCATTCTAAATTGTATCGACGATTGGTTGATTCTAGCTCAATCAGAGCAGATGGCGGTTCGACATCGAGGTGTCGTTCTCGCCCATATGGGGGAGCTGGGTTTGAGACTGAATGCCAAGAAGAGTGTACTTTCTCCACTTTAGAGAACCACCTATCTAGGCGTAGTATGGGATTCGACCACGATGCAGGCACGTATGTCTCCTGCTCGGATCGAGTCGATCCTCACATCAGTCAAGAGAGTCAAAGAAGGCCAGTCACTCACTGTGAAGCAGTTTCAGAGACTGTTAGGGCTCATGGCAGCTGCGTCCAACGTGATACCTTTTGGTCTCCTGCACATGAGGCCCCTTCAGTGGTGGCTCAAGACCAAGGGGTTTTCCCCGAGGGGAAATCCTTTCCGAACTATTCAGGTCACGCGGCGATGCCTTCGTGCCTTAGACATATGGAAGAAACCTTGGTTCTTGAATCAGGGCCCGGTGCTGGGAGCTCTTGGTCGCCGTGTAACGCTAGCGACAGATGCGTCCCTCACCGGTTGGGGTGCGGTCATGAGTGGCCACCCTGCCCGCGGTCTGTGGAGCGGTCGCCATCTAACATGGCATACCAGTTGTCTAAAGATGCTACCTGTGCATCGATCATTGAAATATTTCCTCCCAGACCTGAGAGGTCACCATGTGTTGGTGCGCACCGACAACACATTGGCGATCTCTTATATCAGTCACCAGAGAGATCGGCATCCGTGCCCCTTGTACAAGCTGGCACACCAGATCCTTCTGTGGTCCCAGGACAAACTCCTCTCGTTCGGAGCAGTGTATATTCCTGGGAGATTGACTGTGGGAGCAGACATACTGTCGAGACAGGGGTCGAGACCCGGGGGCTTCACCCTAAGGTGAAGTAGATATGGAGAGTTTTTGGACCTCTTTGCGACTCAAGAGATATCGCAATGTCCCCTCTGTTTCTCTCTAGTTCATCCAGCTCCTTTGGGACTGGACGCTATGGTACAGACCTGGCCGAGGCTTCGTCCGTACGCTTTTCCCCCTATCGCTCTGCTCCCGGGAGTTCTGGCGAGAGTACGCCGGGACGGGGTCCGTCTGTTGTTAGTAGCCCCGTTCTGGCCGAGCCCAGTATGGCTCGCAGATCTAATCTCTCCTCGACGGCTCTCCATGGGTGATTCCGATCAGGACAGATCTGCTCTCTCAGGCGTAGGGCAAAATATTCACCCTCGCCCGGAGTTGTGGAAGTTGTCTGTGTAGCCCCTGAGGGGGCACAGCTCATAGTTTCCAGTCTCCCAACCGAGGTTGTTGAGACCCCCACACTCCAATCCAGAGCTCCCTCTATGAGGAAACTGTACGCCCTGAGGTTGAAACCCTTCTCCTCATGGTGCAGAGACCGCCAGCTTGACCCTGCTAACTGCCCAGTTGGTACAGTTCTGGAGTTTCTCCAAGCTAGGCTCTCTGCGGGGTTAACTCACTCCACCTTAAAGGTGTACGTGGCGGTCATAGCTGCTTACCACGTCCCTTTCAATGGTCAGTCAGTGGGTAGACACCCCCCTAGTTACACGTTTCCTCCACGGTGCGCTGAGGCTGAGACCTCCAGTACGGTCCCGTGTTCCCCCTGGGACTTGGTTGTGGTGTTAGAGGCTCTTTGTAAAGCTCCATTTGAGCCGATTCATGAATATTACTGTCAGGCCCCCTCGGTGGCCCCTACCTACTTAGACTTTGCCCCTGGTATGGCCAAAGCATTTTTATACCCTCGAGCGGGTTACATTCCTAAAGTTCCCTCTGTTACGCCACAACCCATAGTACTGCAGGCCTTCTGTCCTCCTCCCTTTCGGGAGCCAGACCAGGTGAAGCTAAACTGTATGAGTCCAGTTCGAGGACTGGACACATACGTCCACAGAGCTGCTGTGGAGAAAACCTGACCAATTGCTTGTTTGCTACGGTCCTCCTAAAAAGGGTTCCCCTGCCTCTAAGCAGACCCTTAGTCGTTGGATAGTCGAGGCTATCAACGAGTCCTATGAGTCCTCTGGTCTTCCCCTTTCTTTGGGAGCCAAGGCTCACTCTACACGGAGTATGGCTGCCTCTAAGGCCTTTCTAGCAGGTGTGTCCCTCTTGGACATCTGCAACGCTGCGGGGTGGTCCACGCCCTCTACATTCGCCAGATTTTACAATCCTGATATGCAAGCCGCTCCTGGCTCTTCTGTCCTCTCGCCTTAGCTGTGCTCTTCGGATACACACTAGGCAGGGGTTTGGTAGTCTGGCAGCGTTGGCACATCGTTCCCCAAAAGCGCTCGACGCAGCTCGAGTTCCCGAAGAGGAACGTCCCTAGGTTACGTATGTAACCCTAGTTCCTCGAGGGAACGAGACGCTGCGTCGCAGAGCCATACTCCCGGCACCCTGCCTGCGCTTGCTTCCCTACTCGAAGCTGAAGTCAGCTGTGTGGCAGGTGCCTTTATAGCTTCCTGGTCGCTGCGTCACCCCGCCCGTGACGCCACGCTCTTCCATTGGACTGATTGCACACGATATTCAGAGTTGTTCTTGCCAAAGGCGTTCCCCAAAAGCGCTCGACGCAGCGTCTCGTTCCCTCGAGGAACTAGGGTTACATACGTAACCTAGGGACGATTTCAACTCTTTAATTGCCAAGTTCATAAACGATGTCACTGATTTGGGGGGAAAAAACTAACAAAATTACTTATTTTCAATATAAAAGTAATTGTGGCTGGATTTTTGTTTTTACTTTTTATTACAGTCTTGGGCATGTCAAAGATTAGTAACAACATTGGCTTTGGTGCATTTTTAGTTTTTGTTCAGCATTAGATAAAAAAAAAAAAATTCTTCCTCATTTATTGTTGGTGGCTGTTTTTGCCCCATTGACTTCCATTATAATGACATTTTTTGATTGCAAAGCCATGACACCATATAATCATGCATTCTTGATTGTTTGTGGTTTTCCCTTTTGGGAAGAGGTAGTGAAAAGGCTTAGTTTCTGGCTTGTATATGGAGTAATATGGAGTATAACAGCAAATTATAGAGTTTGTGTGTGTGAGAGATTCTTGACTGTTGGTGGTTTTCCCCGTTACAGTTGATCACTAGGTGGGACCATTAACCGTTTAGATAGGCCTGTGCAAAAAAAAAAAAAAAAAAAAAAAAAAAGCTTAGTTTCTGACTTGTATATGAAGCTATATGGAGTATAACAGCATATTATATATTGTGTGTGTATGTGTGTGTGTGTGAGAAAGAGAGAGAGAGAGTGTGTGTGAGAGACCTTTGCGCACTTACCTTGATGTATTTGAGAAAATCAAAATGTACACCTCAGCTCTCAGAACTACATGGAGTAAACAAAAGTGTATTAATATACCTCCTGTCTTTTAATGGTGGTGATAAGTATAGACAACAAAAAAGCAAAGTGCCTGGATTTAAACACTTGCATGCCATAGTGCTGGTCATTTGATGGTTAGAAGAGCAGCAAGCAACACGAGAAAGGGCTTGACTAAGTTTTAGAAATGATTATGCAACTTGACCCCTCCAGCGAGCTGCAGCTAATTTCAAGTTGGTATTGAATTTTGGTTAATAATAAATTGTTAATAAATCTGATGCAAAGTAGATTTTACATGATTTTAAAGTTTTAAACTGGATTTACCATCAAGAAAAGACAAGCATTTCACACATAGACCATCCGTACTTTTCACCATCAAAAGGCAGCAGGTGCATAAACACACTTCTTTTTTTAAACAGTGTAGACACGGTGTAAAAGCCACAAAACTCCTATTTTGATTTATTTGTATTTTTAAAATTTGCCAAACTGACCACTGATAATCCAAAGTTTTCTTTTCAAGGTGTGTCAGTTCTAGTGGCTCCGAACATCCCACTTCATGTAGGAATAGAGAGCAGACAGTTCTGTTTGCAGACACCACCTAGTATGGAGCGCATGCCGCTGCAGTACACCGTGTGTGTTGGACACAACATTCGAGCCGTCCATCAAGAGTCAATGCAGCAGCTCTCCACAGCCAGACGAGAACTGCCAAACATGGATGTCTTACGGTACTACAACTTTACAAACTCCTTTACCTTTCTTAATTGTTTATCTTTCACTTTGTGTTTCTCTGGATTATTGTCGATTAAATTGGTTTCTGATACATTTCCAGTTATAGATTCATGTGAATGCAGGTATGTTCACATGACAAAAGTGTACTTATAACGAAAAAGGTTTTCTTTCGCATTTTTAAGAAGTTTTACATACAAACTACAATGATGTCAAAACTAAAATAATGACTAAAAACTGCATTATAATGTAGCATTATAATTATATAATGTCTATATTGTTTTGTATTTGTTTTTTTAAGTTTTCGATTATTTAGTTTGAGATATTTTAGTACTTAATTAAACGTATAAAATTCTTAATATTTTCTTGGCGACTAGCTAAAATACAACAAGTTCTCATTTTTTTATGCTTTATTTTCATTTAGTTAACGTTTATTTGATTTCAAGAAATGAATTTTTTTAATGAACCTGATGTGGAGTGTTACTTCAATCTAAGAACTGTACTCTAACAAATACAGTATTTCTCTGAAGGCTGCCTTTCTGGAAGCTTCCAGCAAACGTGGACTCGGGGGCCAAGCTAGAGCGAGAGCTGAGGACCTTCTCAAACCGGCTGAAGCGGCATCACCTCGGGGAGGGGGTCATCAGCCTCGACGAACATTCCACTGCTCTCCTCGCCAACATGGTGGGTCACGCTCTCAATCTCACTCCAAAATCAGATGTTTCCTTCACAAATCATTCTAATGTGCTGATTTGAAGCTAGCAATGTTGTAGCAAACCGTCATATTTTAGTAGAAACCGTGATATATTTCTTCATGATTCTTCAAAGAAAAGAACAGAATTGATTTAAAATAGAATCTTTTGTAATAATAGAAATGTGTTTACTGCCACTCTTGATCAGTTTAATATATCTTTGCTAAAAAAAAAGTTTGTCTATATTTGAAAAGACTGGTATCAATCTGATTAGCCTGCTATTGGAAAATACTACTACCACTACTAATAATAATATATTATAGCATTCGATCAAGAAGCTTGTTTTATTAATAATAATAAAAACAACGATGAAGCCCACATAATAAAGAGGCTGTGAGAAAGCTGACATCATTAAGCATCAGAGCGGCTCTGGTGATCTGCAGTATATTCCCCCGTCTCTGACCTTCAGTGTGCTGTTTAATCTCCAGCCCTCAGCGGCTCAGCCTTTGCACCTGTTGTAGCTCTCGGCCTACAGGCCTTCATTCTCAGCCTCAACACCCCACTGACTCGCACAGCCCACAGAGCCAACTTCACTACTTTCTCTGCATCTGCATGTTGAAAATGATCAATTAATATTATATTTTAATACAAAATAAATTTAATCAGTAACAGGGTTATTATCGATCACTCAAACCATGAAAAAAATAAAATAATTAACATTTTCATTACATAAAATAAAATAAACTTGAAATGAAAAAAAAAAATATTTTATTTGATCTGGTTGACAAGGTAACATTTCTCATCAAGTACTATAAATATTCTATACTATATAGAAAAAGTATAAACATATAAAAAATGTATTCTCTTTTTTCAATAAATTAAAAGATCAAGTAAAAAATCATCACACAGGGCTATTAGCGTTATTATTATTTTATTTAGATTTGCTTTAGTCAGTGATGATAACCTTGTGTGGTTCTCCTTTTTCCAGGTCTTTAAATTTATTAAAAAAATGAAATGGTTGTAAACATGAAAAAATACTACATTATAAAACAAACAAAAAAAACAAAACATATATTGATATATTTTATTTATGCTAGTTGCCAAGGCAAAATATCTAATTTTCGTTTAAGTTAAAGTACTAAAATAACTTAATCTAAATAATTTAAACATGTTTATAAATACTAAATGGATAAAAATATAAAAATAACTAACACTACAATTCAAAAATGGGAAAAAGAAATGAATCAACCCCCTTTAAAATAATATTTTTGCTTTGCATTGCTTTTGCGTTGTTTTTGTTTTATCCAGCCATATTTACTCAAAAGAGTAAATATTTATGAGTGCAATATTTTTTTATTTATTAATATAATAAATGTAATGACTGTGTAAGGAGTGGCAGGAAGCAAGTGCGAGGTTAATGATCTTTAATGAGAATAATGAGACAATAGAAAACTGAGACACAAATAACGCTGGGAGGAATGCACAGTTCAAGATGGTGGTGAGGAATGATGAATCCGGAAGGCGGAGGTGAGTTGGCAGCAGGAGAGGGTGACACAGGAACTGCGGGGAAGAGAGCCGAAGGTAAGTGGTGTTGCTTGATGGTGGTTGCGTAGAGTGGACAGGGTTCCAGGGAGGACACGGACATCCAATGCAGAAACACACAAGAAAGCAAGGCACGGGTTACAAACATGAAACAACGCTTTCACGAACACAAGATGCTAGACAAGCCATATATATATAGGGATGAGTAATGAGTGACAGCTGTTGCTGATGACAATTAAAGGAGACGGCCACAAACTAATCAGTGCTGACGCGTAACACACAGACTTCACCCACAAAGTGCAAAACCCAAAAGATCACAGTTAACTGTTCTAACCATGACAATACCCCCCCCCACCCTCTAAGAATGCCTCTTGGAGTTCCCAGAAGGGCCTACCTGCTGATTGTAATCATCTATAAGGGAGTGATTCAGTATGTCCCTAGGAGGTACCCAACTCCTCTCCTCCGGACCATAACCTTCCCAGTCCACCAAGTACCGGAATCCTCGTCCCCTACGTCTCGAGTCCAGAATACAATTAACCGAATAGGTCGGGGCAGGCGGATTAATTTATTAAGTGAATAAAACACGGGTTTAATTTTGGACACATGGAAGGCGGGATGTATTCTCCTGTACGCTGGAGGTAGTTTGAGGTGGACTGTCACCGGACTAATGATCTTGGTGATAGTAAACGGGCCAATGAATTTGGAAGCTAATTTGTTAGAAATGGAACGGAGAGGAATATTATTCATAGAAAGCCACACTTTTTGACCCACGACGTAAACGGAAGGCTTTGACCGGTGTCAACCGGCCTTGGCCTTAGTGCGCGCCCTCATCAGGTGCATAGTCTCGCGGGCTCTGGTCCAGGTGCGGTGGAACCTCTGGACAAATGCGTGAGCGGAGGGGACCGCAACTTCAGTTTCCAGACTAGGCAAAGCTGGTGGCTGATAACCTAAGCTGTACTGAAACGGAGAGAGGCCCGTGGCTGACACTGGTAACAAATTGTGAGCGTACTCTACCATAGAGAGTTGTTGGCTCCAGGAAGAAGGATTCTTGGAGACCAAACATTGCAACGTTCTCTCCAAATCTTGGTTGGCTCGCTCAGACTGCCCGTTACTCTGGGGATGATAACCCCAAGACAGGCTAACTGTTGCTCCTAGCAACTTACAAAATTCTTTCCAAAATTTGGATATGAATTGGGATCCCCTGTCAGAAACCACGTCTACCTTCAGGCCATGTAACCGAAAGATGTGATCTAGGACAGTGACCGCTGTCTCCTTGGCTGTCGGTAATTTGGACAAGGGAATCAAATGTACCGCCTTCGAGAACCAGTCCACTATGGTCATGCCATTAGAGGGCGGGAGGGTGGTAACAAAATCTAGTGCGATATGTGACCAGGGTCTCAGAGGGACAGACAGCGGTTGAAGAAGCCCATCAGGAGGCCGGTTAGATGACTTACCACTGGTGCAAACTGAGCAAGCCAAAACAAAATTGTGGACGTCACAAGCTATAAGTGGCCACCAGAATCGTTGTTTAACTAACCCCTTGGTTCTGCTTATCCCTGGATGACAAGCAACATTAGAGCAGTGACCCCACTGAATGACTTCGGACCGTAACCCTTCTGGCACAAATAAACGATTCGGTGGGTAACCGGGTAGAGGCGTTACCCCTTCTAAGCCCATCTTGACCTTTGATTCCACCTCCCATACGAGTGCTAAGACGACTATTTTCTCAGGTAAAATACAATCGGGAGTCACCGGGCGGGCAGAGGGATCAAAAAGACATGACAAAGAATCGGGTTTGACATTTTTGGAACCCGGGTGGTACAACAGAGGAAAATCGAAATGACCGAAAAAAAGTGCCCACCGAGCCTGCCTGGAATTGAGTCTTTTGCCAGTTCTAATATACTCTAAATTCTTATGATTGGTCCAAACAATGAAAGGTACCCATGAGCCTTCCAACCAGTGACGCCACTCCTCTAAAGCTAATTTTACGGCCAACAATTCTCTGTTACGAATGTCATAATTGCGTTCAGCAGGAGATAAACGATGGGAGAAAAACGCACAGAGATGCATCTTATCGTCTGAGGCAGCATGTTGGGAAAGAACTGCTCCTACCTCCATCTCTGATGTGTCGACCTCCACCACGAACTGCCGTGGGGGATCAGGGGCTACAAGGATGGGGGCCAAAACAAAGTGGCTCTTGAGGTTGGTAAATGCAGTTTCGGCTGCATCCGACCACCTGAACGGTGTACTGGGGGAGGTCAAGGCCGACAGAGGTGAGACTAGTTGGCTGAAATTTACAAATGAAACGTCGATAGAAATTGGCGAACCCCAGAAACCGCTGTAGGGCCTTACGGGAATCTGGAGATGGCCAATCTATCACAGCCTTAACCTTGTCAGGATCCATACGTATTCCCTCAGATGAGACGATATACCCTAGGAAGGGAAAAGACTGTGCATCGAATACGCATTTCTCCACCTTGACAAAAAGCCCATTCTCGATTCATCTCTGGAACACTTGTCTGACGTGTTGAACATGTTCCTGGAGAGATGAAGAAAAAATCAGTATGTCATCCAGGTAAACATATATAAACTGATCTACCATGTCTCTCAACACGTCATTAACGAGTGCTTGGAAAACCCCTGGCGAGTTGGAAAGCACGAACGGCATAACCAAATATTCAAAGTGCCCTCTAGGGGTGTTAAAGGCGGTTTTCCATTCATCCCCCTTCCTGATGCGGACCAAATGATAAGCATTACGTAAATCCAATTTTGTGAAGACGGATGCTCCCTGTAACCTCTCGAAAGCTGAAGACATCAACGGTAACGGATAGGTGTTCTTTATCGTGATGTTGTTCAGCTCTCGGTAGTCAATACAAGGTCGCAGAGAACCATCCTTCTTACCCATAAAAAAGAATCCTGCCCCTGCTGGAGAAGAGGAAGGGCGGATGAACCTCGATGCCAAGGAATCAGAAATGTATTTTTCCATAGCCTCCCTCTCCACAATAGAAAGAGAGTAAAATTTGCCTTTAGGCGGAGACTTGGCACTGGCACTAAATCTATCGCACAGTCGTAGGGACGATGCAAAGGAAAAGAAGCAGCACGGAACTTACTGAACACCTCCTTCAGGTCCAAGTACTCTGCGGGCATGTTTGATAACACCATGTTCTCTTTCTGAAAGACAGAAACAGTCCATGCAGGAATCGATCCCACTGCATTGCCTCGTTCCACTGGCACGTGGCCGCCAGGGTGCGGAACTGAAAGGAATAGTCAGCCACTGATGATCTTCCTTGTTTCAGGTCCGAGAGCTGGTGAACGGCCTCCCTGCCGGCCGCGGCTCGATCGAAGACCCGTTTCATCTCATCGGAGAGGGAGTGGAACGAGGCGCAACACAGATGTTGATTCTCCCACACCACCGTCCCCCGTAAGGCGGCCCTGCCAGAGAGTAGGGTAAGAGCAAACGCAACCTTGGACTCCTTGGAGGTGCGGGACTGCAATGCAAAATGCATGGAACATTTCTTAAGGTAAATCTTGCAAAAGTTTGCTCACCGGAGTAACTCTCTGGCACCGGAAGTCGCGGCTCTGACCGGAAGTGGTCCTGGGAGCTCTCCCGGGGGACGGGCAGCGCAGGCGGTGTGGTGGGTGCAGTGGGAGAGGTGAGTTGATGGATCTGCTGGGAGAGCTCGGACACCTGTGTCACCAGCGCTTGGATTGTGCGTCCGATGTTCACGATGCTCTCCTACTGCTGATCCATGCGGTTGACGCTGTAGTGAATGAGTTCCGACAGTGAAGTGGTCCTCGCTGCTTCCATGGTTTTGAGAGCGTTCTGTAACGACTGTGTAAGGAGTGGCAGGAAGCAAGTGCGAGGTAAATGATATTTAATGAGAATAATGAGACAATACAAAACTGAGACACAAATAACGCTGGAAGGAAAGCACAGTCCAAGATGGTGGTGAGGAATGATGAATCCGGAAGGCAGAGGTGAGTTGGCAGCAGGAGAGGGTGACACAGGAACTGCGGGGAAGCGAGCCAAAGGTAAGTGGTGTTGCTTGATGGTGGTTGCGTAGAGTGGACAGGGTTCCGGAAAGACACGGACATCCAACACAGAAACATACAAGAAAGCAAGGCACGGGTTACAGACATGAAACAATGCTCTCACGAACACAAGACACTAGACAAGCCATATATATAGGAATGAGTAATGAGTGACAGCTGTTGCTGATGACAATTAACGGAGATGCCCACAAACTAATCGGTGCTGACGCGTAACACACACAGACTTCACCCACAAAGTGCAAAACCCAGAGATCACGGTTTACCAACCGTGACAATAAAAGGCCAAAATATTTGATACATATTACAATTTGCCTTAACATCCAAGTAGCATCAGTGTCAGCAAATGTGCACAGCCATGAGTAATTATATAAAGTAAATGCAAATCTGATTTAGATCTTTCTTAGGCATTAAGCACTGTGCATATGTAACATTTTGTACTAAAACGGACCTTTGTTTAATCCGATTTTGAATGGTTATTAGCCTTACACCAAATTATAAAACATAATTCGCCAAACTATTTTGATCCATGCACTTGGTGGAAAAAAACCAGTTTAAACGGACAGTTCGTCCCAAAACAAAATCATTGTTTCAGTCATCATTTCCTCATCCTCGTTTTGTACCAAACCTGTATGACATTCAGAACAAACTAGTGACCACTAGTGGTGCATAAATGACACACTTTGCTGTTAATTTTCTTGTGGTTGATGGTCAGGTTTCTGAAGGACTCATTATAATCACACAAACAGGCTCGGGTCTGGGAGAACAACGTTTCATACCAGGCAGATTTAACAGGGACGCAGGAACACTGTGTTCAAGTACAAACATCTGCCACCAGCTGGCCTGTTAAGTTCATTTTGACAGAACAAAACAGTCTGAGCTGCTCAGTGTTGTGGACATGAAAGGCTTCATTTTTTCTAAGCAGATCTGCAGCCGGTGAGGAGAGGTCAGGGCCTGATCCCCTAGAGAAAGACACACATCTCTGGTTCACTGAAATGCCAGCAGGAAACTGGTCTCCAATTAAATGATACTTGCTGTTTTAAGGAGAATAATATGTTATACCAGTGTGAGCCATCTGTGTTATGTTAGCTTCGTCTTTTTACCACTTTTTTACACATTTCTCAAATGCTTTTATCCTATATTTTATCCAAATGCTTTTAAAATATAATGCTTTTTTAAGGTTTATAGTGCATTTAATGTTTATATTTTATCAGAACATGTAAATAGGTTGTGTTTTATTGTTTGAGATATTAGAACAGACTGTAAACTTGAAGACTTGAACCTGAATTTTCCATATGAGCACCACAATTTGACATCTCTAGAGCATTTGCTGTAACAATACTTTTTTACAATATGCTAATGATAAATAACACAATATAGTTGATACTGACATGAGCTGATGTTGGCTTTGTGCATTTTTTAACAAAAGTATCCTCTTAATGAGTCTAAAAATGTCATGAGGTGTAACTATTAAATATAAATGAATATATCTTTACTTTTGAGAATATATATATATATATATATATATATATATATATATATATATATATATATATATATATATATATATATATAGACACACACACACACAAAGAATTATTAATTCATACCTATATATCGTTAGGTTTTTGGAGAGTCGCACCACATGACATTTTGCAATGCGAACTAACCATGCCTTGATATATAAGTCACATTTTCCAATGATAATGCTATTTATCACAGTCAAATGTTTGTTTTCTGGATTCACATGGTTTTTGGAAACTTTAATCAATAAATAATATCTTTTTCAACAAAAATTTAAATTTAAGGAGTCAAAAATGTCATGTGGTGTCAACATTAAGTAAAAAGTAATAGCATATTTTCTTTTCTTTACATATTTTCTTAATACATTTTCCAGAATGATTTAAATATATTTTTTCAAGGTATTTTTTTATAAATCAAATAAATTAATTAATTAATTGGGATTAATACAAATAATTACATAAAATATTTAAATAGTTAATAAATAAATAAAAACATAAAAAATGCCCTTCATAATGTTTTATTGGCCATAATATAAGACATCTGTGTCGCCCAGATAAATATCATTCATGCATAGCTTCATTTGATCAGTTGCATACAATGTTGATTTATCGCTTAGTTTAATTAATTGATTCATGACTCACATGCTTGTTTAATTTTTTTGACTAGTCACGACATTGTTCTTAGGCATGCATGCTTGATTGATCTCAAAACAGTATAAATAACACTGAGCGGTTCGTTTCACAGCTGAATTCCTCTAGAAAGATCAGAGGCAGGTGAAAGAAAAAAAAACTTCCTGCCAAGAAAAGAATGTTCTCTATACCTAAAATACTTAAAAGGCTTATCAGAACATTAACATCAATGTAATGCAGAGTACAGCCCTCCGATTTCAATAACTCATGACATGTAAGATTTTATTTTATTACTATTTTGATATTTATAGCCCACAAAATTGTCTCAAATATATGTTATATTTACATGTTGCTATATTGCAATATGCATTGATAAAATAAGCTATAATTTCAATTCTTCTGTAAATTAAAATGTTATATTACCTAATATAACAAATCAAATGTTTCCCACCCACTGTGAAGCCTAATTCTATGTGCTATCTGATACACAGACCACACTTTCCCATATCCTAACCTGAATGAAAGTCTTACCACTAAATTACAGTGGAAAACCTTCCCTTGTGTGACAGTTTTTCTTTTTTTTTTCTTTGCTAGTTTCCATTTTAGCTTGAAATAACACAGTCATAAGCGGAACCAACAGCTTGACTTGGAATGAATTTGGTCATAAACACACTTGCCAGGATTCGCTATTTATTGCACAGATTCCTCATAAGCACAGCGTTCAGCATGCCTGTACAATATGATTAATATAAATGACATTGTTGTATTTTCTCAGACATCGTGGCACCTGTTAGGGACTGTCATGGTAAAAACATTAATAGGGGCTGAAGTATTATTTTCAGTGATGGTAAAACAATATTTTCCACACTGTTAAAATAATCAACAAAATAAGAATTCAGAAACGTAAATGCTGACGGCTACCATCATCTGTAATACATGACTGCCTAGAAAAGCTGACTACAAACTGTGCGTGTTAAAACCGGGAGACATTATATACTGAGTTTGTTAAAGGAGTAGTACACCCCAAAAATTACAATTTGCTGTAAATATACTCACCCTTGGGATATTCTGATGAGTGTGTTTCTTCATCAGAACAGATTTGGAAAAATGTAGCATTACATCACTTGTTCATCGATGGATCCTCTGCAGTGAATGGGTGCCGTCAGAATGAGAGTCCAAACAGCTGATAAAAATATCACAATATTCCACAAGTAATCATCTATCACTATTATTGTCTATAATAACTTTTTTTTTTCACCAGAGAAATGTTATCTCATCTGAATCAGGAGAGAAATATGCACAGATCAAGCACCGTTTATAAGCGAAAACAGTTCAAAACAATGGGAGATGGACATTTTCAAAGGTTTCTTTGATTTAATTTTTTTGTATACAGACATAATAACAACAAAACTTTGTGCATTTATAAAATAAATAAATAACAAACAGGGTGTTCTGTCTGCAGCCTTTGTCTGCGCTGATCTTCATTTACAAACGCGTCATTAAAATGAACTGTAACTCAGTGAATACTCAACGAAGAGACAGGGAGATCTATAGAAAGCTTGACATGTCTACTTTTAAACTAAACAAATGCTGCCGAAAACAAATATTCTTTGATAAAGTAATCCATATGAAAACAACACGATGTCCATTTTACACGTCTCCCTTCATTATCTTCTAATGTGACCACGCCCCCGCTGGTCTAATGCTGGTCCAGATTCTAATGTTTCACTGAAGCGTGCGGCTTGAATACGCCCATACAACAGAAGACAACGCAGTGAGACTGTTCTTCAAGTTCTTTTATTTTACTGTTTGCTTCACGATAAGAGGAATAAGACATAATTCACCCCAAAAAGATGTGATGTGGTTGAGGATTTGAGATTTGGATTTCCTCAGAAATAAACAATGAAGCGCTTTATTCAGCAGAGATCATAAACATGAGTAAGTCTCTTTTTATTTATTTATATACTTGTACTAGTTTTCACATAACGTGTAAACATTTGACAAGTTAGGCTTTTTCCAAACTATAATTCCTGACTAAATGTATAATCAAATGAAACATTATGAAGTTTCAATAACGATATACACTACTATACCATTCAAAAGCTTGATGTAAATAATATAAATGTAACAAATAAATGTAACAGTAACAAATGTAACAAACAATGCGGTTCTTTCCATTCCATTATGCTAAAAATTCAGTTTGAAAGTCAGCTTTGATTGTTCCTAATTAACTGCACTCCCAAGTGGATATTAAATTATGTTGTGGGATAATTAAATATATTCTAAATAAACTACAAACATAAAAATATATACATTTATTTTGTCCTCACATTCTTTCTTGTAACTCCTCCCTCACAGGGACACACAGCTGACTGAAAGGCTTATTACGCAGCTCATTATGCAGCTCATTATGCAGCTCATTATGCAGCTCATTATGCAGCTCATTATGCAGCTGATTATGCAGGCCTTTGTCTTCTCAGTTCTAAATCACAATGATATTCATTATAGTTCACATCCTCTCGTATATGACTTTTACAAACAAAAAGTGTCTTCGAAAATTTAAATCAATATATAGTTTTCTGTGAGTAAACAAGATGATTTTCACATAATTAACAAAAGAAAAATTCTAGGCTACAAGCTCCAGTTCTCAAAAGTCCCGAAAACCAGTGTTCTGTATATGTTTTATTGCCTTATTCAAGTGATTTAACATTTTTAGTTTTTCACTAACCACACATAAATTTTTTTTCTCAAAAACACAATCATGTACATACATGCTGCTCACATATTATTATAGCCCAGTTTGTGCTGATTACAGTGAGATTAGACTTTAGCCATTTAGATGTTTATAAGCAACTGAAAAAAACACAAATGTCAGGTCATGACAAAACTTCTCCAGGCCCCAAAAATACCCTTAGACCTCAGAGGGTTAAAGCTCAGTTGATTGCTTTGGACACATTGGATCTGCTCATAATCAGCTGAAGAACAAGGGTCCTTGCCTGCACCAATGGCTTCTAAAGCTGCTGGTTAGTTTGTTGAACTGGCTTCTGAAGTTGAAGGTCATTTTGCTTGGTCAGAGCTCTTACGCAGATTATTCCACTTTGGAACAGCATGACAGAAAATGCAAACTGCCGAAATCTGACCCAAAACACCAACTTGCAGCCATTTTTCAACAACTAAACACAAAGTGGTGATGCTGCCCTTTGTTTTTTTATACTCTAGAGCAGTACTTCCCAAACCTATCCTGGAGATCCCCCTGCACTGCACCCTTATCTAACATTCAACAGAGGGTTACAGATTTCATCTTATTAAAGTTAGTCCCTCCCCCCTTCATTAACCCTCACGATTCTCCAGACTTACATGAGTTGGAGCTTATGCAACTGAGTGATTCTCATTGGCTGCATCCGAAAACTTAGGCAGGTGACTTGCTGCCTCGCTGACGTATCAGGCAATGACTTTGCAGGCAGTGTTTTTGCAACTGATTTTGGACAGCCTCCTGAGGCAGCACAATGATCTACAGCAAAATATATAGAGAGCTTGGGTGGCAACCTAGTGAATATTTAATTACTGCATTATTAATTTATCGCTAGAATTACATAAAAGGTGGAAAATGTTGATCAAAAACATACATTTACACACAAACTGACCTCTGACGGTAAATTTCAGATGCCATCTTTATTTTTTGGCTTAACTGTCACAGAATGGAATGCACAGGATTGTGGGATATCAAAGTCAGTGAAGGATACATCTATGCTGCCTTCAAAAATCGGCCAGATGAAGGCATCTCAGGAGATAGGAAATGAAAATAACATTGATTCAGACGTGCCTTGATGACTTCCTACCTTGGAATGCATCCTTCGAAGGCAGCGTTTTTCAGTTTTCAGATGCAGCCATCAATTCAACTGTCCTTGTTAAATACATGATAACACAAACTTGAGCATAATGTAAAATATCATTGAAAAAATCCCTTGGTTTTTATCCTTCATTAGCTGAATCCAATTGTTGACTTCTTGACAATTCTGGATTTTTTTTTCTAAGAGACACATCTCGGAATGTACAAGCCTGTATCATCAGACTGGTTCAGAAGAAGCTTGATTTAACATACTCATGATAACTTTGAAGCTTTGAGTGATACTTGAACCCTGTCCCAGACATAGCTGCTCTATTGTTAAATGCTGCATTATAATTAAGATACAATCATTGATTTTTAAAAAGTACTTTTAAAATCTTGCACAGACTGCAATATCAATGTCCTTTGGTTAGAGGTGGAAAGTAACTAATTACAAATACTTTCATTAGAGCAGTTGAGTAAAATTTAACTTTTTTCTGCTTTCTTGAGTATAATTAAATTGGTGGTACTTTTACTTGAGTTAAATAAAACTAAAGTATTACATTTATTTTTAAACAAAAGCACAAAGTAAAAAAAAAAAAACGGACAAAGGAGGCGCCGATGAAGAGACAGAGCGTGCTGGTGTTTGACGGATACTTTTCAAACTTCTGGGGTGGAGCCCTGCGCTTCAGCTAATAACAGACAGGTCTGACTCGGGAGCAAAACCAATCAAAACTTGGAGTTCAGTTGGGGTTGGGGTGGGGTGTTCAAACAGCACTATGCTTTGACTGTCAATCACCGGCGTTGTCTGTCAGGGACCAGACAAGACCAGTCCCAGCCAATCCAAAACGATCACGCTCCCCTGAGTATTAATCACCCTCACCTGGTCATCATCAGCAATCTCATCAAGGCACTATAAAACAGACCTCATGTTTCCGTCTCCTGCTTGCCTCGCATCCCGTGGATTCCAAGACGTAATGTATACGTACTTTTGAAACACTAACCTTTGTGTCATTGTTCTGCTGCCTCCAGGATTCCCGAGCCATCCCTGTTACCTGATTTCCCAACGATCTCCTGTATCTCATGTGTTCTCGTCAAGCTTGCTGGACAGTTGCCTCTCCTGTAAAAGAAAAGGGACAAGCATTAGTTAACCGTGATTGTGTGGCATTGACCTCTCTTCTATGGATGTACTCCCCTGCATTCAGCCCCTCACTGAGTGATCTGCACAGTATCCGCACCTGAAATCACCTTCTACTCACCGTGCACTTGATCTTGTGAAAAATAAACGTTGTGTGGAATTCACTTACCTCTGCCTCCAGTGACTATCCTGACAGAATGCTTGACCAACACCGGCATGAATTCAGCACAGTAAAGTCTTGTTTATCCAGCAATTATCTGCGGCTGCGTTAAGATGGGCCGAAGTGCTGTGGTTTCAAGAGACTGCGGTCACCTCGTCCGTACAGAATTTTATCAGTCACTTTAAGGAAGTGTTTGGGTGACCCTGTGGGAGACTTTTCAGTCAGCAATCAATTGTTACACCTGAGTCAAGGTGAAAGACCTGTTTCTGAATACTCCCTTGAATTCCAGACTCTGGCCACGGCGAGTGGAAAAGCACTTGTTACGGTTTACCGAAGAGGATTAAACCCCGCACTTCGACTGCAGCTCGCCATTTATGATAATATGGGGTTAGAGAAATTCATAGAACAAGCCCTCCCAGTTCACTTGAGATCCCAGTCCGGTTATCGAGAAACTCATGCCCCAGCTCCCATTTCTCATCAGTTTACCCGAGAAAATCCCTGAATCGCAGCCTGAACGGATGCAGGTGGAAACCCAGCGACTGTCTCCAGCAGAGCGTAACCGTCGGCAAGAGCTCAGACTATGCCTCTACTGCAGGAGAAGAGGACACTTTATACGAACCTGCCCATCTCGTCCCCTGCGGTTATTGGTGAGTTCAGTTCTCCACCAACCCTCTGTGTCAGCTCCACTAACTTTATGTGTGACCTTTATGAGCCACCACCATCGTTGACTCCGGATCAGCCGGCAACTTCATTTCTGGAAAACTTTCCAAGGCACACAACCTCCGAAGGACCCGACCCACTAAACTGTACTCTATCTATGCAGTGACTGGCGAGCTCAACAAAGGGTATGTGACATCACAAATAGCACCAATCACCCTTTGTGTAGAAAATACCCACCACAAATCATTTTCCCCATTTGTTCTCACAAATAGCCTAGCTGATTTAATTCAAGGCCGCCCTTGGCTAAACCAAAATCAACCCACGATAGATTGGACTACTGGGAAGATTCTGAACTGGGGCTGCAACTTCCAAGCCACTTATCACTTGTATAATGTACAATCCGCTAATGACCACCCTGTCTCCATGTCAGTGAATTCTGCATCCATTGAGAGTCCGATAGCTTATGAAAAATTTTTTAAACTTTTTAAACCGTTTATGAAGTTTATCCAGGGATCTGCCATGACCTAGGTCCCTCGGCAACTACCCACCGGAATACTACTCCCATTACCGATTCCCCATTGCCATTAGTCCCACATTGGAGTGGATTTCATCACCGATCTCCCAGTCTTGGATGGTAACACCTGCATTCTTGTAGCCATAGAAAGATTTTCTAAAGCATGTAGACTAATCCCCCTGAAAGCCCTGCCCACAGCCTTTGAAGCAGCCGAACTCCTGTTTGAACATGTGTTTCGTACCTTTGGCATTCCAGAGGATATCATGTCAGACAGAGGGCCCCAGTTTATCTCCAGGGTATGGCGGTCATTCTTCGCCCTCCTTAATGTAACAGTAAGCCTCACTTCCGGTTACCACCCACAAACAAACGGCCAAACAGAACGTAAGATCCAAGACATCAGTCGCTTCCTCAGAACATTTTGCCATCACAATCAAAACCTCTGGAACCGTTACTTAGTCTGGGCAGAATATGCCCAAAATTCCCTCCGACAGACGTCCACTAAGCTGACCCCATTCCAATGTATCCTATGCTATCAGCCTCCCCTGGTCCGGTGAGCCGTCCGAAGTTCTCTCAGTGAATACCTGGTTCCGAAACCGCGAGAGGGTTTGAAACCAGGCACACCACCACCTTCAGCAGGCATTGAATTGCCAGCAGCACTTTGCCAATTTTCACCGTTGACAAACTCCTACCTACCAGCCAGGGCAACTGGTATGGCTCTCTACACGGGACATCCAATTAAGGCAACCATGTCCGAAATTGAGCCCAAAATACATAGGGCCTTTCCCGGTGGAATGACAAGTCAACCCAGTTACCTACCGACTCCGACTCCGGATACACCCCACCTTTCATGTCTCCCTGTTAAAACCCCATCACTTACCTGTCTCTGTTCCCTCTTCAGACCGGTCCCTGACGACAACCCCCCCCCCCCCCCCATTACCACCCATAGACGCTGAGCCCATCTACACTGTAAGAGAGATACTGGACTCCCGACGTCATGGTGGGCGACTAGAGTACCTAGTGGACTGGGAGGATTATGGACCAGAGGAAAGGTGTTGGGTACGTCGTCAAGATATCCTCGACCCCAATCTGCTCACAGAGTTTCATGGCCAGCATCCAGAGAGACCGGCTCCGCGGCCCCCAGGCAGACCGCCATGACGTCGGAGAACAAGATCCCCTAGCGCGGACCCTGGAGGGGGGAGTAGTGTCAGGGACCAGGCAAGCCCGGTCCCAGCCAATCCACAATTATCACGCGAAAAGTGAAAGATATAACACCATGTCAGAAAATAATAATAAACAAAATCACTGAGTTGGAAAAAGGATTGTGTCAGTATTTTTTGAACCACCATTTGCTTTGATTTATTATTTTGTAAAAAAATGTTTTTGCTTGATATGTTGGTGTTATATCTTTCACCTGGATGTTATATGTTGCACTGAATAAAACATAAACAGTGTCCATCTTTACTTCAGACTGCAAAGCACCAAAATGTGATTATTTGAAAGGGGGGGTGATTCTTTTCTTTACTCACTGTGTGGTTAATTTAGTTAATTTGTTAATTTTGAGACTTCTGAATTTTACAGCAACAATCTATTTAAATTTCATCTTCTTTTTTTCTTTTTTTTAGTGTTGAAATTTTTTTTTTCAACACTGTAACAAGCATGATTTGTAAGGTTAAATATATAATTTCTGCACCATCATTTATGACTTATTTTTAAGCTGGTGACATCAGCCTGTTTGTCATCTCTGATTATTATTTTTTGCATTTCTAGGACCACAGCTACCTCAATAGCAAAAAAAGGACGTCTAAGAGACAGAAGAGGGACCTCCCTTTTGTGAAGCTTCTAAACATTTCCATCACCCTGTCCCCGTACCTGAGCGTGGATTCGCAGCAGTTCCAGACCTCCATTCAGGAAGGTATTGAAGATTACTGGCTGAGTCTGCCCTCAGGAGCGAAGGGCCGAACGGTAAGACTGACTGTTTGCTGATCTGGGCGTCCGTCTTGTCCTTTATGCACTGAGGTATATGGGTCAATCACCCGGATTACTTTTGCATCATAGATGTACTTATATATTGAATTATATTCTGTTTTCACTTTAAAGTTTTAGTTTTTAAAATGTCTATATAGTATGTATTTTTTATTTATTAGTTTTAATTGACTTTTAATCGAGTTTTATTTGTATTAGTACTTCAACTTGAAGGAAACTTTTAAAGTTTAGGTTTTATGATATTTTATATTATTTACAATTTATTTTAGATAAGGTTTTTTTTTTTACTTAAAGGTTCATATGATGTTGCTAATATGATCATATGATATTGTATTTGGTGTAATGCATTGTGTTTATGCGGTTTAAGGTTGAAAAAAACACATTATTTTCCATATAATACACATTATCGTTTCTCCTCTATGCCCCGCTTTTTGAAACGCGTCGATTTTTACAAGCCTCATCGGTCCGAAAAAGCAAGATGTGCTCTGATTGGCCAGCTATCCAGTGCATTGTGATTGGCCGAATGCCTCAAGCGTGTGACGGCAATGTTACGCCTCTTACCATACTGTGCCATCTCCCAGGCCAGCAGCACATCCCAACATTGGTTCTCTTTCAGCAGTTCAGTCAATGTACTGTTAGGAGTAACTGAATAACTTGGGAGATTGGTTTATTTCACATCAGAGGGAGTGTAAAGCACTTAAGTAATTTGTGAATTAGTATATAATGGAGACACAAACAGTTTCAAACAATTCAGTTTGATTTAGTGAGCTGGTTTGACCGGTTCACCAAGAAGTTCAGGTAAATAGAAAGATTTGTTCACAATCCAGACATCACTAGACGAGACAAAACTAATAAAACCCATTAAAAACTAGGCATTTGTTGCATCCAGTTGGGACATAATAACTGGTTATAATGACTTATATTGTCTTTTTACGCGTTGTGTTGCGTATCGTACTGCGTGAACATAAAACCATGTCTGTATTTGTGATCTGAGAAACAACAAATAAGCCTACCCTTCAGTGCTCAAAACTCGTTTTTGAATCATCAGTGGCAAATTATTTAAATATAAAAACATACTTACATGCTGTGAGTCAGGCTACTTGTTCAGTAAACAGTCCTCATCCTTCATAAAATGCACAGCACACTTCTAAATATTTGGTTTGGACTTTTCTGGAACAGTGTTAAAATACAACTTAACCACTGATTTCTAGTCGTGTCCTCTTTTGGAAGGCCAAACAAGTAGTTTCGCTTCCACAACGAAACACACAGCAAGTCCTCAACATGGCAGCGACGGCAACTGTGAGAATAAAAGTTACGCTGCCATTCTTTGCTTGAACATTTGGGCGGTGTTATGCAAATCTTCCCACACAGTGACGTAGACATGTGGGGGCGGGTTAGAATAAGATGTTTTAGGGGCATGTGGTTGACTGTTAACTTTTTTAAAGAATATCTCTTTGGTTTTGAGACTTTAGTCTTTGCAACTTTACAGATCTTCTTTATGTACCAAGAGCTTGTAACACTCCAAAGAGAAACGAAAATTTGAAACTGCATCATATGACAATTTTTTTAACAACAATATATCACTGCTTGGTGTTGTTTTTTGTCTGGATCTATTAATTTATTCAAATATACATTAAAAAAAGCAATTCAGACATACAGTGACTTGAAGTCTCCTATGAATATGTTCTACATTTTGGATTAAAAATTAAAAATTATATCTTATGGGGCATAAAGTAAAACTGTCAGAGTGATACAAATGTCTGATATCATAATAAAAAGGAACTCATTAAAATAATGAAATTCGTGAAAGAAATAATTATTAAATTGTTTTTCATTATTATTAGATAATTATCATTAATTATCATTATTTTTAATTATCCAGTTATATGACATGTGGTTCCCCAAAAACGTCATGGTATCTGCACAAAAAACCCTTAAAAAAATATATGTGAATATTTGAAAATTATTCATATGTGTACTCTCATATGTATTGAAAGGGTAAGAAAAGTACTATTTTTACTTGATAGTTCCAGTACATGACATCTAAAGTTTTTCTTTACAAATGGCATAAAAGTTTCTTCAAAACTATATGAAACCAACATGGCCTTTTTAAATAATTTTCACATTTTGAGCTAGATTTTTAAAAGAGATTTCCTTTTTCATGTATACTCTTATTTGTTCTTGACCAATATTCTTACCTGTGCATTATTATTATTATTATTTACTTTTTTATTTGTACATTATTTCTCTTTCATAAGGTGCCTCTTTTGACTCAGTGGAAAGGAAAGTACAGTGTGAAGCTCAACATCTCCAACCCAGAAGCCACAAATTGGTTTCTGGACAAAGTGGACAGCTTGCGTAGCCATTTGGGCATGGAGTATGTCATCCTGGAAGGCGGTGAGGGAAACCCTTTTGAGGAACAAGTCCTACGCCCCCCTCTGGCATGGGTTGGGGATGAATACATCCGACTCTTGGCCGACCTGGCAGAGAGGATAGGGGACAATGCCATTGTGACCTCAGGAACAAGGTATTTGGTTTAAACTGGTAAATAGTCCCAATCGTTTATGGTGATTTTGGCAAGTAGCACATGGATAAACATTCTCGTTGGTCCTAATAGCTGACTTTATGTTGAGAATTGAGATTGTTTTTTTATGGATCAATTGAAGATGTCAATCCAAGAATTTTCCCATTTGGCAAAATCATGATCACTTACTACCATTTTGGGAACAATCGACAGACTTTGTTCACTCAGGAAAGCAAAATCCAAAATCCATTCTTGGCATGTCAAACTCAAATATTTTCAGATGTAGTCCTCTGAACCTCCCGGAAAATACACCAAATCTGATTTGTTACTAGTCTGATCCAAACCATATGCATACGTGAGATTTAAAAATATGTTAAACTCTATCCCCGCCAATGACAGAATTGTCCAGCTTTCCATGTTTTTTACTGTTATATGGTAGGAGGACCTATTACACATCTTATGAAAGTATTAGATTTCTGGATCAAATCATGGTGAAAAAGCAGAAACAAGTGATCGCGTATGTAAGCAGAAGCATATGTAAAACAACGCATAATGTAAAGCATCATCAAACATTAAACAGCATATACATCAAAACTGCCTTACGTTACGATTTTCACAGCTTTTTTTCTTTCAAAATGTTGCTTTTTGTCATGAGACTTGCTCACATTTAAGTGTGGATAAAAAGAAAGCTAGAATGTTTTTATATTTTTATTTTTTATTATTTTTAATTATCAAAAATGTTGGTGATTTGTTTTTAAAAATGCTGGTGGGCAAAGAGTTCAAATGGTTTTTTGGAAGATTTTATGAATGAGATATCATGTTATCCATCTTCTCATTCCACAATTACAGCTACTTGTTGTTGTAAGAGACAGTCTCTTTGCATATGTTCTGTTTTGCATTTGCATCGTTGGATCCAAAATGTCAAGTAGACAGTCATTCGTTTGAAAACTTTCCCTTTAGAAAAAAAAAGGATTCTGAAAACTAACCAGTATTGTGTAAAATGATTCAAATTGTTTTTGAACTTTAGAACTTTTTTATTTTGTTCACACAGGTCAAGCCACAAAGCGCTCTTCATCCGTATGAGTGCACTGCAGTCAGACTGGAGTTACTCTGGGCTCAAAGGCATCATTCCATCCCTGCTGCATCACAGTCTTCTGGGATATAATTTCTTCATTCCTGATGCAGTAGGTAATACCTGCCCACACATACTGTACATAAATACACTTGTACTTTTTGTAAAAATGCATGTCATAGACAATACAAAGACAATACAATTGATTAAGTTGTCTTCTTTACAAACACAGAAGTCCACTGGCACACAGTTGTACAATACACAGTATGATGTGAATATATCTCATAAAATATCTCCAGAAAATTCCCAGATCATATTTTACAAATTAATCAAAAAGGGGAAAATAATTACATTTTGCATCAAACAATTAAGCCTGTTTTTAGAACTACACATGTTTTTTCATTATTTTATAAGAAAATGTTTCTCAGATTACTGTAATAATACATTATATAATACATTAAATATTTTTCTATAAATTAAATGTAATGATTTAGAGATAAAAATGGATTAAGGTTGTTGTTGTTTTTTTCAGAAAAACTTTTTTAACTTATTGGACTTTTAATCTACTAAAAAGTTTGCATTATGTGTATCGTGTTTGATAAATCAGGCTTTTATGGCTTTATTTAGTATTATTCAGAATATGGAGCTCATTTTTTCTTTATATATAAGTTGCTTCACTCCATTAAGTGTTCATCTTGATACAAATATATATATATATATATATATATATATATATGTATATATATATATATATATATATATATATATATATATATATATATATATATATATATATATATGTATGTATGTATGTATGTATATATGTGTTATATTATGTGTATTAGTATGGTGTTACATTTACTCCATAAAAATCAGTAAATACTGTTTACCTATCATGAACTGAAGAGGGATTTACAGTATAATTATATATTTTAATAAAATGAAAGTCCTTTTTCTTAATAAAATTTTTTGATCACACTGATATTTTAGAGCCTTTAGAAATGTATCAAATATGTTACATTAGGCTTTATAGGGTTAAGCACATTTTCCCTCCAAATTCTAATGTAAAGATCACAATGCCATAAAATCATGATTATCCTCAAAAAATTTGAATTTCTTCATGTGAATACATTTGTTGGACTTTTTTAATCGCAGGAGGTTCGCTCTCTGCTGAACTGGTTGCTGATGATGAGCTCTTCATTCGCTGGCTGGAGATCGCAGCCTTTCTTCCTGTCATCAGCTTCCAGACACCTCCATGGGTCTTTGAGAAGGAATGGGTGAGTGCCACAAGGGCGGGTCCTCAACCCCATCCATGTTTTAGCTTTCACTTCAGTTCCATTCCTGCTGTGGTGAGAAAATAAGGGATACGATGGAGCCAAGTGGGTCATACAGTAAGAAAGACTGAGTTCTCAGGAAGCAAAACTGGGTGCAATATGTTGGTCATTGTGAGTTAAATGCCTCAGAATCGGAGACTGTTTCTTTTTCCCTCCTAACATAACATAAGGAACATAATACTCATTCACTCCATGGTGTACCATGAGAGTGCCTTTAAAATACTAACTAAATACATGGCAGAATATCCAGTCTCAAGCACTGATATGTTTGAGGCCGGTTTGAGAGGGTCCTCCAGGTGGCCGTTTTTCTTGCATTTCACATGTGGTAAGCTTCCATCTGGTCAGCATTAATGTCTCTTTCAAATTTATGACTCTCAATCTCAACTGTAATGAGAACCCCTGCACCAGGAATGATAATGAATCACTGGATAAGAGGAAAAGAAAATTTTCAGAGACAATTACAGATTTCATTTTTGATTTGACTTTACACTCCAGAGTGGGGGGGTCATCAATCACTGGTAGGAGTAGATCTTTTGATGTCTTTCATTATTAGAAATGGACAGATGTAGTTGTATTTCACAGGAAGTAGAGGGACAACAGTCAATTGTCGTCTTGCACATTTGGTATCTGCGGTTTTTGTTCAAAGTAACATTACACTGACCAAAACCTTATCTTCAGCAACAAAGCCAGTGAGTTTTGTTTATGTTTGGAAGGTTGGTTGAAATGTTGCCATGTCCACTTATTATAAGCGATGCTTATTAGTGTCTTTGGACTTGTTGTTTGGGTTCGGCTCATAAAGCGATCCAGTTTATGGAGATAATAGAGTAGACGTGCAGGTCGCATTATTTTTTGTATGTGGCTTATTTCCAAGATAATGCGTTTGGATTTGAGTTTATTATGGGCTCGCAATATCTGGCAATGATAATGAGTCAAAACATGCCCTGTGATTTCTTGCACTGCACAAACAGAAGAAAGACGTGGGGAAGTCAGAGCATGAAGTCTGAGTATGGGTCACCATACTTGGCTCTATGTCACTTCACTTTCACTAAACTCTGATACACATTTAAATATATCTTTAACAACTAACTGTTCAGTTCCGTTCTGTATATACCACAATTTTTATAAATGCGGTGTTCACCTGAATGTTTTGGGAGTTTGGTTGTAGAATACATTTGCAACTCCTGTAAATTACTAAACTATGCATGTACAGAACCAGATTAAGCACTATAATGTGGAGTGATAAATTAATTTAGCTAAAAGTTGTAAGATGTTAGTTATCATTTTGTGTCCCAAGGAGAAAAAGGATTTGGAATGACATGACAGTGAATAAATGCTGACAGAATTTTAGGGTGAATTATCCCTTTAATAACTTAAAAAGAAAAAAAACAATAAAAAAGTGACTTCCTTTTGAACAGTGTGAAAACGGTATTGGAAAATTGTCTGGTTTTGATCTTGGCTCATGAATATCAACTGGACAGTCTTAACTCTTTTAAATCATTAGTATTACTATTAAATTTGTTGATCATACTGAAAGGCTTTACTTGCCTTTATTTGAAATTATCTTTAGATTATTGGCTTCTACAGGAAGCATGTGTGTGTGTGTGTGTCTGTGAGTGCGTGTACTAGCTTTCGTGCGATTACCCAACACCCATTAGAGACTCAATGTTGGGTCTAAACAGGAGAAAAACCGGAATACAAGCCACAGGCCTGTTTTCTCCATTTAAAATTAGGCCAAACTCAGGCAGTTCTTCAAAATTCATCTCATGAAACTTTTTTTTTCATCTAAAGAATACATTTTTTATGAACGTGGTTTTGCTTTGTTTCCGTCACCAGAGACTGGCTAGGAAGTTAACTGAAGGATATGACCTCAGAAGGAATGTTAAAAAACGAACCACAGCAGAACTAGACAAGAACGGTGTTGAACAGAAACTCACATCCTCTTTCAGATGTTTTATTAAACATTCACTGACAGTTTCACCTTTTTCTAGATCCTTAACCTCACCAGATTCTACGTAGCCAAGCACCACGACTTTGTCATTCCTTTGGTACTGAAATACGCAGAGCAATGGAAGGATACCGGAAACCCCATCTACAGGCCGCTGTGGTGGCTCAGTCCCAACGACCCGATCACGTTCACCATTGATGATGAGTTTCTTATTGGAAATGAGGTAAGCTGCTAGTAGAAAGGTCAGTTTTTCCTTAATTGGCCCATTTAGGAGTAACCTGAGGTCAAGTATATTGCTCAAAGACACGGTGACTGATTTTACCAAATAGAACACATTTCTGAATAATTTGTTAGTTTTGGAACGATACAGTCCAAACCTCCAGCCCATGAAATCAGAAGATTATATGTTTTCAGTGTTGATTTCCACAATGAAGTTTCTGCCGATATGTTAGTTAATGAAGGGTTTTCAAAGCCAAACTTTCAGTGCTGGTATTGCGCATAATTTTACAATTTCCCACAAACTCTGTGCTTATAATGAGGGAAATTCCCACAAACATTCATTTGCTATAACAATGTGGGTCAATAATTTGAAATCTTTCTCTCAGGCTGTTTGTTTCTTATGCTTAATCAATTGCACAATGAATATGACCCCATAGCACCATCTAGCATCAAAAGCCTAAAGTATACTTCGTATTTTGTATGCCAGTGTTGCCAAGTATGTGGTTTTCCTGCAAAATTGGTCTACCCCTCCCCTTAACGTGACACCAATCCCCCCCCCCCCCCATTTTTTTAATAGCCAATTTCCCAATTCGATTGGGGAAGATTTGACTAGCAATTCAGCTGGTTTTGTTACATAGACCTGGCAACCCTTGCATATGCATACAGTCGACATGTAGCCTTTCAAATAGTATACTTTACTTGATCGGCAGTCGACATTTGCGCTCTAGAAAGCTTCAGAAGTTTTCTTCATAAGTTATGACTGAAAAAAATATATATTTACAGGTCCTTCTCAAAAAATTTGCATATTGTGATAAAAGTTCATTATTTTCCATAATGTAATGATAAAATTAAACTTTCATATATTTTAGATTAATTGCACACCAACTGAAATATTTCAGGTCTTTTATTGTTTTAATACTTACTCCGACCAATAAAAGAAAAGTGTTTTTAAAACAAAAAAAGACCAACACCAGCAGCTGACATGGCACCCCAGACCATCACTGACTGTGGGTACTTGACACTGGACTTCAGGCATTTTGGCATTTCCTTCTCCCCAGTCTTCCTCCAGACTCTGGCACCTTGATTTCCGAATGACATGCAAAATTTGCTTTCATCCAAAAAAAGTCCTTTGGACCACTGAGCAACAGTCCAGTGCTGCTTCTCTGTAGCCCATTTCCTGCACACGCCTGTGCACGGTGGCTCTGGATGTTTCTACTCCAGACTCAGTCCACTGCTTCCGCAGGTCCCCCAAGGTCTGGAATCGGTCCTTCTCCACAATCTTCCTCAGGGTCCGGTCACCTCTTCTCGTTGTGCAGTGTTTTTTGCCACACTTTTTCCTTCCCACAGACTTCCCACTGAGGTGCCTTGATACAGCACTCTGGGAACAGCCTATTCGTTAAGAAATTTCTTTCTGCGTCTTACCCTCTCGCTTGAGGGTGTCAATGATGGCCTTCTGGACAGCAGTCAGGTCAGCGGTCTTACCCATGATTGCGGTTTTGAGTAATGAACCAGGCTGGGAGCTTTTAAAAGCCTCAGGAATCTTTTGCAGGTGTTTAGAGTTAATTAGTTGATTCAGATGATTAGGTTAATAGCTCGTTTAGAGAACCTTTTCATGATATGCTAATTTTTTGAGAAAGGAATTTTGGGTTTTCATGAGCTGTATGCCAAAATCATCAGTATTAAAACAATAAAAGACCTGAAATATTTCAGTTGGTGTGCAATGAATCTAAAATATATGAAAGTTTAATTTTTATCATTACATTATGGAAAATAATTAACTTTTATCACAATATACAAATTTTTTGAGAAGGACCTGTATACTGTTTTAAACTAAAGTATCAGCTCTTTCATTACCCCCTCACACAAGCGCTTGTCAGTGCAGAGGTCTGTTGTTATTGCAGTCTCCATTATTTTGTCGTAGTCGTTCCATTTATTAAGTTTTGTTTTCTACTGTGAAATAATGGTGCCACCTGTCAAAGTGCTGCCACCTTGTGGAACAACTCGTTAGTGCAAAATATATTCAATGCAAAAGGTGCGACCTGTGCATACAAAATACAAAAATGGTGCGCGTACAGTACACGCATACTATTCTGGTGATTAAATTTTCATCACACATTTCTGCAGGTATCTTCCTAACAATGTAAATATGATTCAGCATTTTCATTTTTAAAGAGTAAGTGTCACATTGTTTTTACTAAACCCAAATTCAAATCCTAACCTTTCAGGAGCAACAAGGCATGCTCATAGCCAGCTATGAGGTCACAGAGTTGTAGTGATGTGTCGTTCGTGAACAAATCGTTCTTTTTGAATGAATCTTTTAGGTGAACGAATCGTTCTCGTTCACGTAATCCACTGACTCATATTTCTCGTTCAGTGAAGTTCCTCCCTCCATAGCAGCGCGGCACTATTAGTAGCGCATGCGCAGCTCGGTGAACCGGGTAACTGAACCATTTCAACCTGTCAAAGAATTACTCAACCTCGAGCCAATAGCCTTCGAGTATGAGATGTGACAGAGTATGTTATTTGTTCAATGTAGTGAACGAATACGCCCTTCAATGAACGAGTTTCATATGAGTCTGAACTAGATCTAGAGATCTTATCGTTCGTGAATGAAATGACTGAACTGATACCCATGTCACTCACGAGTTGAATGATTTAGTTCATCTCGTTCGTGAATGAAATGACTGAACTGAAACACGTCATACGTGAACGAGCTAAATGAACAAATACATGTCGTTCGTGAATGAAATGAACTGTTACATAGCTTATCTCGTTCGTGAACGTAATGAATAAGAGTAAACAGGGTTAGTCTGCCCTTTAGCATGTCAATCTCGGAAAATGCAGAGGTACAGTACTGTGCACGTACGTTTGTTTTGATATTTAGCAACTCCACGTTTAATCCCCGATTTATGAATGTGAATATATAATATACAAACTGTCTGACCAAACAATTAAAATGCTAATTAGGCAAGAAAACCTTGTGCTTTTTTCATCTAAACAACTTAATTAGACTTTATATGTTGAATGCGATTATACACACATTTTAATAAAGCCAGATCAGCTTTTGTAACAAGTGAATACGTTCGTTGACTAAAGACATAACACATAATACACTGGTTTTTTTTGCCAACTGCTGGCATATTTTGTGTAATACGAAGAAATGATAACTGAACGAATCATTGAACGATTCTGAACAAATCATTTTGGTGAACGAACTGAAAATGAACGAATCTCTAGAAAGAATCATAATTTCCACCACTACAGAGTTGTGAGTGAGAGCAAAAAGTTGCAATTTAGTGTTGGAAATATCTTTATCTTATCATGTCAGTTTATTTATTTATTTTTTTCTGGTTTTTATTTGTTTCCTCACAATATCTGCCAAACACCGCAATGATCAGAACTTACACTGACACTAATTAAAAGAGCCAATGGACATGTTATTGCTAACAGTATACCACATTCAATAAGGCAAAAAAAAAAAAATTGTAACCTACTCGGTTACTAAACATAACCTTGGTTTGCTGAGATACGGGAATGAGTACTGCGTCTGCTAGACACATACGGGAAAAAGCCTTTTTGAAGACTTTTTTTTAATTCACGCAGTGAAAACTGCTTGGCCATTGGTTCATGAGCGACAACTGAGCCGTGCAGCTACATAGCATGGCTAGCAATGCAGTATTCATTCTTGTAACTCAGGGAACCAAGTATACATTTAGCAGCCGAGTAAGTTCCCTTTTGATAATACACTTGTACTGCGTCTGCTAGATGTATTTGGGAATAGTACAATCACGCAGTGCTAATGTAGTGGAACAACTAAAAGTATGAACTTTCATAAGCATCCAATGCCCATGAGAATCAATCCAAGCCTAAGACTGGCTGAGCTTCTTGATGTCACACCCAGCCTAGTTAATCGTTCCAGAGTACTCCTGTAACATCAACACCCTGGGGTCAAAAGCTAACAGGTGAACAGATTCTAGAGAGCTTAAGCATGATATGGACCATGGGCCCGTACTCCAATAGGCATTGAAGGTCCAAAGAAGAGTATGCTAGCGAGATGAAGTCTACTATCCATCTAGCCAGTGGCTTATATAGCCAGATCCACCACCCATTTTGGCAGGCTTCGTCGCCATAGGCTCGTGCAGCTCTGCTGCCTAGCCATTGGTTCGTTTTTAATACACTGCACAAACCAATGGCCATGCAGTTTTCACTGTGTGAATAAAAAAGCCTTTAGTTCATGAGAAAAAAGCCTTTTTCCCATATGCGTCTAGCAGAAGCAGTACTTAGTGTAGTATCGAAAGAGAACATGATATTATCTGTCAGAAACTTTATCAACGCTATCAAAACAATAGCATATAACACTAGTGCAGAGGTCTGTAGATCAAGTAAGTTATGTTTATGCTATTTCATTGAGTATTGTAGTTCAATTTAATTGTAGTTACAAAAGTAACAAAGGAGCACTAGACAATGTTGTCAATATAGCAATGGTTATTAATGAAAACTATAACAGTATATGCCTATTTATTATTAAATAAATAATAAACAACTGATAAAATTACAATCTAAAATATGCTGAGTTGTTTTAACCCAACTTTAGTTCAAACATGGACTAACCCAACTTTAGGCTACACATTCAAAACAGGGCTTTTGAGGTGATATCTGTTATTGTATACTTGAAGTTTTTCATTTTGTCTTCTGCTTTTGTAGGTCCTTGTTGCTCCAGTTACTGAAAAAGGAGCTTTACAAAGAGACATTTACCTTCCAGAGAGTGACTTTCAGTGGCAGGACACTAACAATGCTCAGATGTTTGACGGAGGGACATTTCTGGAGAGTTACCCGGTCAGCCTTGGGGACGTGGCAGTGTTTGTACGATGGAGATCCTGAGGCTTACTTACCACTTTTTTTCTATATTTGAAGATTTTTGTGCTGATCTCAAATTGCACTTTCCATAAATACCATTATCTGTGTCTCAAGAAATCTTGAGATTATGTAGAAGATTATTTGCACTTTAAATATCTATGTTCTCATGATTTTTAGATCCCTCTTGTTTTTCTCTGCTACTTGTTTTGTTAATTTTATAAATTCTGTGGGGACTTTTTACTTCAGGACGCAGTTTACATTTGATAGATTCTTACAGCCTCTTAAATTGTTATCATGACATGGAACTAGAAATCAAACCCTTTGCTTAAAAACAATCAATGGAATTTTACGAAGACCAAACAATCGAAGAAAAAAAAAGACTAAATTGAGAAAGACTACAAGGAAAAACCAATGCGCTAAATGGATGAAGATGAAAGTACGCTCAACATCACTCATCTTATCTCAGCTGGGTTTTTAACAGAACTTTGCTGATTATTTTACTGTAGTTCTGTAATGTTTTACCTGTACCTCAAGGTTCTCATGGTGTTTTTGACATATATTTTCTAACATAAACTATGAGAGAAGCACTTACTGATAGAGAAGACTGAAATTAAGGGCTTTTAGAGTGAATCGTACTATTATTTTTGTCTACAAAAAATATTGAAAATCATTAGTAATAGAATTAGAATGATTAGTAATAGAATGTGAGCCAATGTCAAACAAAACTTTCATAGCTGTACAGTCTTATTTAAATCAACACACAACACAAAGGACAAATTGCTATTTTATAATGATGGATTGTGAGAGATTTTGATATTATGCTGATTTTTAATAATTATTTGTCTAGCTTTACAATTGACCAGATTATCCAATATGGTATTTCTAGATCTTGAGTAATTCATAGGACATTATTGAAGGTAGAATTAGAGTTTTGTATTTATTTCAGTTCAGACTAAACTTCATCATTCATTGCCTTAACTTTGGAAATACTTTGATGACTGCAGTGCCATTTTTTACATTTGGTACTTTCGTTTAAAAATCTTTTTTTTTTTATTGTGACAAATTGTTACAAAGATGAATTCCGCCATTACAAAGTATTTGGGATATCGGATGTGGACTTTTTTATAGCCTGAGGGCAACATTTGCCCTGTAGAATTGTGGTTTAATGAGTTTGGGCAAAATACAGATGCATTTTATAATAATTTGATAGAGATGGTGTATGGTAAGCTGTTTTAACATTTAATCTTTAACCCAGTATAGTATATAGTTTCATGCTACTAGTGTTTTTTTTTGTTTGTTTTTTTTTTCAGCTAGTATATATTCCATTATGTATTAATACTGAAAATGTAAAAAAGATACTGGCCACTATTTGAGTACATTGTAATCAGAACTGAATAGTTGATATGTTAATGACAGATTGCTATAGTTAATGTAAAAAGTGTAAATGTTTTACTAATAACAAATAGTTAATTGTTACTTTTGAAATAAGTACAAAGTATCTAATGATTAAAAACTAGAATATTAAAAAAGTTACTAGTACCTAAAGAATAAGAACTAGTAGCTAATGAACAAGTACTAGTAGCAAACTAATAAGTACTATTAACTTATGAGTAAGTACTAGTAGCAAATGAATAAGTAACCGAAGAATAAGCACTAGTAGCTAATGAATAAGAATTAATAACTAATAAATAAGTACTAGCAGTTAATGAATAATCATTGGTAGCTAGTGAATAAGTACTAGTATCTAATGGATAAATACAAGTAACCAATTAATAGCTACTAGTAACTAATGATTAAGTACTAGAAGAATTAAAATATATACTAGTATGTTTTGAGGATTACATGTTTAGGCGGCTTGCCATATGTGCTGCTACTTTCATTTATCTTTTGAGTCTCTAATGCCTTGACAAGGTCCAAACTCTGAGCATTGGTCCCCATGGTAAGACACTAAATCACAATAACCTCCTTGTGAATCTACAGCGCAGCGAGAGATTGAGAACTTGATCAGTATCACCTGATACGTGTGGCCTACTGGGAATGTCCTCTTAATCCTCACTGTGATTTTGAATGTTTACTGTATCCGCAGGTTTCTCAGGTCAAAGATATAAAAATCCAAAAGAAAGAAAATGTCTTATGCCCCAGCACACTGTTGATGTCTTAACCTCTTAAAGCTCTTTTCATTTGAGCATTTACAGAGAGACTAATTGTGATGATCTTATCCAGAGTGTTTTTGAGAGCCTTTTTGCCTGTATCTTTTTTATTAAAATGCTGTGCTATGAAAATTATATGCTAAAATGATCCCTGCTGAGCAATCTTTGACTTTTTTAGGAACCAGGTGCCGCAAACCAATCAGAAATATGCATATTTCACATGACTGTATGACATTCTCTGTATTCTGTTAATCTGAAAAATAGATGTCAATCTGCAATAAAGTTTACATTTTGTTACTGTTAGAGCTCATTGTTTGAACTCTTGCTTGCAGACTAAATCCCATGAAAATTGTAAAGATCAGGTCACAGTCTATCCTAAATGTCATCTTAATAAACATTCTTTCACATCTGTGAAAGAAAGAAAGAAAGAAAATTAAGAAAATAAACACAGTAAACGGTTAAACTGCGTAAATTATGTATTATTCATTTAGATTTATTTTAATGTTATTAACCATCATAAAAATGTCACAATGCAAAATATAGCAGTCATGGTGTGGTATTGGAGAGAAGCACACACAAACCCCTCCTCCCTCCCTGAAGGCATGGCCACGCCCCAAAGGAACAACAAATGGAGGGACGGAGGAGGACTTGGGAAAAGACAAAGAAAAGGAAGTGGGATGGTGACCGAGGATGGCCAAGAGCTGGCAGGAGGAGGTTCAAAAGGTGGCCAGATGACCGGGACGAGCGCGATCAACAGAGTCCAGTGTGGTGATGACGGAGGGAAGAGCCATATAGGAGGCAGAAGGGACCAGGGCGGATCAGATGGTGGAAGGAGCCACAGAGGAGACAGGAGGATCCATGGAGGAACAGACGGAGGGAGGAGCCAGAGCAGGAGGAGCCATGTGAGACCGCAGCCATGATGGCAGCCCATGGTGGAGCCAACAGAGGGAGGAACCATGGTGGAGGAAGGACTCATGACTCCAGGGTGCCGACTGCCGGTGGAGGAACAGGCGGAGGAGGAGCCTGAGGTGGAGACTGAGAGCCAATGAGCCAGGGCAACGGGGAGGATCCGGAGGGCAAAGACAGAGCAGATGGTCCCAGCAACCTAGGTAGAGGTGGAGAACTGGAAGGCCACGGTGGAACCGGAGCGACAGAAGACCGAGATGGAGCAAGAGGGAATGAGGAGCCTGACTGAGCCATAGAGATGGAGAGATGAGGCGTAGCCTGAGGACTAGATTCCCGAGGCCGCAGATGGTCAACGACTTACCAAGGGGGAGCCAAAATGCCGATAGAGACTGGCAGACCCACGATGATCCCACTGTACATATGGTGGGCTGAGGGTGAGCTGAGGGTCTGCCAGGAAGCAGTGGTGACGGAGCTGATGCAGGGATGACAGGAGGAGGCAGGAGAAGAAGGGTGGGTGGCAATTTGTCAGCATCCGCGCTTTCTGAAATGGTGTGTGCTGCCCATACACAAAAGATCGACAATCCCAACCGTGGCAGATAGGCAAAGTCCAGAACACCCACTCAAGGTAACTAGGCTCTCCCGAGGACCATCCACGGACAACTGCTCTCGTGTGGTGTTGTTTAGTCCAACTCAGTAGAACGAGTAGAGGCAGTTGTCCGGGTAGACACAAGACAGAAACTAGGTCACAGAGCACACAGGGAGGGAAAACACAGCAAACAGTCCTGGGGTGTGACAATAGCCCTAAAATAGGCTTCATTTTTTAATCAAATAACAATATTACAATTTCATAAATAATATCACTTTTATAATATTAAATGCAATAATAATACTACTAAATAAATATAATACAATTTAATAATAATTTCTTAATTTCTTGTTTTGAGTTGGGGAAGAGAAACTTAAATCTCAAACACTTAGCATAATACCTAGTGAACAATTTGCGTAACAGGCATGCAGTATATACAGTACTGCATGGAAACACAAATATCTCAATCTAGATTTAGAGAGCTGTTTGGCAGGGTGTTGGAATTCGCACCTTTGTCACTGTAGACGTAACCACCATCTAAGATCCTTCAATAAATTGTAAGTCTATATCGTTTTATTGCTTGTGTGCAAAGATATTTGTAAGCGAGTGTCCGTGTGGCTCTGCTGACGATGAAAACCTGCGGTAATTCCACTTAAACCCAATAAGTATTATTTATAGTAGCAGAAAGCATGCAAATGGAATCATATTGAAAACACATTCAGAGGCCCCAACATCACCTTACATTGGCCCTATTCCATTACAGGCATTGGCTACCATCAGCTGTTACCAACATACTGTATCTAAATACATTCTTTTGTGTTCAGAAGAAAGAAATACAAAGGTTTTGAACAAATCGAGGATGAGTAGCTATGATGACAAAATGTTCACATTTTGGGGGGAAAATTTGGTAAACCAACACCATCAGCCAATAGTCTTCTGTTTAAGCACACACGGCTGTTTTTAGTTTGCCACTTTAAATGCTTGAGATCTTTAATGATTCTTCAAGAGTTATTATTATTATTATTATTATTATTATTAATCAGCAGAAAAAAATTATAATAATAATCATTGTGAAAGTGATCCCTACCATATCATTCTTCTGTGCAGATATCATAAACATTTTGGAGTGGACTCTGCGATTCTTTTACAATTGTGAAAGGTTTTTAAAACTCCCATTATTGTTATCGTCCTTGGAGTGAACAGAACTTTTCAAATGACTCCAGCTGTTCTTACATTGAAAATAGGGTGGATTTCACCTTATTTTATCTTCCACACATGTGAGTATTATCGTCATAATCAGCTATTACTATATTGAGTGTGCACCATTCAGATGACTCTTCACAAGGCACTGTTTATTTATTAATGTGTTAAACTATTTAAATGCTTGATGGGGTTCTTGGCAGACAAGAAAGCAATCCCTGAAATATAAGCTGCAGCAGAAATTGGTTAGTGAATCCTGGTCTTCCCAGGGAATACCGCTGAGAAAACGTGTTCACTTCCTGTTTTGCCCTCCTGAGAAATCTGTCACCTTGCAATGGTTTTAAGAGTCTGCCTGATATATCTGAGGACCAACAGAATCCCTCGCTCTTGGGGTTGTACAAATGTCCATGCGTTAGGATGTAAGACTACACTAGTAGGAGCCGGCCTTTTGTAAATCTCTTTTTATTTGAATGCTACAGTTTATTGATAAATCAATATCAGAATTAGCTTTATTCTCCAGGTGTGCGCAAACACACAAGGAATCTGTTGTGCGTATGTGTGTGCGTGTGTGTGTGTGTTATTTTTAAGGTCTATTACAGTAATAAAGTTTTTCCAAAGGTTAGTATACTTGCTTACCAAGGAAAGGACCAGAGATATCATTATTATTGGATATCTGTTGTAGTATGAAATCATGAAAACAACTTATTTCTTTATATAATAGTTAATGAATCTATCGCTCCATTATTTGCCACATCAAAGGACACTTGTGAAATTGGCCATTAGGAGAGCAGAGAGCGATTTGTGGGTTTGTATGTACATTTGCTAAAGAAGAGAAGAGAAGAGAAGAGAAGAGAAGAGAAGAGAAGAGAAGAGAAGAGAAGAGAAGAGAAGAGAAGAGAAGAGAATCACACCAACAAACCCTCCACAATGTGGTCACTAGGGGTGCTGTTGTTAACAATTCTGTGAGGACATTTCCTTAGGGGCTATGATCAGTACATGCTGAAATAGACGTGTTGGTGCAAACCTTGCCTGTCAAAGGGTAAGAGCTAAATCACAAAAAAAGACGCTCTTTAAAAGATGGCCAGCTGGAAGATGCTGGAAATGTTCCTGTTTTTCTGTCCTGAAATCAGATCTTGCAGCTTAGAATGAAACGATCAAAACAAAACAGGTGTAAAGTTTTGGGCTGGGGTTCTCAACTCTGGCCTTCGAGATCCGCTTTACTGAAGAGTTTAGAGCCAACTCTAATCAAACCCACCTGAACAAGATGATCCAGTTGTTCAGGATCACTAGAACATTCGAGGCGGCTGAATTTGAACAAGGTTGGAGCTTAACTCTGTGGGAATGTAGACCTTGAGGACCAGTGTTGAGAACCCCTGGTATAAGGTAAAAATCAGATGTCCCCCCACCGCCTTCCTTCATAGAATGCTGCCATTTGCTCAGGGCTCTCATGCAGGAAAACCCAAGTCAGCGGCTTGGTCTAGGCCAAACCCTGTTTGCATAAGACCACACCAGTTTCTGTTTCTCATGCAGCTTAGTGTCTGGTGGGCTGCAATAGGAGACACCTCCATCCCTCCTTTGTGCAGCATTGTGTGATTTGGCTTGAGGAAGCAGTATTTGCATCTAGCAGTAATGCCTTTGGAGGAATTTGTACACATTTGTACATACTTCCTTTGGTTGCCTTTTTTTGGTTTGCATCATCCTGAGTCCAAGAGGTTCCTGCCACAGCCTTCTGAATGCCAGCACTTCCTGTCTCAACCTGTGTCTCCCTAATGGCAGAGCTCTCTTCGTCGCTGCTACTCACTGCTGCCAAAGGGGTTGAAATATTCTTGTCCAAGAGCTCTGCTTCTCCGGTTTCTCAATGCCGGTGCTGTCGGTCATGGCTGGCCCAGTGACCCCTGCCACAGGCACCTTCTTACCACCTTGGAGACTCCTGTAATGGCCCCAGCAGCCAAAGGTCCAACCTCAGTTGATCCATGGCCATCCAAAAGCCAGATCTTGGTCGTCTTGGTGCCAGAGGTTCCTGTTAAGGCTAATACATAGGGTGTTGTCGTGGTTCCCCTATCTCCAAGCTCCTTGCAATGCCAGCTCAGTCCCAGTGGATCCTTTCGTAGGCTCCCCAGAGGTTCCTCAGTACTCTCCGTAATGGTTACTCCAGTAATTCCTGACAGTTCTTGGTTGCACTGAGCTTTTGATCATTGCACCTTTGTTTTAGGACAATTCCTCGTTGTAAAGTATACTTCATAGATGTGTCATGTGAGTGTCTTTATAATTTTTCAGACTGTTATTTAACATCAGTAGTGTATTTCGCCATCTAGTGGTTACATAAGCTTAACGCCTTAGTACAGGAGTGTCTACTCCTGCTCCTGGAAGTCCACTGTCCTGCAGAATTCAGCTCCAACACACTTGCCTAGAAGTTTGTAGTAATCCTGAAGACCTTTATTAGCTGGTTCAGGTGTTTAATAAGGGTTGAAACTAAAATCTGCAGAACAGTGGCCCTTCCAGGAGCAGGTTTGGACAGCTTTGTTTACGTATTTGTCATATTATTACTTGAATAGTGATATATTCTTATGTATTTGCTTTATTTCATAACTATATTCCATAAATACACCACAGTGTGAAAAACTACATTTCAACCTTGAGAATATAGGAAAATAATATATACTTCCACTGCCCATTTTCCATAATCAACTAAAATGTGGCGCAGACAGATCAGATCGGTCTTAAAAGTCAACTTTTAATTTGTTTAAAAGCGTTTTGAATTACAGTAACAATGCCACACAGCTCCTATATCACACCACAACACACACTGTGGAAAATATGATTGCACACCACATCAAGTTAAGTGACACTTTCCCTTTAAATTGTATTCATTTTCATTCATGTTTACAATCAAGAATAATTATTATAATATTGAATCCATTAGCACACTTTCAGAAATGTTAGATGAGGAACTGGTAAATAAATAGCACACTTTTCTATCACTGAGAAACAACATATACAGAAAAATAAACCTTTTTATCCGTTATACCTGCGAATGAATGATTTTTGGCTTAGTTGGTAGTGCACTCAGAATGATGAATAATCATAGTGTGAATATACAGCTACATTATTACAGTATTTGGAGTGTTGTTTAAGTGACGGTCATGAGTCCATTAAATAAACAAATAAAAAACGTACATATGATAATGTTGACACTCTGCTGAGATTCTGTGACCATGCTTAAATACAAAAACACAAGTGAAAGAAAAATATGCACCATTGCCCTATATGTTTGAAATATTTGGCTTCTCCTCCCTGGATAACTTCCCCTGTGTCCTGCCACGGTGTTACTTCAGAAACAATTCAAGTCACAATAAAGTGAATACAGTAAATTAGTTGAAAACCTGAGTCTGAGTCATGTCTGAGTCATGTGTAGAAAAATGAAAGTCTGAATGTACAGCAGCACAAATCGGCAGCAGGTTTTCCAGGATCTTCTGAAGAACATTTCTAGCCCGTTCACATTCGCTAGAGATTAAGGCAACAGTGGATGAATACACACCCCCCCAACCCCCAAAAAAAGTCATACAGTCATATAATTCCCAAATCACAAAGTACGTCTTCTCCTTTACACTCCAAACAATGCAATTTCATCAAATGCCCAAATACCAACCTCCATCCTGTTTGAATTACCATTCTTTGAATTTGAATTAAAACCAACAATTACTCTGTACATGCCTAAAGAGCATCAGCCCTCTGTTGAAAATATTTTAAAACGATTTGCCTTGAGAAAGTGAGAAAACAGGAAGAGACAGATCACTTGTTGTTAGCTTTGTTGTCAAGCTGGAAAAGATCCAGCATATCCAGGATTGCCTGCCTGATGTTACATCCAAAGCGGTGAGAGTCCTATAAATCACAAGAAAAAGAGAACATTTTGATTTGACATATGTACAGAATTATTACAAATAAATTATATTTAATTATTATATCATATTATCAAATATTTTAATTATATATATACTGAATATGAATATACAATACCATTCAAAAGTTATATTTTTTTTTTTTTCTGAAATAAGTCAGTAATATATATATATAAATTTAAAGTAACTTCTCTATTTTAATATGTTTTAAAATATTACAACATTATAAATGACTTTATAATGTCACTTTTGACCAATTGAATGAATCCTAGCTGAATTAATTGGATGCTGAATAATTAATTTCTTAAAAAAAAACATTCAAAAACTACTTTATTTTAAATTATTAATTGTATAATATATATATATATATATATATATATATATATATATATATATATATATATATATATATATATATTATTTTTTTATTTATTATTATTATTATTTTATTTTATTTTATTTTTTTATCGTATTTTATATTTTATTTGAGATGTAATAAAGCGAACTCACCGTCTCTGGGCTGGAGTGTTTGCTGGATATATGAAAGTTGATGAGATCTTCTCCGAGAATAATATATGATACACCATAACCATCATCAGCAACCTAAACAACACACATATTGGTCACATATCCTCAAAAAACCCCAAAACAAAACAAAAAAAACTTTAACTATGTTAAACTGTTGTGTTAAACTTATTAAACCATGTAAAAAAAAAAAAAAAAAAAAAAAAAAAACGAAACCGAAAATTCTGCCTATATAGAGTATATTCAAAAGTTGGGTAAAGTAAGTGACAAAGAATTTAATAATTTTATTCAAAAAGGATGGATTAACCATAATCTATAATAACACATTATAATGTATTTTTTATAATTTATAAGTTTCTATCAAAATTACCATTCAAGTATCATAATACAAAATGTTTCTTGAGCATTTAATCCGAAGATTGTGACATCAAAGACGCTGAAAATTCAGCTTCGTATCACAGACATAAAATAAATGTTAACATACAAAACAGTTACTTTAGATTGTAATAATATTGAAAAGTGTTACTGTTTTTACTGTATTGTTGATCCAATGAATGCAGCCTTGGTGAGAGAGACCAATTAATCATGCCACCCAAAACTTTGACAACACTGTAAACCAAGATTTGAGATTTCCCTGAATCATGTCGAGGTAGGACAGAGTGTTAGAAACAAAATGTTGAACTCACAGGTCCAAATCCACCTCCGCTGGTGACGTATTCTGGATGCCTCTTCAAATCAAACAGATCGACCTGCTGGAGAGGGGTCTGACTGGTGGACAACCTCCAGGGCTCGGACAACACCTACAACACACCCAACGTATCACTATGAAATGTGACGAATCTGGGAAATGGACTGCATTTTAGCTTGTGGCGCATCTCACACCTCTTTGAGGAAAGCCGAATCTTCCCCGAGGTACTTTGACACCAGGTAGAGGCAGAAAAGATGGCGGTCGATGCCCTTTCCCGTCATGGCCAGTCTGTATAAGTCCTGATGCTTTTCTGCCGCCACTTTCAAAAGCTTCAGCTTCTCTTCTCTCTGGGGGGAAAAAAAAAAAACATGGTGGAATTAGCAGCAATTAGCAAACCCGTTGAAACTTAGCTGGCCATTAAAGTCAATCCCACCGTTGCTTTGTCATTCATCATGGCATGGACAAAATCACAGGTCTGAGTGGTGCAGGAGCGCACGGTCTCGGTGCGGCCCTCTCTGAACAGACGCGTCATGGAGGCTTCGTACGTCAGGCAGAACTTGCCTTTGTCCTAGAAGAGGAAAATGTGAACATATTACACAGCAGCCTGTGGAAAAATCCAAAGAATGGCTGAAGAATCGCTCGTACCCTGAAGTGCGCCAGCTGGAGGGCGATCTGAATGAAGCCATCGGGACTTGTCTTGCATCTCTTGATCAGGCCTTTGCCGAAGTCGTTGAAGGGGATGATGTGCATGTCCACATCGTCCGCCAGAGCTTTGGCCACTTTCAGAGAAGCGTGGATCACCGCCTGGCACTGTGCATGAAATTATATGAAATTATAGGGTGGATGAAAGTACAGCTTGTTTAAAATGCACAGTAAACATTTGAACTGACCTCCTCTGGGATGTCCCACTGCAGTCTCTGGGGTCCCGGCATGTTTGGATGGGGGTTTCCTTTGCAGTGTCCGTCCTCAGTATAGCCCAGTCTCACTGGATCCGATGACAAGACATGCTGCCATAATACAAACAAAAACAGTTCAAATATCACATGACATATACTACCTTTTTTGTAAGAATTTTGTTCAGTAGGGATGAATTGATAAAAATTTAGTGACAGGAAAGCCATTAATAATGTTAGAAATATTTAACAATATTACTGTTTTGTGATGAGCTGAGATTTGTCAGATTTTCACACAAAGCTATACTCTGACATGAGAAGACTTGAAATAAATCTATAATCTAACTGTTGACGGTAGCCAGTATTTGTATTTTTTCAATACTATGGAAGTCAATATCTACCATCAACTGTTTGGTTACGAACATTTTTCAAAATATATGTTCGACAGAAGAACAAAACTCACATAGGTTTGGAACAACAGGATTGTGAGGAACTGATCACACGATGTCCATTTTTAGGTGAAATGTATTTTTAAGGTCGTATAAGAAGTTTATTGTGCCCCCTATAGGCAGCACACCAAGTTCATATTACTATTCTGGGCTAATTTGTATACTTATAACAATAAATAAATAAATAAAAAACATAAGTGACTCAGATATTGAGCATTGCCATTATATATAAAAAAAATATATTTTGTAAAATAGGAATTTTCCTTCTTGCCAAAACAGCTCATGTATTTCAGTACTTAATTGATTTACAGTATTCACCTCCCACAAATGGCCAACGATGGGTGCATCAGCCCAGGAGTGTTCTGCATTCAATCCCATAGTGCCGTTCTTGAACACAATCAGATTGAAAGACTTGTCAAACCACCTGTAGACAAAAAAAAAAAAAAAAAAAAACACGCACGATAAAGTGAAAAAAAAAAAAACTTCAAACATATACTACCATTCAAAAATTTGGGGTCTGTAAGATATATATATTTTTATATTTTTATATATATATATATATTTTTTTTTTTTTTTTTTTTTTTTAATAAGTCTCATATGCTCTTATCTGCCATTTGCTCACAGGAATACCTCATGGACAGCAACCAGTCTGGCTCCAGAAATGAACATTCGACCGAGACTGCCTTGATCTCATTTGCTGAAGCCCTAAGACTGGCAAGAGTGGAATCCAAATCTTCAGTGCTTATCTTGCTGGATCTTCCTGCTGCTTTTGACCACTTGAGTGGTTTGAGTCTTACTTCTCAGATAGGTTCTTCAATATATCATGGAGGAGTGAGGTGTCCAAGTCACAACATCTAACTAGTGGGGTGCCTCAGGGTTCAGTTCTAGGACCACTTCTCTTCTCTGTCTACATGACATCACTTGGTTGTGTCATTCAGAAACATGGCTTTTCATATCACTGCTTTGCTGATGACACTGAAGTCTACCTCTCATTCAATTCTGATGATCTGACGATAGCTGCTTGCATCGCAGCTTGTCTAACAGATATTTCTTGCTGGTTGATGGACCATCACCTTCAGCTCAACCTTGCCAAGACAGAACTGCTCGGATCTCTTCAATCTACACTTGGCCCTATAAAACTAGCACTCTCTATTCTATTATTATTCATACTACATTTTCTTTTAAAAAAAAGCCTCCAACTGTAGCTTTCTCTATTCCATCCTTTTATTTTCTTTTTCTTTATTATAAAAATGACCCTCTAACACCAGCATTCTCTGATCTTTTTCTATTCTTTTGACTTGTTATAGCCACTGTGTTATTTGAATAAAAGCATCTGCTAAATGACTAAATGTAAATGAAATGTACTGTTCATCAAGGCTAAATTTCTTTAAAAATACAGTTAAACAGTAATATTGTGTAATATTATTACAATTTAACTGTTTTCTACTGTAATATGTTCAAATATAATTTATTCCTGTGATGCACAGCTGAATTTTCAGCATCATTACTCCACTCTTCAGTGTCATTTCTTATTATTATCAATGTTGAAATCAGTTTTTGCTGCTTAATATTTTAACGAAAAATGTGATACATTTTTTCAGGATTCTTTCATAAATAGAAACTTCCAGAGAAAAGCATTTATTTGAAATAATGTAACAATGCAATCAATTGAGTCCTTGCTAAATAAATTAATATGTATAAATCATCTATTAGTATTAATTAATTTAAAGAAATCTTACTGACCCCAAACTTTTGAACAGAACAGTTAATGAACAGAAATGTATTATGTTGCACAATAAGTGATTTTTATAATCCAATTTAATTATAACCAAGTGAGATGGTAGTCACCTGTCATAGCATTTTCCATGGAGCAGAGATTTGCCATAGCTGTCCAGCGACCGCACCGAATTCTCTGGATCATAACGCTGTTCGGTGTCATCCAGAGTAACAAAGAAAGCTGCTTTCTCCACGGCATCTAGAGACTGCTTGTTCTTCCCTTGACTGAAGAACTGTGAGCGGGCTTTGGCCCAGGGAACTCTGGGTAATGAGAAATAAAAGCAGAGATAAAATCACTTGGCTCTTTGCGTGTTCTTTAATGGGATTTGATCATATTTAAGTGAACAGAAAGAGAAGAAACAGCATCTGGTTCATGAATGAAAGCTGAAATGTACAGCTTTAGCAGCCACAGAAAGTCCTTTATTAATGCGATCTCGTAGACCATGATATTTAAAATACTGATTTTATGTATCTTTCAATATAATTTTGTATTATTATTTACCAGACATTTCAAGTTATCCCACCAAATATTTGTAAAATTAAATTAACAATTAAATTAATTTAATAAAAAAATACAAATAAAACATACCGTATTTTTCGGACTATAAGTCGCACCTGAGTATAAGTCGCATCAGTCCAAAAATACGTCATGATGAGGAAAAAAACATATATAAGTTGCACTGAACTATAAGACGCAATTATTTAGAACCAAGAGAAAACATTACCGTCTCCAGCCACGAGAGGGCGCCCTCTGTCGGCTGGAGATGGTAATGTTTTCTATTGGTTCATTTCTCTTGGTTTATGTCAAATTAATTTCGATAAATAAGTTGAACCTGACTATAAGTCGCAGGACCAACCAAACTATGAAAAAAAGTGCGACTTATAGTCTGGAAAATACGGTAATTCAAAATAAAACACAAATAATAATGAGCAGTGACCTGTCGCCTGCTGTCAAAGCGGCCAGCAGCTCCTCTCCTGGCTGAGGTTCGGATTTGTCCGCCAAGATCCTTTCAATCTGCTGCTCAATTTCTCGAGGCAACAGCAGCCGTCCGTCATAAAACATCCAGACCTTGTAAAAGCGTCCCTTGTGATACACAGCGATGTGTTTGCTCTCGTTCATGTGCTGGAGGACGTCTGATGAAGAATACGGATGAGAGGATGGAGGTGTGTCAGTGTGCATGAAAACAAACAAAGTAACATTACTCTGTAGTTCATCCAATAATTATTTGTGCAGTTTAAATTAGGTACAATGTGTTATATTTTGGCTGATTTTGTCAAGGGTTAGAGGATTAATGGCAGTCAGTAGACGATGATGAGAAAAGCAAAAGGTGAGGTGAAAAGGGAAAAGTAGATGAGAAGAAAGACCAAACACAGACTTGTTTTTCTACACTGGATTTGTTTAAGTACACACACACACACACACACACACACACACACGTTACATAATAATAATAATAATAATAATAATAACTGTTGTTGTTATTATTATTTTTACTTTTAAGTGCACTGATTATATATTATTATTTATTATTATCATTATTGATTAGTATAGTGCTAAGTATTTTTTGTGTTCAATCATTTTAATCATCATCTTTAATAGAAAATTATTTTTATATTTATTACTGCTGCTGTTTTGATTATTATATGTATTTTATTGTTTTTGTTTTTCTGCATTGATAGTATACATGCACTTTAAATTAGTTCAATATTAATCATCATTGTCATCATCATTATCATCACTAAAACTATCATTATTATTATTATTGCATTAATATTATTGCATTATTGCATTAATATTATTTCATTATTGCATTAATAGAATACCTGCATTTAAAGTTTTTATTATTATTGTTAACTTAATTAGTTCTTGTACAAAGTTATATTAATATAAGTACTTATTATAATTATATTGTTTTTTGTTTTCTGCATTAATTGTATACTTGCACTCTAAATTAGTTATTATAATTATTTGATCTATATTTTAATTCAGTAATAAAGACCCTACAATAAAATTAAAAGACCCTAAATACCACATATTTCTACTGTTTTAGCCTATTATTATTATTATGAAAACAATATTGTATCACATTAATTTTCAAAATAGTAATGCTGTAGATTAAGTCATTAAATAAAGTATATTTGTTAGCTACTAAACTGGAATAAATTCAGCTCTTATAACCTCTTGAATTTATTACAGTATGTTATAAATCAGTAGCGATAAAAATAACAGAGATCTTTGGCTGGCACCACTAGTATACGGCCAGACGGGTGTAAAAACATGTTATTTCCTGTTCCTCATTCATCTGTTTCAGATATAAGGGTTAATCATTAAATCACACAAACAGGTTATCAAGTTATGAAACAGTTAAGCACACAAAACGAAGTCCTCGCCATCTGCTTTCCCCAGAAACGCCAAATCCAAATCACAAACCCTCATGCAGGTTAGGCCCACAGCAGTCACTAGCTAGCATCTAAAGGAGGACTGGTTGTGAAATCAGGCAAGAGAGGGAAGCTCTACCTGTTTCTACACCGGGGACTCGACTGGTGTTGAACATACGCTCGTACTGAGATGAGCACATGGGGATAGTGTTCAAAACCATGAGCTGTGGGGCAGAACGCAAGGTCAAACACTAACAGGAAAAACAAGGAAGAAACCCAAAATACCACTATAGAGACCCGTAGAGGGAAACAGAGTAATGGAAAACTGGAAACAAAAAAGAAAAAGTGGAAGGAATGAACGAAGGATCATCAGGAGAGATTAATTCATATGGTGACCAGCCTCTGGATAACAGCACAGCAGCGAAATAACAAAACGGCCTACAGTAATATCTTCTAAAAACAAACAGAAAAACAGTGGTGACCGATATAACAGTCAGGCAGATACAATATATGATCATTCTGATATTTGATCATTTGAAAGTGGTCGTCTGATGTGTGTTTTCTAATGTTTCAGGCTAATTCGTGTAAGGTGACTGATGACCAACTGAGAGAAAAAACTAAAATACAGCTCAATGTAAAGATTTCAAACGCAATATTGAAAACATTGCAAAAGTGTAGGCAACAGTTATCTTACAAAATACTATTATTTTAGATTATGTCAAGGTAGATATATATATATATATGAATTATTACTTATTATATAATCAAAATAATTTAATATGATAAAAAATAAGAATTACAAAAACATGAAAAAATAAACTATATAGAAACAAACTGTGCCAAAATCCAAATAAAGAAAACCATACAGGTTGTAAATGGCATGAGGGTGATTCAAATAATAGTAATAATAATATAAAATAAATACATTACAATAAAATATACTATAAATATTATCAATACCAAATAATAATAATAATAATAATAATATAAAAATGTATTAATATTATGATGATCATTATAATGAATTAGTGGTTGACCGATATATCGTGAAAGCCGATATATGGCATTTTTCATTATCGGCATCGGCCGATAAGCTCTTCTGCTTGGGCGATGTGTTCCAGGTGGGACTTTTATTTTGACAGCGCTGAGAGCGACAGCGTCTGAACACACACAGTGCTCACACTCTCTCTCTTGTTCGTCGTCATTGTTAACAGTTCTTTCTGATACGGGTAGAAGTCTATCTAATAATCAGATGGAACAGTTAAACAAAGGAATTTATGTATACAGAAAGTATTATAATGATTGCTTTTATATTAGGCCTATTAGTAATAGAAAGTGAAGCATTATAATACTTTCTCATTTGCTATCAGCATTGAGTAAATACTTATTTAGATAATTTAATAAACAAATCTTTGAATGACTAATGAAGATTTAATTTCACAAATCTTGCAAACTCAGTCGAATCCAGCTGTGAGATCCTGTGGTGTGCATTTTTATCCAGCATGATCACTCTGTATGACCATCAGTCTTTTTTTTTTTTTATGTGCGCTATATGTACTTTATTTGAAAATATGATTCCCAATGCACACAAACTTCCCAGAATACTGAGTGCCCTGTTGGTTACAGCGTTTACTTTTTTTTTATATATTATAATTTTATAAAATATTTATTTATTTGTGAAAAATACTGTAATCTAAAGTATAATTATGTTTCTTTTAAATTTTTTTTTTTAATCCATTGTCAAATGATTTCAAATGTCTTAAATATTAATAATAATATTTTTTTTACAATTATGTCGGCTATCGACCCCCTCTGCTTTCCAAGATATCGGCATTGGCTGTAAAAAAAACACATATCCGTCGACCACTATAATGAATTATTATGTGTTTAATTATTTGTAACTATTTATTATTTTTAACTACCTATTTTTATAACTGGCTGATATATTGGTGTATTACTATTATTGGTTATTATTAAAAGGAGAAGGAATCCAGAAATGTTCGAGAGAGAGAGAATTGAATATTCTAAGATGTTATAATAATCAGTTCCATTACTGTGATGTTCATTTAATTATTATTATTGTTATTATTTATTATTGTTATTTTTTCCTATATATGTACACTAAGCTTTGGCAATACTGTATCATTTACATTCATGCCAATAAAGCAATATATATATATATATATATATATATATATATATATATATATATATATATATATATATATATGTTATGTGATTAATATAATAATAATAATAATAAATAATAATTAATACATTTTATAATAATACATTATTAATTATTATGATTTTTTCAACTATTTACCTATTTTTATAACTGGCCGATATATTGATGTATCACTATTATAGGTATTGGTTAACAATCATAACCAAGAGCTGTCTAAGAGAGATTTGGTCTCAGCTGCTATCATTAAATTGCATCATCTTCCACCCTGCTCTCTAGAAATCAGCTCATCAGTGGACCACTGGAAGTCAATAAGCTCTAGTGTTGTCTTGTCTGCTGTGCTGTTGTCCTGAGGCTGAGGAGGCCGCTGCTGGAGCTGATGAAGGGGTGCGGACAAGCCCCTCCTCTCGGGATGGACAAGCCCCTCCTCTTACCTGTCTCCAGCCCGGGAATGCGGGACGTGTTAAACATCCGCTCCCACTGTGCCGAGCACAGCGGCACTCGCTTCTCCAGCAAGTATAACTGTGCATGTGGTGAGTGAGAGCACACAGCAACACAGACACGTCCGGGAGCGAGGAACAAAACACAAGGTTGTTTATGAGGGGGATGCTTTTATAGTCATGCACACAGAGTTTAGGTGGTTAAAGAGAGGCATGGTATGACAAGAAGTCAATTTAACATGGTTAAATTGGTAGAATGGTAGTGTATGTTTATACATAAACATAATATATTATATATTTTATAATATATAATTTGCTATACAAGTAGACATTACTACATGGTCAAATAATTGCATAAAATGTATCTGTAAATAAAAGCAAGAATCTAAATAAGCACATGCCTCTTCGTTTGCTTCAATTAGGTCAAACACTATGTGATAATAAAAGTTAATGTTTCTTCTGAAGTTAGAGTAGTAGTTAACCTCCACTGACCCTGACCTATGAAACATTAATAATTACACTAAAGATAATAGCTCACCCAAAAGTAAAATTCATTACCATTTACTCATTGTGATTTTCTAATGATCCTGAAGACATTGATTAGCATGCTTACGTGTGTATGATAATGGTTAGAGCTATTAACTCTGAAGGAAAGTGGATCTTGTGGGCCAGATTTGAGGATCCCTGCTCTATGACTTTATCTTGTGCAACACACAAGGAGATATTTTGCATGATGCTGCACATATAGAAGTAATTTCATTTAACATCAATCACACAAGGGTGAATAAGATTTTAAAGTTTTTTTGGGGTCTCACAGAAAGCTGTCGTTTGAGTTATTTTGGCTACTATTAAGGTTGTTGTTGTTGTTATTGAATCTTGAAACAAATTCATTATTCTTGTATAGAATGAAGGTTAAAAAGATTGTATTCAGTTTAGACAATATTGATGAATGTTTGTGTTACAGACTCTACTGAGTAAACTTATCTTCTATCTATCTAAACTTAAACTCACTGGTTTGATCTGCGCTCTGTCCAGTTTTCTTCTGTACATCATGATGGCGTGGATGGAATTACCAGCACGGGCGGCTTGATTTGTAGTGGGGATCACATAGAGGAAGTCCTGATAAACACAGAGAAAGTGACTCTCCTGAGATGCTGCCATTGAACAGTGCTATGAATTTATTATACAAACCACCTGGAGTTAAATGAGTTAAAGCAACTTTCCAAAAATTGTTGCCATAACCCAGTTGGTAGATTTCTAGTTTTTGCTAGTTTTAGAAAAATTGTTTGCTCTACAAGCAAAACTTAATATGAATTTGTTATTTTCTACACTACAAAAACTAGTGCTGTGACCTGGATGTTAGATTTAAAAAAATAGTTTGTGCTAACAGCAAAACTTAATATGAATTTGTTAATTTCTACACCACCATGTGCCGGATGTTAGATTTATAAAAATAGTTTGTGCTACAAGCAAAACCTAATGTCAGTTTGTTAATTTCTACAACTCAAAACTTGGTGCCGTGACCCGGATGTTAGATTTATAAAAATAGTTTGTGCTACAAGCAAAACCTAATGTCAATTTGTTCATTTCTACAACTCAAAACTTGGTGCCGTGACCCGGATGTTAGATTTATAAAAATAGTTTGTGCTACAAGCAAAACCTAATGTCAATTTGTTCATTTCTACAACTCAAAACTTGGTGCCGTGACCCGGATGTTAGATTTATAAAAATAGTTTGTGATACAAGCAAAACCTAATGTCAATTTGTTCATTTCTACAACTCAAAAATTGGTGCCATGACCCGGATGTTACATTTATAAAAAAATATTTTGTGCTACAAGTAAGACTTAATATAAATTTGTCAATTTTTACACCACACAAATAGGTGTCGTGACCAAGGTGAAGATTGAGCAAAGCCTAATTAATCTAAGATAGTTAATTTTGTATTTTGATTAAATTTCACCATCATGATTTTCTTTTCTTTTTTTACTTTAGCAAAATCCAGATAAACCATTGCATATCATTCTTGCCATTGCATAGTAGTTGCTGTTGACCATGATTGGTCCTCGACCTCTGAGGTAAATATACTCCTCCCACCAGTCGCTGACCTAGGAGGATGATAGTAGAACAAAGTTAAATATCCATAATCCAAGGTATGACATAAATCTCAAATAAAAGTAACTTAAGGTTGATTATTTAAGAACCATCATGCTATTTTGAAAGAAAGAAAAACTTCAAAAAGGTCCAGAGGCATTTTTATAATGAGATATGATAAAACTGCACATTATTAAAAGAATATATATATATTCAAAAATCCCTCAGGAAAAGTTGTTGAAAATGATTTTGAACAGTTGAGAAAAGAGCGAACTTACATAATTGGAGGCCCACCAGGATTTGAGTTTCAGGTACCATTGCAGTTTGGGGCCCAAGTTCTTCTCAAAGTCCTTTGCCAACCCCTCCATACGCTTGTACTGTTCATCGTCCATCAGAGGACGAGCTGACTCAAGGTACTGAAAAAAATAAAATGTGTAAATATATATATATATATATATATATATATATATATATATATATATATATATATATATAGATAGATAGATAGATAGATAGATAGATAGATAGATAGATAGATACATAGATAGAAAAAAGAAGTGCACTGAAAATTCAGTCATATTTGAACTAATATTTTTGATAATTGTTTGAAGAAGCTTGACTTACTCTTCTAACAGTGTCTTTTATAGGTGGCACTGGTAACCGTGGAATTGAACTCTGGAAGCTGTACAGCATTGGCTTTGGCCCCGAAAATAACTTCACCAACACCTGTGTGGACAGCGTTAAAATTTGGTCAAGAGTCAAACATGAGACAGGCATGAATCTTCCAATTATAAAACCAGACCAGTTCTTGTGAACAGCTGTATATCAAAACCTGACACAATGACGCAGAGATAACTCCAAAATTAATGACTACAGCAGTGCTGAAATTGTGTTATAAAACAAACTTATTAGACTTTGGACTCTCTCTGAATATTATGTAGTGAAATATTTACAGCACTGGGAGTGTTAAAGGTAAAGTGCACCTTAAAGTGAAAACTCTGGGTCATATGGACTACAAAAATCCAAAAGTTGCATAATGTTTGGGTTATTTATTATTCCTTTAAGTGATCAATTCTCCATCAGGGCCACACTCACCAACCAAATCTTTGTTTTTAAGGAAAAAGATCCATGTCGATTGAACATCCAGCCGTGCCAGGACAGCAAGTACTTGAGGACGCTCCTCGAAACGAAAGTCACAGCAATCCACAATCCGGTCCCAATCAGCACACCACCAGCAATACACTGCCCTTCTTCTGTTACGTACTTACTGCAGGGAAACACAGCTATTAGGTGAGCAATTAACTGCAGGGAACTTTCAAAAACACTGTAGTTATTAGTTTGTTTGCTGTTTTTTCAGTACTTTATGATAATATCAACTAAAATAGTTCAAATAGTCTAAGATTCTTCATTTTTAAATGACAGACATGGTAAATATATTATTAAAATAATACTTAAAATAATAGTGTTTAATAATTTACTCATCATTTTTTAATTATTAAAATGATAAAATATTCAATCATCAAAAATCATAATGATTTTTTTATTATCAGCACTGCAGTTAAAGGGGCGGTCACACTGCACTTTTCGTTCCATTGACTTCCATTCATACGAATGCGAATGCGTCAGACCGGAAACGCAGGTTCATGCGAAAAATTTCGCATTTCGCTGCGTTCGAAAGTTCAAGTTTGGTGAACTCTGACCTGCGAATTCGCATCACGTGAAGTTGTGTGACCAATAGATGATCGATTCTACGTGACCTAAAATAAAAAAATGAAGGAAGTGCTAATGTCAGCCATAGTGCAGCATCCTATTTTATATAATACATATTTAAAAGATAATAAAAAAAGAAGCCGCATGGTTCGCAGTGTCAATGGAAACAGGAACAGATGGCACATTTGAATGAGGACACGTTCTATAATTTTTAATTGTTAAGTGTGTATATATTTATAAAGAGAGAGAGACAGAGAGTACAATATAATAAGACGCTTTCGACGCCGTCGCAAAAGACACAGTACAAGCACAGATTAATTCATGTTGTGATAACTGAGGGGAAACCGTTATATCTTGCTCTCGCCCATATTCACAGCGGCGTCCGAAATAATTTTGCACGTTCAAAGGCTAGTGTGACCGCACCTTAACAGCGTGTGATAAACATTTATTTTATAACAATGTAATCTGTTTTGAAGATAAAAGATTAAAAGAACTACAAACAGAAAAATCTGATTCTTGAGCTTTTTTTCTTTAAAGTTTCGTACTACAGGTACAAAGCAGAGTTACGAAAACAACAAAACAAACACAAAACTAACTATAAACAAGACATTTACTAGTTAAACTACAAAACAAAGAATCAGACCTTTGTGTTTGAATGTCTTTTGACTTTAGAAAGCTATAATTTTTAACAAAAAAAAACCTGTAGTTAAACCTACAAAGCAAAGAATCAGACCTTTTTTTGTTTTCATGAGACTCTGAATTTCAGACTGCTTTAATTTTCATATTAACAGGATTGTCACATTAAATTATGATCATTTTCACTACAGAAGAATGGCATTTTGTCTTTTTTATCTTCCAAACATATCCTAATAACTTGCTAATAACTAACGACAAACAGGTGGCCGTTTTTTGGTATTTACCTGATTGGTAGGTGTTTAGACAGTTTAGTGAACATCCCAAGGGAGGGGTCTATTTTGGCATATTTGGTTGTGGACATGTAACCCACCAAAACAACCAGCAGCCCTGAGGGGCTTCCAGGATAAACCCCAGTCATGACACCATTCTACAGAAACACAACATAATATCACATTATGAACAGAACAGAACAGAACAGAACAGAACAGAATAGAATAGAATAGAATAGAATAGAATAGAATAGAATAGAATAGATGCAAAGCTTTTTACTTAGAATTCATAAGAGTTGATATTCTAATAAACTTTTATTAAAATGGACTTTGCAGTCATTTCCAGAGAATGAACGATCCTGAAAAATTCAATGAAACATTGATATGTTACTGATAATGTATTGAATCATTAGGAGGACAGTTGTGAGGTCACCTTGAACCTGATGAACCTCTTCTTCCAGGAGTGGAGGCCAGAGAGGTAGACCTGGCGCAGGGCCTCGTGACAGAGGTGCAGGTCGATGCCATCAGGAGTGACGGTGAACTGGAAGGCCACCGCCTGATGTGCTTCTGCCATGCTGACTGTACACTCACACTGTGACAGAGAAGAGTAAGATGGCAGTTACACAAGAGTCATAATCAGCGTAGATTAAATACATGACTCACAATGCTGAGGAGTGTGCTGGAACTTTATAAATGGTTTCTATGATAACATAAACAACATAAAATAACTACTGCTCCATGGCACAGTGATAATGCTTCTAGATTGCATTTAAATATATATATAAAATATATGTATTTTATTTTAATACAACATTTTCATTACAAATGATATCAGATGATGAAAGTTGATTTGAAAAAGTAACATGAATTGAAGGAATAGTTCACCCAAAAAACTTCCCCTCAGACCATCCAAGATATAGATGAGTTTGTTTCTTCATCCCATTTGGAGAAATGTAGCATTACCAGTGGATGCTCTGCAGTGAATGGGTGCCGTCAGAATGAGAGTCCGAACAACTGATTAAACTATCACAATAATCCACAGGACTCCAGTCCATCAGTTAATGTCTTATGAAATGAAAAGCTGCGTGTTTGTAAGAGATAAATCCTTACCTTCAAACCAGCGCTTCTAACAAAAATATATTACAAATATGTTACGTACCATAAATTAACATCGCTTTCTTCGGTCTCGCCTGAATCAGGAGAGAAATATGTTACAGGTGAAATCAGTCCAAAAATAGTTCTAAACAAATATGGCGGTGGATTTTGATGTGAGAGGACAGCATGAGATCGACTTTTGCTGTTTTAACTTCAAAATGTAATTTCTGTCCAAATATGAGTCCATAATCCAAAATAATGCTTCTGTCAGTAAAAAAGCAGCCATCTCCTGTTGTTTCTCACATATTTGTTTAGTACTGTTTTGGACTGTTTTCACCTGTTTCTCTCCAGATTCAGACAAGCCACCTTATCACTGGAGAAAGAAATATTATGGTACATATCGTATTTATTATATATTTTAGCTAGAAGCACTGGTTTGAAGTTAAAAGCCTTTTAATGATGGATTTGTTTCTTTCAAACTCGCAGTTTTTCACTTCACAAGACATTACTTGATGGACTGGAGTGCTGTGGATTACTATGATGTTTTAATCAGCTGTTTGGACTCTCATTCTGATGGCACCCATTCACTAAAGAGGATCCACTGGTGAACAACGGATGCAATGATAAATTACTCCAAATCTGTTTTGATGAAGAAACAAACTCATCTACATCTTAAATCAGTGGCATGCAGACGTGCCCCTTTAATTGCCAATGTTAAAGTGCCCTTTTAGTCTGATTTAGGTGACACTAGACCACAATTTTACCGTAGGAGAGCACATTCTCTGCAAATATTCATTTTTGGGTGAACTATTTCTTAAAAAAAAAAAAAAAAAAAGTACATGAACAAACATCGTATTACATAACACAAAGCCATGTTTTTTAAAATATGTTGTTGTAATAAAACATTAGCTGTAATCTAATCGCGTTTGCTCTGCCGTTCAGTGTGACCTCAAGCATTTAACTTTATGATATAACAGAGCGGATTACAGAAAGTGCTTTATTCACGACCTCTGTGACTCTTTCACAAGCACTTGTGTTGTGAACATCGCTCTGATGTAAACAAATAGAGCTGCATGGATGTTTGACAGGTCACAAGGATCTCTGACTTTTTGGAGCAATCATAACATGATAGTTTAAACAATGCACTATATTTAATATAACGGGAGATAACTGAAATAGAATAGAATACCCTTGTGAAAAAGAATATACACTTGTAACATATATATATATATATATTATAATAGGTCATATATTATACGCTATATACTGTATATTTTACTTACAAACCATATAATGCAGATTACATTTAACAAAAGGCAACTAAGTGCACTTGAAGAGAGTCCACTTTATTGAATATGTTTCTTTACACACTTTAGTACACTTTTAAAAAGTGTCAAATCAAAAGTTTTAAAGTACATTTTAAATCATTATTTTGAATCCTCTTTTATAATGCTCTAAAGAAGTACACTTGCATTGATGTGTTGACTACAATACTAAAGTACAGAATTATTGCTTTAATTAGTAATATTACACTTAAAGATACTATATTTTGAATGACTACATTATCAAATTATTACAAATGTGATAACAAATAATTTTTAATATATGACAGTAGATTATATTATATATCATACATTATAATTTATTTTAGTGCAAATTAGGACATTCAGCATTACGTGTTCACCATATTTCAATGGCAATAGAAGTAAATATAAAATTACTGAGTCCGAACCGCGGTTCGCTTGTGTCATCAAGCCAGCAGCTGTTTACCCCGTTGCTTGGTAACTACAGCGCAGGAGAAGGCGGCAAATGCATAACATTACTCTCTGCACTTTTATGTATTAAGTTTTTGAACTGTTCGTTTTGTTGATAAAGCTTCGGTACATAACGGCACTTGCGTCTGTCTTACGAATTTACTGAAAATGCTCTAAAGAACGTTGAAGACGAACATAAATGAGATGTACAGCTCTCTGCTTGCAGCGCGTCAGTCACGCTCATCAGGAAAGTGAGTGAAACACATCCCGCGATTTGGTACGATTGCTTTCACATTAGCAGCGAACCGAACCAGAGTTCACATGAAGTGTACCAAAGACCACCAGTTTTAAGCGGACTCGGGTACGGTTCGCGGGTGCGCATCCGAGTACGGAAGACAGCGTTCACATCATCCAAACGAACCGAATTCTGACGTCAATCAACCCAGGGTGCGCACCAAAAGTGCTAGTGTGAAAGCACCCTAACTGAGGCTCTACAGTGATCTGTCAGACACATTAAAGAGCCACAAAACGGTATTTATTGTTTAAATTTTTTTTTATAAAATGACCAAATATGAAAGTTGAGACTTTGTTTCATATTAAAAGTAACCTGCTCTGTCCTGTCTGTCAGCATGTTGTCAGTGTCCTCTCTGCTCCGCGATGTATATTTCACTGTGTCGGACAACAGTAACTAAAGGGGGAGGGTCTTTGCGAACGGTCAATTACAAACTTCAATAAATATGCAAGCCATGATCTAAAAGTAAAAACTGTGAATGAGCAGGACTGTGACAGTGAGAGGGCTTACAGCCTACTTGCATAAATGGCATTGTTATGCCAACATTATGCGTCACTAAAAAAAATGTTGCACTAAAACAGGAGTTATTGTTGCATTTTAACATTTAAGTTGCAACATATTATGAACTTTCTCAGCATCTGTATCATTTTCGGCTAATAAATTGCAAATTGGGGCATGTTGCAAAGCAGTCCCATCTCTTCTCCAGTTCACTATCACCCTGTGAGAATCTCTGTCATTGAAAGTGAGGCCGTGGTCAGCCTCCCCAGAATTGGCAATGCCTTCTTGCTAATCTTTGGACTTATGCACTACACCTCAATTATCCCAAAGCACTGACTATCAGTTTTGAATTCACTCAAAAGATTTTACTTTGTCTGGAAAGTGGTAAACTGTCACCCAGGATGCAGACCCTCAAGAATGACTTGATGGTGTAGAAACTCATCTAAAAGAAGGCTGCAGTGTAAAGCATTATAAAAGACTAGTTCAAAGTTATCTCCTTTTGTCTAAGTAATGCCTCAAAAAGTTACTGCACATTCAGCCAATAGGCCCAAGTCTGGCAACAAGTCTGACTCTTTAACCATTAGGCCACTACTGCCATGAAATATGAAGAAGCATATTTAAAAAAAATTAAAATAAATACATAAACACTCTAAAGTTCAGATCATTTTATTTCATGTACATTTAAACTATCATACATTTTTATTAGCACTAGCAATTAAGTGTTTCTTTTAAATTATATTATTTCCATAGTATGTACTCTTTTTAAAAAGCATGGAAACTAATGGCAAACTACGCCATCTGAAACCAATTATGAAACTACAGAGATTCTGTAGCACCACAACCACACACATCTCTTAACATCCCGACCAGCAGAACAGAAGAATGAACTCGACCTGAATTTGGGGGCGGGACTATCGGTTTGTTCAACCAATGGCAGATGAGAGACTCTTCCAGAAGGCAAATGTGAAAAGCCATGATTCAAACGTTTCTATTTAAATACACAATAAATAAATATATATATATATATATATATATATATATATATATATATATATATATATATATATATATATATATATATATATATATATATATATATATATATATATATATATATATATATATAAGAATAATGTAATTACATAATGTAATGTAAATTATTATTATCATAAGTAAATAATATATTACAGTTAACAACTTCAGACTGTCTTGCTGCTTTCTACTTTACGCACATAAATACAACAATATAATAATAATATTGTAATTAATTGTTTACAACAGTGACATTTTGATCATCTAGCGCATATCTAATAAAGAATACTAACTTACTAAGGGGTCAGAGTTGTGTAAGGAGGCAGTGTGGTCACGTGACCGGTGCGGTGGAAACTAGGCGAAAGGTCACGCGCGACTGTGATGATGATCATACACGCGATGCTCAACGCCATTATGGCTCACATGGCAATATGCTTTAATACGCTGGTATTAAATATTCTTCCATGTGTACTGAGTTATTTGATCATACAGTAGAAAAAGGACCAAATGTTTGTATACCCATTTGCATAGGCCCTGTTCGACGAGAACTAGTAAATTAAAGGGACAGCTCCCCAAAATATGAAAAAAATTATTATTAATTTACTCACACTAATGCTATTCAAACACTGCAATACTAATTTTATTCTGTAGAACACAAAATGAGATGTTAGCCACAGTTTAGGAAATTGCATTCACTTTTATTGCATTTTTTTCTCCCTTAAAATGAAAGTGAATGGTGACTGCTGTCATTCTGCATAATATCTCCTTTTGTGTGGGTCAACATGAGGGCTAGTAAATAATTATATAATTTTACATGTTGGGTTATTTATTTCTGAGTTAAAGCGACAACATATACGTTATTATTATCTCTAAATGTAACACGTATGGCTGCGCGCAAAGCTATTTGTTGTGTTGAGTAATTCGTAATAATTCTCAATAGTAAACTGACTGCACCGAAACAAATCAGCAAGAGGACAAACACTTTGACAAGTTCGCTGATAATATTGCAATCGATAACTGAAATCAATCAAAGTTGTTGCGCGCGCATAACAGCAGCAATGCCCCACAGAGCCGGCACCCATTGACCTCGTCCTGCAACATTCAGCTGCTCTTGAGTGTCGGAATGTAAACACATGCATGTATTTATTTATAAACATAAAATCATAGATGACATCCATTAATGTTTTATTCAAAGAAAAACTGCGTTGCCGTCCGGAATCCCCTTGTGTTTCGTATAGGATATCTGTGTCAAACCATAAGGACAAAAATATCCCAGGCTGTGCGCTCGTGCACTTTCACCTACTTAACCGGTGTACGAGCTCCACATTCAGTCTCAAGCAGCTGCGGGAAAACAGGGCCGATTCATTCTGGATTCTTACCTCTGCGACTCTTCCTGATGAATGGACGACGTGGATTACTGATCACCGTTTTGCCGCCGCCTGCTTTAAGTGTGAGCTTGAGCTATGAATGAATGTAATAATAAGGTTAATTCACTAGATCCGCCCCTCACCGTGACGTCACGCCGCATGGATAGCGACGCCTTGCAGGATTGTAAATGTGACGTAAGAGGAATCCGTTTCCTCTCTCTCTCTCTCTCTCTCTCTCTCTCTCTCTCTCTCTCTCTCTCTCTCTCCCTCGCTCAGGGAAAGGTAAAAATATCTGGGAATTTTATATTTACGAGAAAATCATGAAAATTCTTAATATATTATTTAATACTTAATTTTTTAATTATTTTTTTGATACAGCCATTAAAATATCTATCTATCTATCTATCTATCTATCTATCTATCTATCTATCTATATCAAATTATATTATATAAAAATGTAAAAAGTACATTGCAAGCTAAATATAGATATTTCTTTATTGTATTTTTTATAAACGTGTGTGTGTGTGTGTGTGTGTGTGTGTATATATACATATATGTGTGTGTGTGTTTGTGTGTGTGTGTGTGTGTGTAATTAAAAAATATATGTTTGTAGCATTATATCGTGTGAAAATAATAAAATAAAGGAAGAAAAAGTATATTGTAAGCCACATATGGATATATTTTTTATTTAATCTTTTATTTCATTTGAAATTAATACACTTGAATTGTATTTTATTCAAAAGTGCACTAAAAACGTTAACATTTACGAAACATTTAATTGGACGCCACCTTTTAAACCGATTATATTAAATATAGCCTATAAATAATGCATTAGATGCCTCCTAAATACATGAAGGTCGTCATGCAGTGTTTTTCTTTTCTCTGTTTTTAAATGCATAAACCATTGAACTAAAGTTTATAATGTGAAAGTTTATTAACTTAATTTGAGAACTTAACGCACTCTTCGATCCGAGTACGCAGCGCAACAAGCGCGCTTCTGACGAACGCAGAGTGTCGCAACCAATAGCCTTTCATGATACAGAGGCTCGTCTCTGATTGGCCAGCCCACGTGGCCCGTGACAGCCAGCCATCCAATGATAGTTGAGGATGATGCGACATGCCATCGCACTTCTCCGTCTGATTGAAGCGTGAGGACGGTCCGGAGCGCAACGTTGGGGTAAGTCAAAGAAAACATGATTTCATCGTTGAGATTAAAGCTGGTGGCTCATATGTCGTGGTCTGTAAATGACATATGTGGTTTTAAAAGGATTTAATGACTTAATGTGTTGTAAGGTTAGAGCTGTACAAGTTAAGGTGTTGTCAGAGACATGTGCTGCACATGTGCATGATAGGACATTAACAGCCCTGGACACATGCATGACATCACAGTGACAGCAATGAGACATGCAGTCTAGTGCATTACTGTACAGAAGACATCAGTCTTCTGCTTCAGCAGAGTTTCTCTTGAGGTTTTTTTCTCAAAAACTACACCAGTGAACCAAAAAGGCAGTTCATCTTCCATAATGTAAAAAAAAAAAAAAATCACTTTCATGGGAAATGGAAAAGAGGCATAAAAGTGGTTGTTAAATCACTCAATAATTCATAAGCAATATGATGCTGTGATGCACGCTTAGTGTCAGACTGTTAAAAGATATGATTGACAGCTCCACTTGTTTTTAAACCACTCATATCAGTATCATAATCATCATTTAGTATTTAAAGCCATGCTGGTTTTAGTCATACATAGATGTCTTATAAATACAGAAAGGACCTTTGAAATTAATACATTAACTGTTTGTGATTGCAATTTAATGAACAGGACACATTTTAATTATGATATTCTTTCTTTCTTTGCAAAATAGCTGAGGTGTAGAAATGGATAGAAAAAATGAAAAGAGTGAAGCTAAAGGTATGTTTTTTTGTGTATGTGTGTTATTTATATGTTATTTATTTATTATTTACTTATATTATGATATTTTTTATGTTAGGTAAAGAATGTTAGCCTGAATGCACTGTAAGTCGCTTTGGATAAAAGAGTCTACTAAATGCATTCATGTATTTATTAATTTATTTATGATATACATCGAATAGAAGTATGTAAGTGTTCTAAAGAGCTCCATTATTTTGTGGTATTTTATTTTTATTTTTCTAAAATAAATAATAATAATAATAATAATAATAAAAGATGCAATAGTTTAATAGGTTTTTAAGCAGTGAGAACCATACATTATACATCTATCTCTATGACAGCTGTGGATATATAAACACACTTTTAATGAAATACATGTGCTAAAAAATAACATTGGGATTTTTTCAGATGTTATTTCTTTAATTTTCCCCCCCAAGGCAAAGGAGGGAATAAACCTCCTCAGTCTGACAAACCAGAGGGCTTAGAAGTAGAAAGGTATGCACCATTTTATTTGCATGACTTTATAAAACAAATATGATAAAGAAAAGCACAGACTTCACATCTGTACAGTTTTGTACAATTTCTGGGAAGTTTCAAATCTTGTTCTTCATAAACATTTGTAAAGTTTACTAAACTCGGGATTTATAAACATCTGTGAAGTGTTATAATGCTTTTTAAGTTTTTGTACCAAGTTGCTTTAGTAAATGTATGTGAAGTAAACTTGTTTCGTAGAAATGTAAAATTAAGCAAAGTCTTGTTTTCAAAACATCTGTCAATTGCCATAAACTTGAGTTTCAGCTGTTAAGATCTGTAACTTGTTTTAGTAAACATTTGTAAAGTTTAATCAAGTTGTTTCATAAACATCTGTCAAATGTATCTAAGTGTTATAAACTTGCTTGTCATCTGTTAATCTGTCTGTAAACTTTCTTAAACTTGTTTCATGATCATAAACCTAAGTTTGGTAAATTTGACAGATGTTTACCTTTACAGTCATATATTAAAGTTAAAGAACTTATCAGATGAAACTAGACTAAACTAGCCGGTATTCGGTAATGCCATATATCACGTCAATGAATATGCACAATATTGTTATTGTGGGCATTTCTAAATTTCGTCAATAATTATATATCACAAATTATGACAAATATGGAATGCATTTTAAGAATACTATTCCCATCAACTGGACAACATCGCTGTATGCTGCTTGAAAGACTCTGTGCGCTCTGATGTAAACAAGCAGGCATGAGAAGCACATGGAGGAACCCATGAGAGACGCGCTGAATGAAAGCACATTCACTCTCTGACAGCAGATGGTGCTAAACTGCAGAAAATGCAGTCCTTACCCTTGAAACACCACAAATAAACCAGCTGAGCTGACCTACTTTCTAAAATATATTTAATAATTTTAAATAGCCAATCAGATTTGTGTATTTGCTATGATGTTCATCACAGTGCCAAATACTTAAGTATTAAGTATTAATAGGCTATTTTAATCTGGACTACAACATAACATAGAAATTGTTAGAAAGTTTTTTTATTATTATTGTTAATTTGCGTTTTACATTAGGTCTTCATTTTTAACATGAGTTAATTCATTAGTTAACTTAAACTGCCAATGAAAATTCCTCTGAACATTCATTAATCTTAGTTATTCCAATATTTAATAACACGTTGATAAAAGAAAAAAAAAAAAGAAAAACAGTTTTGTAACCTGTTAATACTGTATTATGAGCACTTTGTTTTAAAACTAAATTTAAATACCGTGATAAAAGTCTTGAGAAATTAATCGCAACAGGAAAATTTGATACCGGCATATCCCTAGATGAAACTTAAGTTTATGACACTACAGATGTTTACAAACTTGAGTTTCATTAGTAAAGTTCTGTGACTTGTTTTATTAAATATTAAATATTTGTACATTTAACAAACCTTTGTTTCGTAAACATCTGTAAAGTATCATAAACTTAAGGTTTCTAAATTTGACTGATCTTTATGAAACAGGTCCACCACACTTTATTAATTTAAAGTTACACAACATAACAGATAAAGCTCAACACTCATCTGTTGTTCTTTACAGTAGAGCTGGGCGATATGGCCAAAAAAGAAAAAAAATCTCTGTTAAATATTTCCAGTTTCATCTGGCTTTAAACTAGTTCAATCAGCGAGTAATTTCTGTTATTCGCTGAATTGAAGCACTTCGCACTAATTATCGTTATCATTTTATCGCCCAGCCATACTTTACAGATGTTTACAAAACACGAGATTAATCTGTTAAGTTCAGTGACTTGTTTTAGTAAACATCGGTAAAGATGAATACATTTCAAATGTACAAAATGTTTGTTTTGTAAGCATCTGTAAACCTTAGTTTCATCTGTTAAGTTTAGCGACTTGTTTTAGTAAACATCAGCAGTCTTGCTTTAATGTGTTTCAGAATTTTTTCAAGCTTGTAAAAAACCTGTTGTTAAACCTTGTCTGACTCTTGGCTATCTAGAATAGTGAATTTCCAGTTCCTGCCCAAGATGGTAAAGAGACGAGTCTATGCCCTGAAGAGGCTCCAGCTCCAGAGCGCCAACATCGAAGCCAAGTTCTATGAAGAAGTGCATGAGCTGGAGAGGAAGTACGCTGGCCTCTACCAGCCCATCTTTGACAAGGCATGCTAATGACTCTCTGTAATAACAAGCATGCTGTTCAAACACGCTTCGTGTACCAAAGTGAGGTGGGAGCTGCTTCACTGCAGTATTTAACCCCTCGCAAACCTACAGCACGAAAGTTGACCTTCAGGCCCGACTGTTGCCTGTACGTAATCAATTTGAGTGCTAAAGTAAATCCAGCAGAACGAATGGCCAGCTGCTCTCATTCAAGCCTAGCCATTTCCTTGTCTGGAGACAAGCTAGTTGTTCAACTTTTACCCACAATGCATATAAAGTGAAGTCCGCCTTCCTTTTACAGACCTGTCCAAAGAAACCGTTTCAAAACCAATTGCTTTAATTGCTTTGGTTTTGTGTTACACACTTGTTTACGAAATGAATGCTACAAGTGTTCTGCCCTTGACATGATGATGTCATGCAAATGAAATGATGATGTCACATAACACAATGCTCCTTTGTTCAGAGACGGGACATTGTGGCCGGCACCATTGAACCCACAGATGAGGAATGCGAATGGCAAAGTGACAGGGAGGAAGAGGAGCTCGCTGTAAGTGGATGCTTGTGAGAATACTGAAAAAAAAAAACATAATATCTATTGCGTATTTCAATTTTCTAGCGTTCTACATTCTTGGCAACCCTTTTTGTGGAAGCACTGAGTTCGTGAATGTCCGATTTGAGGATGATGACGGTCTATTTAACAAAAAGATTTTGACCGACAGGAAGATTTGCAGAAAAAAGCTGCTCTGGAGGAGAAGCAGGCAGATTCAGCCGGGGCCGATGATCCGAAAGGAGTCCCGGAGTTCTGGCTCACCATCTTCAAACGTGTGGATATGCTGGGAGAAATGCTGCAGGTGAACGCTCATATTAATTCTGCTTAATATCTTAATATATAGTGACATGTTTATATTGCAGTCAGATTCACTTTTGGAACTTTTTTACTAAGCACCGTTTCAAGATTCGGGGTCAGTTTCTGAGTTTAGTTTAATTATGGTGGAATGGTGTGAAGATATTGGATAATTTGGTTTTTAATTACATTTTTTAATAGAATTTAACTATGAATTAGTGCGATAAAGCAAAATAAACCCTTGCAGCACAGTTAATTGACTATGCACATCATGAAACACTGGGCAATAATAATAATAATTATTATTATTATTATTATAACAATGACACATAATTTGGGGTTTAACTAGAATTTTAACTAGAATTTAACAATAATTTGGTAAAATAATAAAGCAGTAACATTGCGTTATTGGCCACAGATTAGGGTTGTTTTTATGCACAAATGTTTTTTTGTATTTTATGATCATGTTTATTATTATTATTAATACTGGTATTATTATAAGTAGTAGTTGTAGTATTAGACATTTTATAAGAATAAAAACCTCTCAAATGTGTTTTGTGTTATTGTAAATAAAATATTAAAATTTACCATGCATTAGTGCTGTTATGCACAATATGAATCACTGGATAATAATAAATAAAATAAATAGGGTTTTAATTAGAATTGACCAGTAATTTGGTAAAATGGTAAATCAATAATTACAGTGAATAGTTACAGTGATTACTTTGCATTGGCTTTGGTTTAGGACTGTTGATATGCACAACATGTACACAAATAATAAATCAATAATTTCTGTAAATAATAATAATAATTATTATTATTATTATACATTTTATGAGCATAATAATAATCAACTGTAGACTCGAGGTATGTATAATATGGGCTGTTTTACTGTAGCCAGATTTTGGAGCTGGGGCTGTACATTTAATAATTACATTTTTATAATTGAATTAATGTGTGATTTATAGAAAGTGTCTGCTTTGACCTGTTGGTTTACACAGGATGTGGTTCTTGTGACAGGAGGCTTATGGAGGATATGTGAGTTTGTATTGGTGCACGCAGTATCACATGTCATTTAATGTATTCATTTTCTTGAAGTGTCTTTTGATTATGTTAGTGATCAGCAGGACTGCATCCTCCGAGTTCATCCATTGATTTTTCTGTGGATTCTCTCAGCTCTGCTTTACCTTATAAATACACATCACACAATGATTCCTCCCTTAAATCAGTGCCGACTGAAGATGAACCATTCTGGGATCTTTCTGTTTCCTGTAGGATCATGATGAGCCGATCCTGAAGCACCTGCAGGACATCACTGTGAAGTTTTCGGAGCCTGGACAGCCGATGGTTGGTCAAACAGCTAAACAGGCTTCTGTTTACAAATGGATACAGGTTTCAGATTTAGTAATGTTCAATTGTTTGTCACAACAGAGTTTCACATTAGAGTTCCACTTCGAGCCCAACAGCTACTTCAGTAACTCGGTCCTCACTAAAGTCTACAAGATGAAGTCCGAGCCGGACGCAGAGGATCCGTTCTCATTCGAGGGGCCGGAGATCATCGACTGTGAAGGGTACGATGGAGAAATGACCCGTTGTGCTCGTTAATACAAATCCTAACCAAAAGCATTTCAGTATATAGAGCGGTGAAAAGGTTCGAATAATTAAGATGTTTTTGAAAGAAGCCTTTTATGTGCAAAAAGACAGCATTTATTGGATCAAAACAAAGTAAAAACTATAGGTTCAATTAGGTGTCTTCAATTTGAATATATTATTAAAAGCAATTAATTTCTTTGATGCAAACTGAATTTTCAGCATCATTACCTCAGTATTTAGTGTCACATGATCCTTCAGAAATCAGTATAATATGATGCTTTACATTTTATTATTATCAAGGTTGAAAACAGCTTCATATTTTATTTTAAATCATGATATACTATATTAATACTTTATTCAGCAAGGATGCATGAAGTTGATCAAGAGTGACAGTTAAGACATTAAAGGTTCAGGTTGTAGGACCTGCCACTAGAGGGCGCACTACCAAAACAATAACAATCGTGTGGTTTGATGACGCTTAGAAGGAGCGAGGAATGATGGGATTTGTTGTCTTCTATCCAACCGCTGACAGATCAGATGGAAAGATAAATCATGGATTTAACGCGATTTGTGCAAGTAGATTACATACAGAGTCAATGCAAAGACGCGATCAGACTATGGATCAGACGCGTCCTCGCGCGGGTCTAGAGACGCGATGTCCCACGTTTGGTTTGTATGCCCCATAATAATAATCTTGTTGATCGTTATAATAGTAAACGTTTTCTGTTAAGATACGAATCAAAACAACTCACCTGTCGAGTAAAACACAAGCGAGATCGGCATCTCTTTCTAGTTGAAGTTTGTCCCGAAGCTCTCTCAACAACACAGGTATTGATCCTCACTCATTCTCTCCTCTTGTCCCAAACTCTTCTTGGGTCGTTTGGTTGGCCCGTACGCTTACGTTTACTGGAGCTGTCCTTGTCGACAGAACCAGCGGCAGACGGTAAACAGTAATTATGTTCAATAAATAAGTAACACAATCCACCATAAAACGTGCAAGAAGAAGTAAATAAGGAACTGCTTGAAGCAAGCTAGTGGTTTGCTGGACGCTAGACACTACTTACGCATTTGTCCACGACACTGTTGTCATTTGGTTCTTACGTCAGTAAAGGTGGTAACAAAGGGTAACTAACGTCATTGACAGGCAACTGCACTGCCCCATGTCACTGTTGAAGTAGTTGAAAACAGAGATATTGTTAGTAATCAGCTGTTTAGTGGTTTTTGGATATTTTACTGCAAATATCTTACAAATTGTACCTTTAATAATTAGAAAAGATTTCTATTTCAAATAAATGCTGTGCTTCTGAACTTTCTATACAACAAAGAATCCTGAGAAACAAATATATAAGGCAGCAAAATCTTAACAATTAACTTTTATTAATAATTGAGCACCAATAATAATAGATAATTTAGTAGCAAAGCATCATATCAGAATGATTTCTGAAGGATCATGTGTCTGAAAACTGCTGCTAAAAATTCAACTTTGTATCACAGAAATAAATTACATTTCAACATGTATTCAAATAAAAAAAGTGTGTTATATACGATATTACTCTTTTTACTGTATGTTTTATCAAATAAATGCAGCCCTGGTGAACATAAAGAGGCTTCCTTCAAAAATATAAAAAAAACTTAATAATTATTGCAGTTGACATAACTGGCTCATCAGTTTGTCTGGCTTGTTTATGATGAGAGGATGACACTCTGCGATTACATTCGATTCACTTCTCTCGTGAATCTGGATTACCAGTGTTTCTAACCGGTGCACCTGCCATTGTTTTATAGTTGTAAGATTGACTGGCAAAAAGGCAAAGACGTGACCGTCAAAATCATCAAGAAGAAGCAGAAACACAAAGGCAGAGGGACGGTTCGGACGGTCACTAAAGAGCTTCCACAGGATTCATTCTTCAACTTCTTCAGTCCGGTTAAAGGTGAGAGAACGAAGAACAGAGGATCACCGTTATCTCAGTTAGTGAAATAAAACGAAATCTCATCATTTATTATAATGTAACGTGACCCAGACTGAGTAATACGATCTTCTTAGTGTGATTTAATTAGACTGAAATCTTTGGATTTAGAGAATTGAGCTTATTTTCAAATGCTTTGATATCCATGAAAAGGCTTTTGTTGTAATGTGCTATGGCAGTTTGTTGGTTTGGCCAAATAATTGCAGGTTAATGACTGAATTCATCATTTTAACTGATGGAAATATGTAAATGAGAAATATCAATGTAAAAAGTCCTCTGAAATTCAGTTTTTGATGGGATATGTGTGATTAATTATAGTAGAGTTGTGTGCAAATGTACTTTTCAGTGTCTTCTGAACAGCAGGGGGCATCACACCATTATTTTTGTGTGAATAGATGGATCAAACATCCTTCTTCCTCCTAACTATTCTGTATGTAAGACAAACTCTCGTCGTCCAGAAGGCGCTCGGTAACTGAATCTCCGTTCAGATCTCCGTCTTATTGGAAACATTTAAATAGTGAATCATTTGAATCGAATAATTCTTCAGCATTTAATTGGCAAACAAATGGAAATCTAATGTGATGACAGCATCTGTGTGCATCTTCAGCAGAAGTCTAGACAAAAATGACTGAACCATCTTCTACTACACCCAACATCATGATAAAACACTCTTGCTTTTTCTTCCCTTCATTCACCCTTTTTAAAAAAACGCTGAGCTTTGAATGCTTGGCATTTTACGCGCTATTTTTCCCGTCAACCCCTCTGATGGAGTGGCAGGTATGGAATGCCGCCCGTCCTGAACACGGACTGTGGGAAAGAGGCGCTCTTATCGACAGGACGTGTGTAATTCATCTGTTGCTGAGGTGATCTGCACAACATTCCCGTCTGAGGTGCGCCACGAAAGTTAAGCTATAACTGAGTGATGTCATGCTTTCAGGGCTCGACGGATTTCTGGAAAGACTCTGAAGAGACGTCTCCTTCAGGCCAGACTTTGATCAGATCTTCGAGAAAAAAAAAAAAAAACGAAATGACGTTTGCATGTTTGAATCGCACAAAACTGGTCAGGAATAAGTCTGGGTCATATTTCACTCTATTTCTTAAAATTAATATTAATTAATTAGCACATAAAATGTATAATAATTACACAACTAGAACAAAACCAGGATATATTAATGTAAGGAGAATTCAGTAGAAAAATAATTAATTATAAAAAATTAATAAAATGATTTTAATAAGCTACATTTTCGTTCACACACAACGTTATTTTGCTATTTGGTAATTTTTTTTTTGTTATTTTGGGGTGGGGTGGGATTCAGGCTTCTGTAAATAAACCTTGTCTTGTGCTAGAATTGATCGTTTTCTCCTCTTCTCTTTTCTAGCGTCGGCTGATGGGATGGTGAGTGAGACGTCCTGCGCTCTTGTTGTTTTGTTGTGTTTGTACACCTCTGAATCATGGCCATATGCAGCACACGTCTTTTAGCTGCCTACACAAACACACACTGCAGCTCTATCCTCCTCTGCGAGTTTAGAAAACACGTCACCAACAAGAAACATCTAAAGAGTTTCTGCGTCAGTAACGTGGCTGCTTAACAAAACACAAGCACAGTCATTGCACAAGGATTTCTCAGTTGGCGCATGATGACATCTCTAAACCAGTGTTGCATTAGTATGACATCCGAAGATGCTATTTTTCAGTTCTGTAATTTATGAAGGACCCATTCAAGTTTTTAATGCAGCAATTTACTTAAAAATGAAAATACAAATGATAAAAACACCTTCCACTGGATGCTCATTGTGTGTGTTTGTGTACAGGATGAAGATCTGGAGTGCACTCTAGCTACAGATTTTGAGATCGGACACTTCTTCCGAGAGCGGGTCATTCCCAGAGCTGTGCTTTATTTCACAGGAGAGGCCTTAGACGACGACGACGAGAGTGTATGTCTGCTCTCTTTACTATCACTATCACAAGGAAATCTGGGATTGACTATAATAAAAACAAAATAAAGGAAAATGTTTAATATACATCTTGATGTATGTATTTGCTTTACATTCACTTAATTGTAATAAGAGTTATTTTATTGATATATATCTTTACATAGTTTTAAATTACAAATAATTGACCAAAAAGTGCATTAAATAATAATTATATGTAATGCCATGCTGTTTTGCAGTATGAAGAGGAGGATCTTGAAGAGGAAGAGGAGGTGAGGTTCCTTTTGATGGGCACTTTTATCATTTAATACAGTTTTTCTCAGTCACTTTGGTACATTTCTCGAATCATCCTTGAGATTTGCAAAACAGTAAGTGCATTTCTCAGAACAACTCATAGCAAAACACCATGGATTATCTGCAAAAGCCAGTCTCTTGCTCAAAATCCTTAGTTAATCACTAAAAAATAAATATCCGTGTCAATGAACATGTCAGTGCCATCAGAATGACAAGTCCTTGTGTCATAGTTTATGAATAAGACAGTCAAATTCCTTAGTCATGTTGTCAATATAACCGTGTACTCTGGAGGGATGTTCTGATCTAAACTACTGTACTGAACAGTAAGCCATATGCCAAATATCCATTTCAAAATTACAAATTTACATATTACTGTATGTGGAATATTGATTGAAAGAGACTGGATAGAATTCCCAGTTACACTTTTACTAGTGGTCTGACCAAAATAATAATAATTAAAAAACAACCTTTACAATGTCATTGTGATATAGAAAAGGAAAACGAAATATGGGCACAAAAAAATAAAATAAGTCAATTGTCAGAATGTGTAACTCTTGTGTTGTCCTCTGTCTATACAGTACAAGCTTTCCAAACTGAAGATTCATGAGGTGAACCTTTGAGCTATTTCAGAGAAATGGTTTATCATTGGTTTATCATCTACATTCTCTTCATTAGTAAAGATTCACTTGCACAATTCATGCCAAATTGACAAAAAGCCTATAAAAATAAAAAGTGAGCTTGGCAGTTTGACATCTAGATGAACCATTTTGTATTTAATGACTTATATGATGAACTAAAGACCCGATGTTTTGGGGGGTAAGACTATTGCACAGAAAACTGTATACATTTTGAGCGACATGACGTTAGCATCTGATAATGTAGGAAACCGCAGATAAATTTGTGTAATAAATTGCATGAATGTACAAAAGCAATCGCAACTTGTTCAAAAGAATGAGAAACTGGTTTTATGGTGTGTATAAATGACTAGATTATGTGGAGGTTGTAGAAGTAGTTTTGAGAATTTCATTTCTGATTTGAGAAATGCATTAAAGGGTTAGTTCATCGAAAAATCATAATTGTCATTAATAACTAACCCTCATGTTGTTCCAAACCCGTAAGTCCTCCATTTATCTTCAGAACACAGTTTAAGATATTTTAGATTTAGTACGAGAGCTCTCAGTCCCTCCATTGAAGCTGTGTGTACGGTATACTGTCCATGTCCAGAAAGGAAAGAAAAACATAATCAAAGTAGTCCATGTGACATCAGAGGGTCAGTTAGAATATTTTGAAGCATTGAAAATACATTTTGGCCCAAAAATAGCAAAAACTACGACTTTATTCAGCATTGTCTTCTCTTCCGTGTCTCTTGTGAGAGTTCAAAACAAAGCAGTTTGTGATATCCGGTTCGCGAACGAATCATTCGATGTAACCGGATCTTTTTGAACCAGTTCACCAAATCGAACTGAATCGTTTTAAACTGTTCGCGTCTCCAATACGCATTAATCTACAAATGACTTAAGCTGTTAACTTTTTTAATGTGGCTGACACTCCCTCTGAGTTCACACAACATATCCCGGAGTAATTCATTTACTCAAACAGTAAACTGACTGAACTGCTGTGAAGAGAGAACTGAAGATGAACACCGAGTCGAACCAGATAATGAACGAAACATTGACTTGTTCACGAGTCAAGAACCGGTTGCATCGGTGTTCGGATCACCAGTGGTTCTTTCGGACAGTTCGATTCAATAAACCGGTTGAAGAAAACGGTTCACCGGTTCTTTTGCGCTCGACGTAATAGCATCATTGGCGATGATTGCCCTTGATTCAAGCCTTCGGTTTATCCGCGCTCATAACATTAACACAGAATCAGTTCAGAATCAATCACCAAAAGAATCAGTTCAGTTCAGATGCTCTGTGTGTCAGTCTGCTTCACGCTGAATCACACATGCGCAGTATCATCAGCTCCTCGGTTCACGAATCGGACGCGTCTGACAGAAACGCTTCTTGACTTGTGAATGAGTCAGTCTTTTGTTCATTATCTGGCTCGGCTCGGTGTTCATCTTCAGTTCTCTCTTCACAGCAGTTCAGTCAGTGTACTGTTTGAGTAAATGAATTACTCCAGGATATTGGTTTGTTTGAACTCAGAGGGAGTGTCAGCCACATTAAAAAAGTTAACAGCTTAAGTCATTTGTGGATTAATGCGTATTAGAGATGCAAACCGTTTAAAATGATTCAGTTCGATCGCGAACCGGATATGACAAACTGCTTTGTTTTGAACTCTCTCACAACAGACCCGGAAGAGAAGACAATGATGAATAAAGTAGTTTTTGTTATTTTTGGACCAATATGTATTTTCGATGCTTCAAAATATTCTAACGGACCCTCTGATGTCACATGTACTACTTTGATAATGTTTTTCTTACCTTTCTGGACATGGACAGTATACCGTACACACAGCTTCAATGGAGGGACTGAGAGCTCTCGGCCTAAATCTAAAATATCTTAAACTGTGTTCTGAAGATAAACGGAGGACTTACGGGTTTGGAATGACATGAGGGTGAGTTATTAATGAAATAATTATGATTTTTCAGTGAACTAACCCTTTAAAGTGACTGAGAAAAACTGTATTAGTCCAAATTTATGGCCAATTGCAGTATAACCGCAAATTTATGTGTCATTCAGGACCTGGATGAGGAAGGTGAAGAAGAAGATGAGGGAGATTATGATCCCACGGTGAGCATTTAAATCACCTGTTTTCCTATCATGCATTATCAATTATCATTCATTATTATAATCTTTTTTTTTTTTTTTTTTTTTTTTTTTTGCTATGATTAGTTTGAGCATTTTAAGCGATTTTAGTAGGTCACATTAACCAGCATGGTATTGTTTTTTTTTTAATAATTGAATCAATTTTAATCAAATTTATCATAAATTTTCAACATGTTAATGTTTACCAACTATTGGCATTTGGGATGGAGTGCATTGCATAGTGGAATACAATATTCCCACTTTGCTCTGTTTTATACTGCACATATTATGTGCTTTGCACCGTGTAGCCTACATACTGCAATGTAGTCGTTGCATTGTATTCCAAACATAGTCGTTTCTGAATCACTGAATTGAATGGATCCTTATTGCTGATCTTGGTTTGATTGAGGAGGTCTGGGTTGAAAACATTAACTTGTATGATGCTTCATGATGAGCTGCATGCCTGATGTGTAAACCTGTGTGTTTGTCCCCTCACTTCCCCATTACAGGCATAATTCATTTCTCACTTCATGCATTTCTAGGTAAGAGACACCTAAAGGGATGTGGTGCTATTTCCCATTTATCTTTTAAACTGTCTTCCCTCATTATTATAGTCTTTCTCCTCTGCTTTCACTCTTATGTCACTTTCACAAGAGAGGTTTGTGTGCTTTTAAGTTTTGCTTGAAAACCATGGATTTTGGTTCATGTGAACCATAGTGCAGTCCGTAGCTGCATAACTACATACCTTTTATTAATTACGTATGATAAAAAAAAAATATTTGCAAATAGACGCATTTTGCAAACATATCACAGTTTGAAACCATGTAAACAATTGAAAATTGATCAGCCTGGAGGATTAAACTTCTATTAATTGCGTATAATTCATTAAACATATCAGCCACAGGCGATATAGTCGATATACGATACTATCGTCTACATGGCTTATAGCTTAGTGTGATTTTGGGGCGGGGCTAACCTTCTGAGCGATGACAGAAGAGGGTTGTGCCAAAAACTTTTGGAGATGTGAATTGGGAAATGAATTCAATTAAAGTGAAACAAAAACTTCCTTCATATTTCTAATGTTGACATGTTTTTTTATTTTTATAATATTATGAAAGCAGATCAGCCAGGAGGACGCAACAGTCAAATTTGAATTAAACAAACAAATGGAAGTGTGAAAATGACATTTAAGACTAAACTTCTCAACTTATGCTCACTAAATTAACCTTAAAAGTGAAGTGTGTTCATTATTTTAACATTAAAATACTAAGTAGTCTGACATATCAATTTCTGGATTAATAGTGTGTAATAATAGTTGGGTTTTGGAAGTAAAAATGCCATTTATTTTCTCCATGTGAGAACAGATTTTTTTTTTTAATAACCAAAAACTGATTAACATTTAAGACATACCTACTGCTCTTAAAGCTGCAGTCAGTAACTTTTGACGCTCTAGCGGTTAATAAACATAACTGCTTGCATTTTGAGGAAGAACATTGTAGCCGGAACTACTTCTCTCTGTTTATGTCTATGAAGAATCACAAAGGTACTGGGTTACTCCGCCGTGGTACCCCCGAAGCAATCTAAAATAGTCTGAATATAAACACTTATTATAGGTGCACCCGAGTGCTTGGTGAGAAACATTACCCAATGATGCTGTGCATAAAATTCAACCAATCAGAGACTTAAAATGACCAAATTCCGCCAAACATGCACTGAGCTCCACCCACTCCGCTGAAGCACTGCAAATTATTTAATGGAGTCAGTCTAATCGCACTCTCAAAAGACACAAATATTACAATATTTAACAATATTTTGTAATAAACTTTATTTATATATATATATATATATATATATATATATATATATATATATATATATATATATATATATATATATATATATATATATATATATATATATATACACAATCAACAACTTTAAATGCGTAGTTTTATATTTCTCAATCATTTTTAATTTGATTGTCATTCGCAGTGCTTTGTGGGATTGTAGTTCTTTCCCACATTTAACTCATTAAATACACTTGTACCTTAGTCTTTTTGTCAAATTTTAAAATGCTGTTTGTAGCTAGCTGGTTGGTTGGCATATGACGCTTTAACAAAAAAAAAAGAAAAATGAATGGAAAAAATCCTTCCAGATCCAGTTCCGCTGAAAAAGTGGGTAGCATTAATGCACTCTATAGTGTGATTTTGGGACAAACCAAATTTCTGACCAATGGCAGGTGAGGGCGATGCCAATACCTGTTCGAAAACAGCAGTTTTTCTGTTATGTTTGATGCAGCTATTGGTGCAGAAATTACACACTTCACTTTTACCAAAGAATGCATGTGTTATGAATCAAACCATCACTAGGCAAATCATTACTACCCCAGTGCCTGAAATAATATTCATAACTCTTCCTTCTATCTTGTATCTCTGTGTTCGTGTTCCTACAGAAAGACCCTCCTCCTGCAGAGTGCAAACAGCAGTAAGACTGGTGAACAGATAGCCACGGCACAACTCGGCTGTCTGTCAGACAATATGACGATTTGGACATAGGCCTAATTTCCTCATGGACTCGCCACACTAATGCAATAGGAAACCAAACACTGTTTAGGAAATGCATGTTTGTCTGTTTATTTCTCTACTGTTTACTTTTACAGGGATGACCTCAGTATTCTCATTCATAAGTCGTGTGATTTCGCACTCCATAACTGAACCTGCAACATGTCCATATGCAGCCATGGCCATTTTTGCAACATAGCAGGATTTTGGAGACTCGTCATGATATGAACTCCAGGCGTCGTCCAGTGTAGCATCACTCAGGGTTTGCTTTGCCAACAAAATGAACCTGCTGTCTTCATGAATCTGAAATAACTTACATTTCCGATTTAGCTGTTACGATGTAGTTACGAAAGTGTTTTAATTTGGGTCAGTGGTAGCCGAACGATGTGGGTTGTGGTCTAAGAATACTTCTGATTTGTCTCCAGGGTTGGGCGTCATCGAATTTCCCATCCTTGAGTGACGTAACGCATATATCCATGCTATGCACGTTGACATGGAATTTCAACAGTATTTTATTTGGCCATGTGGTTATGTCTCAAGTTGCTTGTAGTCATGCACAGAGTTGCGTCTGTAAGAGTATCGGGAATGTTACCAAGCAGATCTTAAAAGAAATTGCAGGTTTACTCTCCATTTGAACTGTGTGCGAGCCATAGCCTTATCTGGAACTTCTTTAGTTTGTAATGAAGCATTGTTTCCATTTTGTACAAACTAGACAAAAAGATTCTATTAAATGTTTTGTGACATGATGCCTCAAAGTCTTGCTCTGTTTTTGTGCTCTTGCTCTGACTTCCCGTTCTCACCTGGAGGATAAAGTGGGAAGAATTGATCCATGTCTAAGGAACCGAATATCTCAGAAACCTGTTGGTAGGTCTTCAGTAACCAATCACCCAGAACCCCCTTGCAACTTCAAAGCAACATGATTAGAATCACCCCAAACACCCTAACAATTACGTAGCCATGTTTAAAATCATCCAGAATGCCCTAGCGAACAAATACCAATGCTTTGACAACCACCAACAACACCCCAGCATGATGGCGCTGGTTTTGCACAGGTAAACACTGTTCACATTCCATTCAGGACATGTAAAAACATCAAAATGTTCTGTTGAACATGATATTTCTATTCTCCACACCTCATGTACACCACATTCTCTCCTGTTTTAAGAGAAATATAATGCTTGAGATGACAGTGGAAGTCTATAATTATTCTGTAAGTGTAATTAGATGGAAATTAGAGCGGGAAACCGATCCCCATCAAACCAGATTCCAGTAAGCATCAGCTATGTGAGGAATCTCAACACTGAGACTGCTTCACCAATGTGAGGCTGCTTTGTGTGAAATACCTGCTGGCATTCTTTTAGTACTTTCTCAAGTGTGTAATCTGCTGGTTTAGAACCCATAAAGTTGGAGCGGTTCTGTGTGGGATCACTCACACTTTCGCACCTCTTGCTCTGGTTTCTTTTGGCGGTTTGGGGATGTGGTTCAAAATTATCTCAAAGTCTTGTAATACTTCAGAGTGGAATGAGCAGAATTTGTCTCCTGCTTTTTTATCATCATGGCACGGTTGGAATGACATTATTATCCTTCTGGAGTTGTGGTGAATAAGGTCATAAAATAAGTTACAAAATCTTTTCACGGTTTTATATGCAAATATCAGATAAGAATGCACACAAAAATGTTACATCTAGAAAATGTATAATAGTTTTACCAATGTATGATTATGTAAACCCACATGTGATGGAGATTCAAGTCCTTGCAGGAAGCTAAAAGACGTTTTTTTTTTTTCGTAAGGGTGGTTCACCCTCGCGGTGGTGGCCATCTTGGGATCACATGACCACCCGACTGCTATACAATTTTGCAACACTACAGAGATATTTTTTTAGCAACAAAAACTGTGTACTGCACTTTTATGTTGGGGATAATGTTTAATTGCTTTATGGATTTTTTTTTTTTTTTGGACTGGATGTACAGTATATGAAAGCATTTTATGGGTTGTATGGGCTTTTCACATCTCATATAGCGAAGAGCAGTGATGTTGCAGCTTCCTGGGTGTCCCAAAATTATGAAATCAGGGTGAAATGAAATGGTAATGGGGTTGATTTTTAACACAGTTATATTATTGTTGCCACTTTTAGAAGCTATGGTTTTTTATTTTATTTATATTTTTTATGTAAGATAATTTATCCAGAATTATGTTACATCTTGGGTGTCTCAATTGTACATAATTATCCTTTTTTCAAAGGGGGAATAACATGTTGATTTTTAACCTGGTTATGTAATAATTTTTTTATACTATGTTACTTTTGGGTTAGATTAATTATCTAACATTTAATACTTCTCACTTTAAATAGCACTAATTTGTGTTTTTGTATTACTTTAAAGTTATGGAACTCCAATGTGTACCCTATTCATGAAAAGTTGAACCCTTTGCATCAATACCCAGAATGACTTCTGTTTGTCTTTGAGTTGCATGGTGTTTTTCCTCAGTGGATTAACACCACTTCACATCAAAACTCAAGCGCTTCAAGTCTTAAACCGTTCCCTCAAGTCACACTTGACTGTGACCTTACATACTTTCCCTGTTGCCCTTGTAGTCGTACTGCCTTTGCCTTTTATGGCTGGCTGGTTTGCTTGACTAGCCCCCACAGAAACTCTTGTGTGAGGTCATTTAATGTCCCACAGCGGAAACAACCACCACTAAGAGCTCAACAGAGAGATTTGTGTTCTGTCGCGGTCTGGGCGGCCTTAAAATAAGTGCTTTATTGTAGCATGGAGATATCTGATAATGCAAGAAGGCGCCATATCTGCAACTGCAGTAAATGACTGCATTGTGATACTGAAAGCAATGAAGAAGTGCTTTTAAGATCTCTGTTATGGAAAACTATATACCAGTTATTCATATTGTCTCCATCTGGTAGTTTATGTAAAACCTCTTCCCACCATATTACCACACACAGCTGCTGCTGATGATGCTGTTTTATCTCTGCTGACAGTTACCGTCACTGGGTATAAAAATACATTACTACTGTGTACAGTATGTTCCCACAGATTTAAACACAATAAACCTCTGTCTTATTATTTCTAGTGCTTTTTGGTCTCCATGCAGGGCCACATTAATGCACAGGTTTACCTGAGATTAAGCCCAGATCCCCAGGGCTGATGAAGGGCCCCTTGTTCTATGACATATTGAGATTGATTACTACAGCTTACAATGGGTTGTCTATAGATGCAAATGTCAGGGGTTTTGTCCAAACACTCTTAATAAAGGTTCTTTATTGGCATTTTCCATTGAAGAATCTTTAACATCCATGGAATCTTTCCATTGCAAAGAGGTTTAGTTGACCAAAGATGGTTCTCCAGTAGCATCGCTGTGAAAACCCCTTTTGGAACCGTTATTTTTAAGAATGTACAATGAAGGTCAGTAGGGTCCAGTGTAGGGCTGCTCAATAAATATAAATAAAAACGATATCACAATATGGTTTAGTGCAAATATCAAATCACGAAAGCCTGTGTTAGATAAATATAAGCATTACAGGTTTCAAAGTTAAGCATGACACTGTGTTCGTCGACACACATGCAACTATGTTTTTTCTGCATCTCGGTTTACTGTAAAAGAACCAAGCCATTCTTAGACGTTGAAATACTGCATCATCAGAGAGTAAACGAACACTTTGAAACCTGCAGCGCATTTATTTCTATGCTGCCAAAATAAAAGATCAAAAAAAGATCTGTTTTTAAAATCCATTTGAAACATTTAAAAAAGTTTTAAAATGTTAAAAAAAAAAAGAATCTGCAGAAGAAAAGAGAGAAAAAAATAATGCTGGTTTGGAACAACATGATAGTGAGTAAATGATAACCAACGTTTTTTTTTTTTTTTTTTTTTGGGTGAATCATACCATCTCTTTGTTTTCCCCCCAAATAGATTAGAAAGACAAATATCATTCATTAGACTTGTGTAATATCTGCACACATCCATCACTGAAGCTAGAGTGACTTTCACAGTGATAATCTTAGATATAAATGTTGAGTAAGTTTGTCATATTAGCTCATTCATGAATGTGTCAGCGGTTAATTATATGCTCATATTGAAAAAATAGTTAAGTATTACTTGCCTGACACGTTCTATACAAAGCAACTTACAATACAACTCAACTTGCAGGCCTTCTAGCTTAACCAATGATTAAGTGTGTTCCATAAGTTACTTCATAAATCACTTTCACCTGGGAATAAAATGAAAATGGTCCCAGCACAGATCCTTTCAACAATTAATGTTTATGTAACCATTCTGCAACATCACTGCTCTTCGCATGATTGTAAAAAAGTAAAACAGAGATATTGAGTGAGATATAAAGAACATGCATGGACCTAAACATTGTAAGTACAGCAGTCAGTTTGAACTGAAGCAAACAAATGATCTTTCTGAATGCTGTTGATCAGTTCTTGTATCAATTTAAATGCTATTAACCCCTTTGCGTGCAAACATCGCTGACGGCCCCAGTTTATTATTGTTTCACTTTCACAGCACATTAAACATCACTGTCTTACTTCATCTGGACAAACTGTGCATCAATGGAAAGTTTAAAGACTCTAGCTTCGATATTTGACCAATATTTTGATAAAACATTGTTGCAGTGACAGATATTTAGTGATTTATGTCAGGAGTGCAAAATAATAAATCCGTATTATGCCACATTTTGAATAGAAATTCACAACTCACTCATATTCAGTCACGTCAAGAGCGGTTTATTTGTGTTCACATAGACTCACTGAACAGCGTCAATAAGGATTTACAGACCAAAGATGCATATCTGCGGAGATATATGGATATATTTACTGATGTTTACTTCATATTTCTTCAGACAGAATCGTGATTTCTATTCATTTTCCACGGATTTACGCGATCAGATGATAAACAGCCTCTCCCAGCGATCTCTGTGTGCGTGCAGTAGTCACAGCTCGTGCGGTGTGTGACTCAGACTCTGATTGGGTCTTTCAAACGTCAATCTTAGAGTTTAATATCTGGACACCGCCCCATCGTGTCACATGCTTCCTGCACACTTCCTGGTAGTTATCTGGCCAAAACAACACTGAAACACCTCTGTACACACAAAATATCCGAATAATAAACCCGCGATTACGATAGTAAAGCTTGGTATGAGAATTTCTTGAGATCTGGGGCGTTTTTATAAAAAAAATCGAAAATGTACATCGGAAATGCTAACTTGTGCAGCGATGAAAAAGGCTACAAATAACATATTTTTACAACAGTAAACGACCAAATTCCACCCCTGATCGCTAAAGGAAGTTATTATAAACACTCGATCGGGGTTTAAAGTGAGTTTTGAGTAAAAGTGTACTAATAATTTCATAAATTGTCAGATGTAGCTTGATGCTAACGTTAGCACCAATGCTACTAATAGCAGGTGCTTTTCTTCTTCATAATGCATTTTTGTCTCAATAATTCACGTAAGGTCGTAAGAAAATGTTTTGTTGTATTTTTATAGTAAGACTTTTGATAAATAAGGGCTAAATGCAAAGAGAGACTGAAGTGAGATCGCTGCTTTGTTGCTTTGTAAAGCCTGAAAAACGTCCCCGGTTACTCACGTAACCTTAGTACCCTGAGAGGAGGGAACGAGACATTACGTATGGGGGAAATCCATTTCCTCGAAATTATGAAGTCTGATTGAATAACTCTTTTGCTTGCAAATAGCCAATGGCGCCCTCGCCCTCACCTGATTGGCTGATAGCCATCAATATAGGTGACGGTGGGCGCCAAAACCCTCAGAATCTTCCACTGAACGAGAGTAATGAGGCTGGAGGGTTTTTCCACACGGCAGGTTACGTAATGTCTCGTTCCCTCCTCTCAGGGAACTAAGGTTACGTGAGTAACCGGGGACGTTCCCTTATCGAGTCGGTCTCTCGACATTACGTATGGGGAACAATAAAACCCCCGCCGTGTGGGAAATACTGTCCGGCCCAGCTCGCATCGAGCCACAGAAGAGCATAAGCACTAGCTCTTACAGCGCGTTAGCGCTAGGTCGGGTACCGGACCTGGTTGAAACACCTCTTGGCACAGAGCCAAATCAGCTCTTACACCATCGTAATCCAGTGCACCCAGATAAGCAACACTGGTGTGATATGGGGAAAATGCAGCAATATGTTGGTGCTTGGGAATACACTGCCGGCTTATAATGCGGGCATAATAAAGGGACCACATTAGATAGTGAATGAATACCTCAACCGCAGCTATTACAACAATAACTGACGCTGACCTGGTAGAAAGAACCACGGCTAGTGCACGCGCTAGGTAGGGCGTGCCCATAGCTTAGTCCAAAGACTGCTCAACTCCCTCCTCCTGCACTGACAGCACATGTGATGCGAACGAGGGAATGTCCAGATTATAGAATCTCGCAAACGTGTTGCGAGACGACCAGCCCGCTGCAAAACAAATGTCCTGAATAGACATACCTTTCGCCCAACCCCATGACGACGCCAGACTCCTTGTGGAGTGGGCGTGCACCCCGATTGGGCAGGCGGTTCCCCGGGAAGCATAAGCTAGTTGCACAGCCTCCACTATCCAGTGTGATAGCCTCTGCTTCGACAGCGCGCTGCCCTTCTTGGCACCCGCGTAGCAGACGAAAAGCTGCTCTGAAGTTCGAAACTGGCTAGTTCTGTTCACATATGCACGCAGGGCACGCACGGGGCACAAAGCGCACTTCTGAGACACTGAATTACTGTCCTCCTTGGGGCAAAATGCTTGAATTGTAACTATCTGAGCTCTGAATGGCGTTGAGAGCACTTTAGGCGAATAACCGCGTTTGGGTAAAAGTCTGACCATACAATCGTCCGGTCCAAACTGCATACACGCGCTGTTCACTGACAGGGCATGCAAGTCTCCCACTCGTTTCCCGCAAGCTAGCGCGAGCAGTAGCGCCGTCTTAAATGAGAGCACTTTAAGGTCGCTAAACTCGGCTGGTTCAAAAGGTGGGTTGGACAGCGCACTAAGCACTAATGACAGGTCCCAGACCGGCATCTGACGAAGGCGGGGTGGATTAAGCCGCCTAGCTCCCCGAAGAAAGCTCGTTATCAGGGGGTGCCTCCCCACTGAATGGCCGTCTAGCAAGTCACGAAAAACGGCGATAGCGGCCACGTAGACTTTCACTGTAGATGGGGTACTGCCAGCATCTAGACGTTCCTGTAGGAAGGTCAGAATAATGGAGATATCGCAACTCCTGGGGTCCTCATTTTTGTCAACACACCAGTTAGCAAATACTTTCCACTTCAGAGTGTATAAACGCCTCGTCGAAGGGGCTCTAGCCTCTGCTATTGTCTGCAGCACTCGCTGATATACTCCACGCTGATCTGCCACACATGCAGATCCCAAAGCTCTGGGTTGGGGTGCCATATGGTGCCCCTTGCCTGGGATAAGAGGTCCCTTCTCGGCGGGATCCGCCACGGGGGAAGCCGCGACATGTTCACCAGTTCCGGGAACCACGGCTGGTTGTGCCATTTGGTTGCTACCAGGATCAACGCACATCTCTCCTCCCTGATCTTCTGCAGCACCAGCGGCATTAACTTGACTGGGGGAAAACCATACTTCCGTCCCTTTGGCCAGCGGCTCGACATCGCGTCTCCCCCCAGGGGGGATGCTGTCAGCGAGAAGTACAGAGGGCAGTGGGCGTTCTCTTGCGACGCAAAGAGGTCGATCTCCGCTTTGCCAAACAGATTCCAGATCATATTTATCGTTTGCGGATGGAGCCTCCATTCTCCGTGTACAATGCCGTCCCTGGACAGCATGTCTGCGCCGCAATTCAAACTGCCCGGTACGTGCACTGCTCGAATCGACAGAAGTACCCTGTCCGTCCATAGAAGCAGCTGTCTCGCTAATCCCTGCAGGGATCGCGAACGCAAACCTCCCTGGCGATTGATGTACGCCACCACCGCCGTGTTGTCCGTTCTGATGAGAACATGATGGTGTTTCACAAACGGAAGGAAACTCTGCAGCGCTAGATGAACCGCTTCCATCTCCAAGCAGTTTATATGCCAGCGCGTCTGGTCCCCTGTCCACGTACCGAATGCTGGTCTGCCATCGCATAGGGCTCCCCAGCCTGATAGTGAAGCATCCGTAGTGACCACTACACGTCTGACCACTCTGCCCATAGCAGCACCCTGCTCGAATATGGTCGTGCCGAACCAAGGCGCCAGAGTCTCGAGACATGAACGCGTTATGATAAGGCGTTCCGTTCCCGCTCTCCACGCCCGCGGCTTCACTCGGCTCTGTAACCAGTGTTGAAGCGGTCTCATGTGTAACAAGCCCAGTCTGCAGACGGAGGCTGCGGCCGCCATCAGACCGAGCAACCTCTGAAACGTTCTTAAGGGGATAGCTCTGCCTTGAACGAAGAGGGCTAGTGTATTTTGAATCGACTGGATTCTCGGTTCTGACAGCTTCACGGTCATAGAGCGCGAGTCCAGTATCATACCCAGGAATGTGATATATTGGCGCGGCTGCAGTGTGCTCTTCTGAATGTTCACAGACAGCCCCAAACCTGTCAGATGGGCGAGGAGTCTGTGTTTGTGTTCCTCGAGAGCGCTTCTCGACCGTGCGATGACTAACCAGTCGTCGAGATAATTCAGTATGCGCATTCCACTGAGCTTCAGGGGAGCGAGCGCTGTATTCATGCATATTGTAAATACACTGGGAGCCAAAGCGAGCCCAAACGGCAACACTTTGAACTGGTACGCCACACCCTCGAATGCAAAACGCAGGAAGCGCCTGTGATGTGGGGCTATCTGGATGTGGAAGTAAGCATCCTTTAGATCCACTGCAATGAAGTAATCGTCGGGCTGAATGTGCGCGAGGATCTGCTTCACAGTTATCATCTTGAACGTGCGTTTCGCGAGCGCTTTGTTCAGTAATCTCAGGTCTAAGATGGGGCGCATACCTCCGTCCTTTTTGGGAACTAGAAAATAACGGCTGTAGAAACCGGAATTTCTCCGTGCCACGGGCACTATCTCTACTGCTTGTTTGGCCAGGAGAGAGGATATTTCTGCTCGTAGCAGCGGGGCGCTCTGTTCTGACACTTCTGTCATAATCACACCGCCGAAGCGGGGTGGTCTGCGAGCGAACTGGAGCGTATAGCCGCGTTTTATCGTGTTGATCACCCAATAAGATGCCGCGGGGAGCGTCGCGCACGCGCTGAGATGACTCAATACGGAGGGTATTAATGCATGCTGCGACGGGGCGTGCGCGCCAGCCACTGGGGAAGCGTTGACCGCTATATGAGTGGCAGGTGACTCGTTCGCGGCTTCTTGCAAGGGAACATACATAGTCACCTCCTCGGGTTTCCCCGAGCTTCCGCTTTGCGAAGCGTCTCTCGGAGGAGAGGCTTCGCTTATGTAGCGGGTAATAGTAGAGGGAGGAAGAAAGCTCTTTTGCTGAGGCATGTAATGCATGTTTATTGAAACAGAACATAGCGGTTTCATTCTCACAACATTCACATCTTTGACGAACTCTGGGCGGTAACACGCCCTTTTCGCCGCGGGTCTGACGAACACGTCCCGCGCTCTCTTCCCCCTGGCACGAGCATCAGGAACGCTGCTCCTTCTTGCCAGCCGGGCGCCCTTGGCTGCTAGAGGCCGGTTTAGGACCAAAACGGGGCTTCCTGGGCTGCCTCTGGCGGAATGGTGGCTCTGGCTCACGACGCTCTGCCGCGCTCGGGAACGTGCGCCTGGTATTTCCCGCCTGGCGCTGTGCCGAAGAAGATCTGGACCTCGCTGCAGGGGGGGCTTGAGACCGTTTCGGCAAAAGATGAGGCATCATTTTAGACTGCTTGACGGTCTCTGCGTATTTCTCCGACAGAGATTCCACCGCGACACCGAAAAGACCGGTGGGGCTCACCGGTGCATCCAGGAACTGCCTCTTTTCGGCATCGCGCATACCGGACAGCGTCAGCCACAGATGGCGATGCAGGACCACAAGGCTGCTCATATTGCGGCCGATTCCCTGCGCTATCTTTTTTGACGCCGCGAGAGCGAGATCCGCCGCCGTGCGCAGCTTCCTGAGCGACTCTGGGTCCGGGCTTCCCTCATCCAGGGACCCAAGGAGCCGAGTTTGGAAGACCTGCAGGATTGCCATCGTGTGGAGGGCAGATGCTGCATGTCCAGCAGATATGTACGCCTTCTCGGCGATGTGAGCAGTAGCTCGACATGGCTTAGAAGGCAAAGAGGCGGTTTTCCAGCCGGGAGAAGACGCGAGGTGGGCCGCGATAGCATCTTCGACGGGAGGCGGTCGCGCGTATCCTAATTTCTCCGCCCCTTCCACCGTCGTCAGCAGCTGGGTCCCCTGTGCATGGGCTCGGGCTGAGTAAGGGGAGCGCCATGACCGGGTGAGTTCCTCGTGGACCTCAGAGAAAAAAGGCGCGGGTCTCTGCGGGGCTTCAGCCTGGCGGCCCGCGCCGAGGAAAGAACCGTCCATCCATCTCTTAGACGGCAGCTCCTTGGGGGCTGTCCACTCCAATTCCATATCTGCCACCGCCTCCGTGAGGATCGCCATAAGCTCGGCATCCAGCGAGGCGGGGGCGGCTTCAGACGGGGCCTCGGACCACGCTCCCGGGTCTGAGGCATTAGTAGACATGGCGTCGTCCTCGTCATATCCAAACGAGACCATTTCCCGCGCTTCTAGTGGAGGGCGGTAACTGGCCTCAGAGTATGAGAGGGGATCTTCCACGTGAGGGTGGCGTGGGCGTTGGGCCGACGCCAGTACCTCGACAGAATCCGTCGACGGAGCTCTCTACTGTCTCCCGGTTCGCGGCTCGACGGCGGCGGACGGGGGAGAGGCAGGAGATACAGGGCCACCGTTACGGGTAACGGCCAGCCTTGCACGAAGGATCTTGATGGGAAGCTCCTCACAGGCACGACATCCGGATCCTTCGAATGCCGCCTCTGCGTGAGCCCGACCCAGGCACAGCACACACTGCTCGTGTGCGTCCGGGAAATCAATGGGCCCACCACACATGCGGCAAAGAGACATTTTAAAAGTAAAATCACCGGAACGCGAGAGGGGATAATTTTCCACAATTTTCCGCTCTGTATGCGTGAATCCACGGCGAAACCAGACTCAAGTGAAGAAAAAAGATTCTGAGGGTTTTGGCGCACACCGTCACCTATATTGATGGCTGTCAGCCAATCAGGTGAGGGCGAGGGCGCCATTGGCTATTTGCAAGCAAAAGAGTTATTCAATCAGACTTCATAATTTCGAGGAAATGGATTTCCCCCATACGTAATGTCGAGAGACCGACTCGATAAGGGAACCACAATCAAGGCTAATAAAGGTGGAATAAAAACAAAAGAATAATGATAAAAGAATAATGCGGATAATGTGTCATACTTGGCGGAGGTGTGAAAGAACCGTTTGGTGAGAACAATACAATCATGATTCGGGCAGTTTTCAACAGTGAAACATACACAAAGAGCACAGGAAAGTTTACATGTGAGATCTTACAGAGATGACAAGGGCCATAAATCAATCTGATTAGCCTTCTCTTAAAACACACATGACATGGCCTTAGAAAATATTTCATAAAATTCACAGTTTTACAGATTCGATTATGAAATTTTTTATGAAGTCTTGGAAGACTTGTGGCCTTAGCTACACTGTGTTTTCAAACTCATTTCCTACATCAACATTTTTTTAAATACATTTAAAACATATGTTTTTAATATTTTTATTTTTGTTTTTATGTTTGAGCTTATATATCTCTATTATCATAACAGTCTGAGTGATTCTGATTCCTGAACAGTAAACTTTAAAGTGTCAGCTTTGTGAACAAAGGTTGATTATGTATCTAGTCAGAGAGAATCATGAGCAGAAACCTTTTTATTTTGGGTATGTAATTTCGGTCTCCATGCCAAAAAAGGGGGGTTACTAGTAAGGGGTTAAAGTCTATGAAAGGCATATTATAGTAATATTTTGCACAGGACACTGAGATACAGCCACTTCAATTTTTCTGAACGTTATAGTGAGCGTCAATGTAATGAATGAGATTTGTGTGGAGGGTGTAGCAGACTTTATCTGATTCATGCATGAGTCTTTGAGCGGTCTTTAAGCATGTTAAGTAGGTGTAACGCTTGATTGCAAACAGAGACAATCCTTTTTTTTACTCTGCATTTTAAACATTGAGAAAAAAAAATTGTTTTCTTATTGAACTGGTTTTGCAATAACAATATAACATGCATACAAAGATGCAAGTTTGAGCTGGTATTAGTGTAGTGGATTAAAGATGCAGATTGACAAGAAAAAGGCTTCAAGGTTTTTCTCTTTTTTTCACTTAAAAGAGAAGAGGCTCTTTTTTAAAATTCACATATTAACAAGTTTAAAGGAATCAGTCTTATAAATAACCATTTAGTAATAAAAACATGTTGAGCAGCAGGTTTCTAGGCTGCCCTTTTGATTTCGAGCTGTGCTTCAGACATTGACACTGTTGACAATAGACTTTTTTTTCTTGCCAATATGCTGTACCTTTAGTAATATTCTTGGAGATTTCAATTAATTTATGCAACTTCTGAATCCATTTACTCAAAATATTAGTTCACACAGATCCATTTAGTGACTCTTTATCCAGGTTAAATCATAGGTGGCCAGTAAAGTGAGTCTTTTTGAGCAAGTTATTGCATCACTGAACTGATTCACTGTATTTCGCGACTTAAGTCTTATTACATATTTTTAAATTCACTAAAAATAGAGTTAGACGTGATAAGTCTTTACTCCTTTTTTTTCACTACTCATCATAACTTACAGGGAATTTGATTAATTCCATTAACTCGAATCTTGTGAATTCATTTACCAGGAATTAGGGCTGCTCCGATCACGATTGGCCGATTGTTAATGCGCATCTCGTCAGTAAATTCGGTAAATTCCCTCAGGTTCGTGATTTCACATAGAGCAGCTGTTACTACACAGAGCCGTAGTTAATTGAGAAGCGGCACAAATCCACGTTCATTTTCAGCGATTATTTGCGCATCTTCTCAGTTAACAACGGCTCTGTGTAGTAACAGCTGCTCTATGTGAAATCACGCACCTGAGGGAATTTACCGCTGATTAGAGAACCGGCTTTACTGACGAGATGCGCATAATGATCGGCCGATCGTGATCGGAGCAGCCCTACCAGGAATAATAACTTGCGGATAAGTTCGGTGACTCTTTATGCAGGCTAAATCACAGTTGGCCAGTAGGTGGCGACACATGAGTCTTTTTTTGGAGTGAATCATTGAATCATTGAACCATTCACCAAAAAGGTCAAAGCAGATGTATCACTTTCCTCCATTTAGTCAACTCTTTAGCATAACTTAACTTATAATCCTAAGAAAAGACAACATCAGCTGATTCCAATAATGTACTTACATCATTTTAATAATGAGACTGACTCCACTGCTGACGGCAAGCTATACAAACAACTCTCATTCAGTAGGCTCTTACTCATGAACGAGATGCCTCATTTGTTCATTTCATTTACAAATTAGAGATATAAAGGGCATTTCTGTATTCGTTCAGTAGGTCCAACCAATGAAATACAATGTACAGCTTTGTCAAAAGTGCTATTATCATTTATCAAGGCATTTTTCTGGATTTTTTATGGTCAGCCAATAGCTTGTTTATGGAGTCCTGTATGGAATTAAGTTTATATTAAGAGCTATGTTATGGCACTCGTATGTGTCAGCACTTCTCATCCCTGTGCATTGTTTCACAATAGTTTCTCATCATGCCTCTCTTGGACGTTTGTGCCATTTGTTCTTTTTCCCACGGTACGGTAGCACTTGCTCTGGCCTCGTCAGACCTGGCTTATCTGAACAATGATTCGAATATCTATGGGGACTCAAAGCTGTACGTTCCGGCCAGGAGGGCTACATTACGTTTATGAGTGCGAGGAAAGAGCTGAAGCTTTTTTTGCGAGAGATCAAGCTTTGGAGATCAAGATGCCAAAAATAGCTGCCCCAAACAATTGGAGAGGAGCGCTCTTGACAGAGACAGGGCTTTGACAGGCGAGGAATCCCGCTTGAGAAGCGTCAGGTAACAGCTGCAGTGTTGTTGTGGCACTGTGGCACTCAGTAAATGAAATATCAGAAATAATAGCATCTCACAACTCTGTTCAACATATTCTCACTCCAGACATCTTGGCCAGCTCATGTCCTAGAGAGGTTCCACTTGCTTGTTCTAAAAGATTCGGATATAGACCACAAGACATTTTCATCTACCAAAGAGTTTCCATGGTACTTCAAAGATGATTTATAGAATACAGTGCTATTTATATATTTATTTGAATTGATTTGTAAGTCAAATTTAATCATATTTTGCAACTACTAAACTTTTATTTTCTGTAAATGTTTATTTAAATGATTCCATATCACTTATGGCAAAATATTTCAGGTGCTTTTTAAATGTAATGTCTAAAGTCATGTTTTGCTCGTAAATGTAATCATTATCAATAAACTTTGGATTTTGCCTCTTAAATTATTTTTCTTGTTTTTGCCAGGAGGAGTGTTTTTACTTTTCTATTTTCAATTTTCAGGTTTTACTAATTATTATAAACTCGTGTTTTAGTTTTAGTTATTTTAGAACTTCAACTTCAAATTTTCTAATAACATTTTTCTATCTAATATATATCTATATTTTATAGATTCCTATATATATATATATATATATATATATATATATATATATATATATATATATATATATATATAAATTTCTCTTTATTTCAATGACCAACAATAGTTTTAATAGTATATTCTATAACAATGTATAATAAAAACTGCTCAACCAATTTTGTATTTATTTATATGATATTATATTTACATAATGATTAGATTGTAAGTATTTTAAATATTATAACTGTACATATTTTAGTATGTAAGTATTTTAAATTATATATCAAATGTATTTTTTATTTACTTAGGTGATCAAACAATACATTTCTTTTTTTCTGTCTATTTACAGATTTGATATATATACAAATTTTATAAATATTTAACATGAAAATGTCTATTCATATTATAAAACAACAAACTTCTACTTTGTCGGTCTCCATAAGGAAATATTGAAATATTGAAAATTAGATTTTCAAAAAATATAATGTTCTGCATTTTACACTAATTTTTTTTTTTCACACTATATTCAGTGACACAGTTATGCAACAGCTGCTTGATCTATTAAACTTATATTCAGCTTTTGTGAAGTGAAGGTGGAGACTCATTACAGTATGAATCACTTCATTGTAGTTATTCATAAACAGGGCAGCCATAACCTGGGCTTGAACAGACTTGATTTGTTAAACCAGATTCTGCATAAAGTCCAAATCGTTCCAAAAGGCAACAAACCAACAAACCCTCACTTATTCGTTTTGGAAATTACCAGAAAAATCCAACTTGCCGAAACATATTTGTCCAAAACCAGTCTAAACTTCCTTTCCAAGATCCCCGCCCTCATCCCACTGATGTCCCAAAACCTTGAAACATCTTCCCACGGATAATGAGGTCACTGCCAGAAATCTAAATACACCCACCAGCACCCATATTGGGCTCTAGAAACGGCAAGTTTGAAAATAAACCTGGAAAAAGGCAGCAACAAGTTCTTCCTCTAAAGAATGTGCTTTCCTCTGATCCTAAATCAGTTATGACATGGCTGAGATGGGACCAGAAGTGACCTCTGGCCAGAGCTAGAATGAGGTGGCAAAATCCCAGCACTCCTTTTTTGGCAGGACTCCTCCCTCAGGAATCAGAACTCATGTGAGTCATCAGGGAGACATGCCATGTCTCTTCATGACTCCGCACACACACACACACACACACACACACACATACACACCCGGCTGGAACCATTAAACAGCCCACTGAGGAGTGGAAATGAAAGGAAGGGGTAAGATGGTTCATCAAAGGATGTTTGATAGGATTTATGATACTGTCAATCCTTTACCTCAGTTTTTTTTTTTTTTTCAAAGACCAAATGTAGGGAATGACTTCATATTACATTTACACACACTCCCATCTCATATTGCTTCATTAATAAGTCACTTAGCTCTGTGTTTGAGGAATAGTTGTAAAAGCTTATAATGTATCACACCCATAAATCCTCTCCATACACATGTAAGCTTTATAACCATCATGATATGAAGCAATACTTACTGTACATCCGCATACTGTACATGAGACATGAATAAAAGCAAAACTGAAATCTGACTTTGAGAAAGTGAGTCGTTATTGAAATCATGACACAGTCTGCCTATCTATCTATCTATCTATCTATCTATCTATCTATCTATCTATCTATCTATCTATCTATCTATCTATCTATCTATCTATCTATCTATCTATCCCAAAAAAATGTGGGGGAGAAAAAAAATATTTTGATTGTATTTGCCAGAAAGGCTTTTGAAAATAAAATGTCATTGGTCATTGGTCATATTATATATTAATATATTAATGAAATATTTTTTATTATTAAAATAATTTCTAAATATGTATAATTCCCAGCTACTTAAGAAGTCAGATATAAAATAAATAAATCATTTATTAATAAATTATTATAAATAAAAATAAATAAATAAATGATAAAAAAATTAAATAAATACAAAAAGTCAATTGTCTATTTTATAGTCTGTCTTTTTTTTAAATGCTACGTTTTTAATATATACTTTACAAATAACAAAAATGTAGTTAAAAAAAGTACAGATTTTATTAAAATCACTATTTAATTTAATTTAATTAATAACTTTTTAGCTTTTTCGGAACATCCACCGTTATTTCTGAATTAGTTTATCACTGTTTTTATATTTATTTTATAAAATAATTTGAATATAATAATAATAATAATAATTATTATTATAATTATAATAATAAATACTAATAAATATTTCACAATGTTTTCATGTCATATTGTGGTTGTGCACTAGTTACCAATAGTTACATCATTATCATTTTTAAATAGGCTACGGCATTAAGCAAACGGACTAAATTAATGAACTGTATCCTGGGACTGAAGTTCATGTGTATGACACTTGTTAGTTTTTTTATAAAATGAAATAAATGTATGATAAATTTAAATATGTGTGTAATTGTATTAATAAATAATTCATAGTGTTCTGGATCGACTCGGAGTCTACATAAATCATTTGAATTGTATGAGAATCTCAGTTTGGACTTGTTAGAGGTATAAAGTTTGCCGCCCACACGTTTCCATTCACACACCCCAGCAACAGTTGTCATGACGTCCTTGAGGGACGGGCGCACGCGGCGTCTCTTATAAAACGTCACCGGTCTCCGCCGCAGCTCACTCACGTCTGCCTGGATTTAACGCACGCATGAAGAAGCCCAGCGTCGGTCGGCGACTTCAGCGGAGATTACACAAGGCTCTGGGACATTCGTATTCCTGCCTTTTCTTTCAAAACCCGAGCATTACCAAACGCGCCACCGAAATGACGGGCTCGGAGATCTCCCACGTCCTGAAGGAGGGCGAGCTGGAGAAGAGGAGCGACAACCTCCTCCAGTTCTGGAAGAGGAAGACCTGCGTCCTCACCACGGACAGCCTGAACATCTACACGGACAACCAGAAGAAGAACAAGAGCAAAGAGCTCAAGCTGCAGGCCATCAGGAAGGTGGACTGTGTGGAGCGCACCGGGAAGTTCGTGTACTTCACCATCGTGACCACAGACAACAAAGAGATCGACTTCAGGTGCCCAGGCGAGGAGAACTGCTGGAATGCAGTCATCACAATGGCTCTGATTGACTTTCAGAACAGAAAAGCCATTCAGGACTTTAAAACACGACAGGAATCTGAGGACACTTCTCTGGGACAGCAGGAGAGGTGCATGGCTAGAGCACCTTGAGATGTTTCCAATCCAAGCCACGCATGGTGAGAAACCAACTAGCTTCTATTGAAATGTGGATATTTGTTGAACAAAGGCTGTGTGTGAGATGTATGCTTGGTTGACAGAATTGGTGTGGTTTAGATCATTGGTTATAGATGAATACTAGCCTATTATTCATGGAAGGAAACCAGAAATGCTGAATTCTCCTTGTTTTGATTCATATAGAGATACAGCGAACTGAATCTTGAAGCTTGGACCAAAGCGGAGCATGTCGGCGTGACTGAACGGAGCTCACGAGCTCTGAGTCTGGACTGTCGTTGAGCTGGTCTGTGAAGGTCTTCGGAATAAACCTGGCAATGATTTCAACAAGCAACCCCCCCCCCCTCCAAAAAAAACACTCAAGACTGAACCCTTGAACTTTCTTAAGCGCCTCCACAAGGCTTCGGATATGTACGTGGAAATGTATCTATTTATATTTTACAAAGGAATGCTGCAAGTACCAACGTTGTATTAAGTTATTTCACGATGTATGTATTTATTTAAATAAATTTGCATAAAACTGAGTTTGCGTTCGGACTTCATTTGGACTTCAAATCTGTTTTTAATTGAATTGATTTATATTGAGACAGTTTGGTTGTGCCCTTCCCTTAAACAGTTGGTCATACCGTCCTAATTAAAAAATAATAATATGGTATTTCAGCATTTACAGAAAAGTATTGATATTTTGTGCCTTTTTTTATTTCCAAAAGAAAACCAGCCTGTAAAGAGTCTCTTGTAATGGATAATTTTAAATTCTATCTTTTTTTTTTTTTTATTAAAAACATAATTTATTATATTTTACAATATTGTCATGTCGTAACATTGATAGTTTCACAGTCCTTGAACAATAGTTACACCATAATAATAATAATAATTATAAAACATTTAAGCATTTGTTTCCAGAAGATTTACTAGCCATATCGACATAGTGATGTTGCAGTTATTCGATGATAACGTCAGTTATTTCTGAAAGAAACCCAGGCATTTCTTGAAGGAGTGGAAAGTCCCTTGTAGTAGAGGCGGCTTGTTCATTCAGAAAAGTGGCGTCATTGTGCGTCAGATGAAAACTCAGTAGACCTGTTGTATAGCATAGCAATACGATTGTGTTGTGCGCCACACCCGCTGAAAACGTTTATTACATACCAACATTTTAATAAAAAAAAAAAAAACTCAAACGCTGGATGATGTTCCTTCAGGTTCTTTTAAAGCTTTATTGCGGCTGTAATCTTCTCATTTGCCCTTATGAAGATTGCAAAATGTGTGATCCACCCCAACTACAATAAACGCCGGGGTCTTATCAATAAGTCATGTGATAACTGGAAACCGCTCATCATTCCATGTCATAAATTTGTCATTTGTTCAAACAACATTATTAATACAGCAGTTTCTTATTAGTTGTAATGCATAAAAGCATCAAAATAACTAATACTGTGGGTTTTGGTTATGTAGACCTATCAGTGTAGGTTTCTTTGGTGAAGTGTCAATAGAGTAAGTGAGAAAACCAGAGCTCTCTGTAGACTTACGCAGCTTTGCAGATTATCGAGGCTGGGCTTTGAAGTCGTATCCAGCTACTATACGGATCAAAGCGACACGCTGATCTAAGGAGCAGCATACAGTCAAGAAATATGTCTGGCTAATTCGGCCCCTCAGCTATGGGCTCCTGACAGACTCGGAGGCTCAGGTTCACTTTGTATTCTCTCGCGGGGCCTGGAGGTCTGGATGTGTGCGGATATCTGGATGGAGACGTTTATAACTCGGGACCATGAACCCCGCATATGTCATAGCTATTTAAAGTTGACCGTCTTATTTATTGCGTTCTAAGTCGCTTTCGAAGGATGGAAGCAGCATTAATGACACATCTTTGATTTTTAGTTAAGACTTGAAATTACTTAAAGGTCTACTTTTTTATGAAATATAAACTCATTGATTACAGATTAGGCTAAATCTCTTTTAAGCCAGACCAGAACTGTATATATCATTTATATGGTTTAATTAAAAAATGGTGCAGTGGCTGTGATATACTGTGAATATAATCACGGCTATACAGGATTAGCACACAGTCTCTTACTACTGTATTTAGTTGATGTACAGTCCTGAGGTGTGTTATGTGTTGCAGTGGTCTGTGTCTCAAAAAAAAAACAAAAAAAACTTCAGAGTCATGCAGGTGGAACAGGAGAGTGTTGTATACTTAAGGTTGGGTTTACTGCCGGAAATGTCTCTTTTGTCGCATATCTAAAAGATAAGCTGCACCCACCAGTCACTTGTTTGATCTTAAAATTGCCATACCCTTATGAATCATTACTGCAGTCCAAAGTCATTGTTTAGTGCTCAATCTTGTGACGACGCACTGATTCTTCAGGAAACACTACCTGCCATTTAGATCGTCCTTTAGTTAGTTTGTTCATCTCTTTATAGAAAATCATGACATTAATACTCTATTATCTTTACAACTTCTCTTCAAAGCATGCAGCAATTCATTCTTCAGTTAGATTAAAGTAAATATACCATTATTGTGACGAGTCAATCATTTACTGTAGGAGCCCACTTGTATGATATATTTACCACATTTGAAACATTTTTGGTATGTCAGACATTTATGGTAAAATTATTTTAGGGGGAATTTCCCGCTTTACAATCAGGTGAGCCCTCACCTGAGTCATAGCTCTCATTCTTTACCTGTGACCGCACGAGTAAAAAAGAGCCAATCAGAGACCCGGTGAAAGAATGTAACTCCTAAAGTGGCATTCAACTGCGCTCGCAAAAGGAGTCATTCATCTATTGTACAGAAGAAGTGAAATGTTTGTGTGTGTAGAGGTATTGTGTCCTTTTACATGTAATGCGTCCTGTCCATGTTTTTTTTTTTTTTGAGCAGCACTTCAATTCTTTGTGGGTGTACATGTCTGTGCTGAAATAACCTGAATGTTTGGCTTCAGGCCACATTCAGATGCCACTTGATAATTAAATTCGGTTTGACAAATACTTGACAAGTTCCTTCCTGTGAGATCAGATTTCAAGGAAAGCAGTATAGAACCACATCCTAAATATCATTATAAAAGTGGTCAACTTGAGTGCCCCCCCCCCCCCCCACACACATAATTGTTTTATATTTCTCACACAAATCTTTATCAAATGTAGTTTAAATAGATTTCTTATATTTCAGTATTTAAATGTTTTGTTTTGGTTACAGTATAGTTATTATATATTTTATAGAATATCTACAGTATACATCTATATATTATATCACATATGATGTTACATATCCTGTTTTTTTTTTTTTTTACAAATCTGATTTTATGTTGAAATTCAAACAATGCATATAACTTAAAGGTGCTGTGTGTAGGATTGACAAAGAGTGGTTGAACTAGGTATTGCAGTCCAAATTCAAAATATTGGAGAGGGTTTTTTTCACACGGCCCCTTCTCCTCAGACTTGATGCACAAGCAGGTTGCCAGATTGACAACACAAACAAGGACGAGCGCATTTGAGTTTTCCAGCAACTGGCAATCCGGCGTGCTGAAATACAATTGGTTGAACTGGCAGTGGGCGGGTTTCACAAACCAAAACAGAGACTGACATTCCGGCCAAGAACGCACATTTTCAAAGGAGAATAACTGACTGTAGCATTGTTTTTCAGACAAACAAGTAGCATGTTAAATATCTGCAAACATATTATGGTGTTGTTATGCTTTAAACTTACATACTCTCTGATGTGTCTGAAAATGTGGTCATTTTTTATAACATCTGTTATAAATCTACAACATAAATGTATCATATTCTGCAGCTGTCTAGAAAGCCACAGAGAGAGAACGAGAATGAGAAAGTAAAACAATCTCTCTAAGGTAAAATTACATATATTTGCACTTTTACAGCTTAGCTCAAGTTCTTTGAGAAATGCATTAAGACTCTGGGTGGAAAGTCCCTGGCACAAGGGTTTTTCAATATGTTTCTCTCCACCAGCAGTTCGGTGTCCTGCTTTCTGTGAATTAAATAAAGCAAACCTTAAACAGGGTGTCTTGGGTGTTACCTAGTCAGGGAAAACCCCTGATCATTTGTATGAGATATACAGTAATGACCAAAATAATCATGGTTTTGATGACTGATGATTACTCTACTCTTGTTCTTCTAGAGAAAATGCAATGATACTGCAGAAAATAGGTCGGTTGTGCAAGGATTTTAGTGATGTATTATTTCCTGAGGCAGTAATTGTCTATTTCGCAGGCGAATGCACATGTGCTCTCACCCAGACACAATCAGCAAGCAAGCCACTACCTCATTTCCTCTTCCGACACTTTGTCCTGTTCTGTGGTTGGGATTGTCATGCACCTGTGGTAGGAGCAGCTGTGTCTTTTCTTATAAAAGCATGATTTATGTTGCCTCTGTTTAACTTGGGCTCGGCTGGGCTCTAACAGTGAAAGCGTAGGAGGAATTTGCACATTAGGGGTCCAGCCGCAGAGGATGCGCACCATTGTATCCGAGAGACAATAGCTCGTCTATTTATCTCTATTCTTTTGCCAGAATGAATGTGCACGAAAATGAATGAAGGTCTGGGCAGGTTGGTAAATTGAAATGTCAAGTCATCCTGTATCTAAAAATCAATAGATATGATCTTATGAGCTACAGTTCAGATTATACAATGTCTCTTTTCCACACGGCTATCTGTGAAGCTCCCCAAAGAGACTGTAATGGGATGTTTGGTGCAGTTCTGTTGTTACAATCACTGTAGTTTGCAGACAATGAAATTCCTCCCATGGGAGAGTTTTCAAGAACAGACTGTTATTTGATATAAGACTCTGCATGGGAAACCGAAAAGGTATCCTTCTCCATGGTCAATAGTAAAATCAAACTGGAAAAATTAAGCATTTTATAAGTTCATATTCCACACAGATTCAATGGAATCCAGGACAAACGCAAACACAATTGGAAGACCTTTTCTTGCGAACCTGAAGGTGACTGAAAGTGAAGTGACATTCAGCCAAGTATGGTGACCCATACTCAGAATTCATGCTCTGCATTTAACCTATCCAAAGTGTGCATGCACACACACACACACACACACACACACACACACACACACACACACACACACACACACACACACACACACACACACACACACACACACACACTGGGCAGTCATGTATGCTGCGGTGCCCGGGGAGCAGTTGGGGGTTCGATGCCTTGCTCAAGGGCACCTCAGTCATGGTATTGCCGGCCTGAGATTTGAACCCACAACCCTAGGGTTAGGAGTCAAACTCTCTAACCACTAGGCCACAACTTCCCATTTCCCAAAGGAATGGTCAAATGTGACCTCCATGTGAGTAATTCAGACAGAAGGTTCTCACAACTCCAACTTAAAGAAGAACGAGTCTGTGTGCGCAAAACAAGAACTTTTATAACTGAAATTGAAATACTTATAACAATACTTGCAATGTACCATTTGCTTATGTACCATGTCTAGTGGAATGGGAGCTCCAACAGCCATGATCAAGTTTACCTGCCTGTAACTTTCTAGTAATCCTGAAGGCTCCTGAAGGATGCTAAAGATGACAGTCTCTAAGCATTAGTCATCTCTTTAAGCCAATGGAGTGAGGTTTATCTGCATAGCCCTTACTAGTTGGCCTCTTTTAAATATACTTTAAGAATAACATCAAGGCGTACTTTCATCCTCAGATATGTTGATAGCCAATGTCAGTTCCAAATGAGTCTACACCATCTGGAGTATACATTAGTTATTTCACCAGCGGCATGCATGATCGTTAGCCATCTACGAAGCACATTGACTCAAGCTGATCAAGTCAAATCTTCAGCCTCATTCAAAAGACAGTGTTAATGAGCCAAAAGAAGCTCAGAGAGGATCCAGGAGAGGGTTGGGGATCAACTTCAACAGGCTGGGCAATGTCAGGGTCAGTCTTGCCTTTCTAACACCTCTCTGCTGCCACCAGCTCATGTCTCAGGTCTCGGAAAAAGCATAAGATTGTATTACAAACACATACAAGTTCAGTCCACCATCCCCCCGTACATACATTTTTGTAAATAGTACACCCCCACAGCTGTGCCTTAGGCGGCAGGGTCTTGTTTATCGTACCCAGTGCAGCTGTCCAGGACGGCAACTGCAAGCGGAGGATTAAACAGAAGACAAGACGTAGCAAAGAGGAGCAAATGTGATAGAAGCAAGATGGAAGGGTGAAAACTAGTTCCTATATTCTCAGTTATGGGTCAAAGGAATGTTCTCTTTCTTGATAACCTTCCCATATACAGGTGCTTCTCAATAAACTAGAATGTCGTGGAAAAGTTCATTTCAGTAATTCAACTCAAATTGTTTAAATAAGAAAAGTTTATTGTTATTATTTTTGCTCACATTTTTCAGTAAATTAGAATACTTCATAAGAACAATAATAAAAATAAAAAAAAATTAGTGAATTGTTGGTCTTCTGAGAAGTATGTTCATTTACTGTACATGTACTCAATACTTGGTAGGGGCTCCTTTTGCTTTAATTACTGCCTCAATATGGCGTGGCATGGAAGTGATCAGTTTGTGGCACTGCTGAGGTGGTCTGGAAGCACAGGTTTCTTTTAGACAGTGGCCTTCAGCCAACTGCATTTTTTGGTCTCTTGTTTCTCATTTTCCCCTTGATAATACCTCATAGATTCTCTCTGGCATTTAGGTCTGGTCAGCTAGCCAGTCGTTTTTAAACATTTGGTGCTTTTGGCAGTGTGGGCAGGTGCCAAATCCTGCTGGAAACTGAAATCAGCATCTTCTAAAAGCTGGTCAGCAGAAGGAAGCATGTAGTGCCAAAATTTCTTGGTAAACGGGTGCAGTGACTTTGGTTTTCAAAAAACACAATCGACCAATACCAGCATATGTTATTGGACCCCAAGCAACTTGGGCTATGAGCTACTCCACCTTTCCTCCAGACTCTAGGACCTTGGTTTCCAAATGAAATACAAAACTTGCTGAAAAGATGACTTTGGACCACTGGGCAACATTCCAGTTCCCCTTCTTCTTAGCCTAGGTAAGATGCCTCTGACATTGTCTGTGGTTCAGTAAATTCCTCGACACATCTGTGAGTGGTGGCTCTTGCTGCCTTGACCCCAGCCTCAGTCCTTTCCTTGTGAAGTTCACTCAAATTCCTGAATCTGCTTGACAATCCTTATAAGGCGGCGGTTCTCTTCTCAACTTTCTGTCAACATGCTTGGATAAAGCACTCTGTGAACGGCCAGCTTCTTTGGCAATGAATGTTTGTGGCTTACCCTCCTTGTGAAGGGTGTCAATGACTGTCTTGTGGACACATGTCAGATCAGCAGTCTTGCCCAAGATTGTGTAGTCTAGTGAAACTGAGAGACCATTTTGAAGGCTCGGGAAACTTTTCCAGGTGTTTTGAGTTGATTAGCTGATTTGCATGTTACCATATGTGCCCAAAGCAAGTTCTCAAATGCAGTACATACTCTGACAATATGTGAATTTGACTCAGAACCACTGAACTTTTTTTAGTCAATCGTAGGCCATAAATATCATGTGACTAATCACTTCAGGAAAATTACAAGAACAAGAACACACAGTCTGTACTGATCAGACTATATTGATCTGTACCTACAATAATGCAATTTCTTGATTAGATCAGCATGTTATTATATTCTTGTTTTATGTTGCATAACCCAATCTCACTTGTATATTGAGTTCACAGGCCTGTCCTGACTTGCTGCATTTGGATACACCCAGGAAGTCAAAAATCATTCCCACAGTCCCACAACATAATACTTCCTGGTGTAGTGGGTTCAGTTCTGGGCTCTCAACAAAGGTTGAGAGTTCCTGCAAGATGCAATCATTGATCTATCAGCACTGTGCCCTTGAATAAGGCACTCAGGTTATTCCAGTTGAACTGTCTCTAAAATATGTGCGCTGTAAGTTGATTTGGGTCCATTACACCCCGTATTTGGGATTAGGGTGGTTTTGCTGTTGATATGCAGTGTTTAGAGGACATTTCCCTACCATAACAACTTACATTGCTTTCAAGTGATCTTTTTGATCTATTAATGAATTACCTGGGAATCAAACCCACAGCTTTAACGTTATACCCAAGCAATCCTAGCATAATGCAATACTGTTTGAGCTACAGGTACATGCAGAAATGATTACAGCCAGTAATCCTGACAAAGGCAGCAATATAATTACATATGCATACTGTGATAAGCTGTTTTTAGAGGCAGATTCAAGAATGTCAACATTACCAAGTGTAAGAGATGCCATCAGACCTTTAGATGTCCCTCTAGGGCTCTTTCACTGGTCACTTCTCTGAAGACTCTGTGGCATGTCCTTGAACTAGTCTATATAGAATACCTATGAGAGTAGTAACAGTATTGAATTTCAGCCATTTGTTAATCATCCTGTCAACTTAACAAGGACCAAGTGCTAAGAAACCCTTTTAAGTCCTCCACAGCTTGATATCTCTTTCAGCATGACAACTTGCACCTGAATAGGTCTCTAATGCAAATGTAGGTAATCAAATTGCATGCTTTTATTTTATATATGACATGAGTCAAACGATTCGTGTTATTTTACTTTAACTGAGATACTGTTATAGATTTCATTAATAATTTGAAATATTTTTTTGTTTTTTTAAATGTTAATGTAGTTGATCAATTATATTGTTTATTACTTTTATTTCAGTTTTACCTAGTGCATCAAATTTTGTACAGCGACTTAAACTATATGAAAAAAGGAAGAGATTATTTCTTGGCAGCTGGCTGGCATACAATAAGTTTAAGATCTGTATCTTCTTACATAAGATGTTTTATTATAATAATTAATAGGACTACTACTGAGTTATACATTCACAAATCCTTCAGAAACCTTTGTCGAAATCTCTGTGAAAATGTGATTCACAACAGCTGATGAAATACACTTTATCCTTTTTAAGTACTTGTCAGAATAAGAAGTATTGTACTGTGCTTTGTCGTTGTGGGTGTGCTATTATGACTGTGTGTCGTAGCACGATCATGTGTTTTTTTTCTTGCAGGCATCACAGCAGTTCGCTCTGCATTTGAAGTCATTTGTTCTGCTACAATATCTGACAAGCTCAATTCAGCCAGACATGGCCCACCCTGCTAAAGGAAGCTGCTCCATTTTTCTTTCGAAACAGGTCACAGCAGTTTGTTGGAAACAGAGAGGCAGGGCGCCATGACTGAAGAAGACAAATGGGGCTCTGTTTATGATGCCCACTGTAGCTCATCTTGCGGTACCTTGAAATATGGGTAGCTGACAATTAATTACAAGGAATTTCTACACGTTTTGTTTTAGGTATAGCTGCAGAAAAGTTTAGCAAGGTTAAATCTTAAAAAAAAAACATGATTTGATATCTTATGCAATTTTGTTTGTCAAATAAACATATTTTAAGAACTTTGGGATATTTGTACTAGAAAACAAGGCACAAATTAAAAAATAATTATAATAATAAAACACCCTGATGATGACAAACTGGCAAGGAAAGACAACGGCTGTCTTTTACAACAGCTCCACCATTCCTGCAAGGTGAAGAGTTCAAACCCTCAACTAATGAATCATTTCCTTTCTTATTATAAAAAGCCATTTTAACCTAATTCCGGCATAATAGATGCTTGAAAACAAGCACACAATGTAGTCATAAGGTTAAAGCTTGACTTTTTTTTAGCAAAACAGTTTATCTTATAATTACAGAGGAGGATTAGGGCATATAATAATAAAAAAAGAGATTAAAGTCATCATAATACAAGATTAAACTTATTAAATTTCAACAAAATTGTCAAAATAAAATGTTGACAAATTATATCATTGAATTTTGAGAACAAATTTGTTGTGTTTTGAGAAAAAAATCCTTAAGGGGGGGGGGGGGGGGGGGGGTGAAATGCTATTTCATGCATACTGAGTTTTTTACTCTGTTAAAGAGTTGGATTCCCATGCTAAACATGGACAAAGTTTTAAAAAATTCAGTTGTACGTTTGAAGGAGTATTTTTGTTCCAAAAAAACCTCTTCCGGTTTGTCACAAGTTTCGGAAAGTTTTTTTCGAGTATGGCTCTGTGTGACGTTAGATGGAGTGGAATTTCCTTATATGGGTCCTAAGGCACTTCTGCCGGAAGAGCGCGCGCTCCCGTATAGCAGAGTACTGAGAGCACAACAGACTTCACTGATCAGAGCGAGAGCGCTGCGAAATGTCACAAAAGAAGTGTGTTTTTGGTTGCCAGGGCAAGACAACCCTGCACAGATTACCAAAGAAAAAACAGCATTAAGGGACCAGTGGATGGAGTTTATTTTTACAGAGCATCAACGGAGTTGTGCAGGTGTTTGTGTTTGTTCCCTGCATTTTGAAGATGTTTGTTCACAAGGCCCAGTTTGACGACGGATTTGCGTATCGTTTATTTCTTAAGGATGATGCAATCCCAACGAAAAAGGGTCACGATCGTGTGTTGGAACCGCAGGCGGTGAGTAAAACTGCTTCAAATATCTCTGCCTCCTTGTTAGTGCGTCCGCCTCCCATGCCGGAGACCCGGGTTCAAACCCCGCTCGGAGCGAGTCGTTGCTGATGCTGCTCTCGTTCAGTTTCAGCCTCGGGATCTGACTCTGGATCATAAATATACGCTGAATCTGACTGTTAGCCATGGTTTGTTTTGGATGATGGTTTTTCCCTCTCCGTAATGTTACAGCTTCCAAACGCATTCAACGCACTGGCGCTTACTGGCGCTCGTGATTCTTTAGCTCCGCCCACACATCACGCCTCCAGCCGGTCGTGTTTTTCCGGGAAAAATCGGTACAGACTATCTTTCTCTTATGAATATGATAAAACTAAAGACTTTTTGGAGTTATGAAGGATGCATTACTACTCTATATGTACTCAAGATTAACAGGATATTGAGTGAAAACGAGCATTTCACCCTCCCTTTAAATTTAGATAGAGAGAGAAAATATTGAGATTAAATTGTGAGAATAAACTAGATAATCTAATGTAAATTATGAACACTGCAGTGTAATTCTTTATCATACAACAATCAGTTCTGTTCCTTAAATTTGATTGCCAAGCGGCATTTCCAAGACTGATGATACGACAGTCAGGCCTGTTTGATTATAGACCCTAACATGTCATTTTAACATGCACAAAAGAATAGCACTTCCGTTTTTGTTTTTTTTTTGCATGCAAATCTAATCTTTCAGTGTTGATTCAGCATTAATTCAGCATTTAGGTTTGTGTAGGTTTAATGTTGATTGAGTGTTGATTTGCATTGATTCAGCAGTTGTGAGTCACTGAATCAGCATTGTTTAACTCTTGAATGAGTATTCTTTCAACTTCAATTCAGTATTTATAGTGCGTTAATTCAGTTTGGGTTTAATGATAATTCAAGTGAAAAAGCATAAATACAATTTCTGTGTGATGTAGCACAAACAGTGCAGGACAAGTTTTGCAGCAAAATTTAACTAAAGATTAAGATTAAGAAAGAAGAAGATTACTAAAGATTAAGAATTTGAACAAATCCTATGTGAGCAATTATCATCCTATTTTATGCCTAATTATACTGAACAGAAACTACAGTTTCACTTATTGTACTCTGTGGTTACAAAGATGTCTATTAAAAACAAACTGATTTTTTTATTGCCTCTGTAGACTAAAATATAATAAATGTGTCTGAAATTGTGATTCATGGCTGAGCACGGTTGTGGGTGTTTCTGTATGCAAGCGATCCCTGCTCTGACCCAGTGAACATGCCAAGGCATGATTCTGACCCCTCCCTGTGCTCTGTAATCTGAGATGGCTCAGAGGAAGCTCAGGAGTGGTAATTACTGGGCAAACATCCGCAAGAACAACCCAAACTAGTCAACACCTTGTCCTCCCAACACACCTAAGTCTAGATTTAGAATCCTGCCCTTTCACCTCTCACTTTATAAGCCATTGTAGTGGTCCAGAATAAATCATAAGTTCTTAAAGGTTTGACACTTTCTATTAAATGAAAGAAAGCAAACATTCTTTTCAATATGATTTTCTGAAAACTGGCGAGAAAGTAGGGAGTGGATTCTGGAAAATACCAAATCAGGTTCAAACTCACATCACTTTCAAAAGCACCATTGCTCAACATTTCCAAACACGTGCACTAACTACTAGGTCAGCACTCCAACAGTGTAGCGGATAATTTATCCAGAGCGACCAGGACTAGCAACCAGGTTCAGACTAGTGTTCTAGTAATCAGTTGTCCAACATTCAACTAGTCCATCAATGAGGCTAAATTTCCCTTTTTTAGCTTTAATATTGCGGATGGTTCTTCAACTTTTAAGAGAGGATTTCAACAACTTCTAAAAGAGGGTATTAACTTGCTAGCAGGCTAATAGCAACTTGCTAGAATGCTAAGAGTAAAGTCTTTTAAAATGTCATAGTGTTTCAGTCTGACTGAAATCATGCCACCCCCAACATACCTCCCTCGACTTTCCCAGGCAGCAAGCAGTTTTGGCCCAGATCCGGCCCACATCTGGCAAAAACACTATTTTGCTGTTTGGGCTGGGACTTTTTAGATGGACTAACATCCATCAATCCATTTCCCATTTGCCTGTTCTGTGTAGGGTCTCAGCTCAGGGATGCTTGAGCCAATACCAGCCTCTCAAGCCATAGGCAGGGAAATACCCAGGACAGATGGCTGCTCCATCCAATAGACAACTTATCTATAGACAATTTAGTTTCCAATTTACATATCCTGCATGTTTTACGATTGAGGGGAAATCAGAGAATCCAGAAAAAAACCTACAGAAACTTGGGGAGAGCATGCAGATTCCACACAGAAAGACCGGGACCTTCTTGATGTGAAGCACCAGTTCCAACCACTGAATCATGTAGCTGAACAAACAGGTCTTGATAATTGTAACTTGACTTTGTCAAGTGTATATGCACATTAATCGGACTACAAGACCTTGGCCTTAAGCTCCTTAAGAATGACTAGTTTTCCAAGAAACCTGCTGTCCAGTCATTTATGAAAAGATGTAGGTAAAACATAATGTTCATGGACACAAATATGATAGCTCATGGCTTTCACCTTGCAGAACTTCAACCAGAAACTTCAACAAGATGCTACCCAGATAGCACATGTAAATCTGGAAGATGTCTGTTAAAGATGGCTTCATCTGGAAAGCATCTGCTGTGTACAAACATCTGATAGACTTAAGAAGTCAGTTTTACATTCATTCTTAATCATAAACATCTTAAAGACAACTTCTAAACGTCTATTTGACATCTAATAGGAAATGTCCTATTGAGCATACACTCAAACAAATGCCAAATAGATGTTTCCATGATGTACATGTACTATCAGGGTATGCTAGACTACCTATTCATTTTACATAAACATTCAGTAAATGCTAGCTACCCTAAGAAAATCCCTTAACCACAATATTTGAATGGGACATTGTGTATTGTGTACAGGCATAGCAACACAACAAAGACAATGTAGTCCACCTTGTGGAAAGTCACATTCCAAAAGAGCAAATCTCCAAATGTATGACTACACAGGGGATATTACAGCCCAACAAAGACTCTTTGCAGGTCTTGGGACTGGAGCAATGCCAAGAGCATCCAAAAACCACTAACAAAGGAAGGTGTGACAGTAAGAACCCAGGAGTCCCACCGTGCCTCCAAGGGTCTTGAGCACCCACGTCCGATCTACTGTCAGTCATGTCTGGGTCATGTCCACCTAAAAAGGATCTACTGAGGTTCAATCATCTAATAGACACTTTGTCCTCAGGCATCGAACCTTAAGTTCACGTTTTGTTGTCCCAGAAAGCATATTAAATAAATGTAGGAGGAGGGAATTCTTTTGTGTAGAGTCCAGCACACATGTGACCTAATTAAGCCTTGCATTTTCGGAGCGTTTCCATCTTCCCCCGCACGTATCAGAGCACAAAGGTCCAGTGTATGCTCCCACTCACAGATATGTAGCCTGTAGGCCTTGGGGTAGTTGCAACTACTGTTGTCCCTCCTAGACTTGACCATCAGTGTGATGGCCGACAATTGGCATTATATCCTCAATGATCACCACGAAGACAAATAAACAAACAGTTACCATCTAAATGTTTTTATCAGACAGCTCAAGGCTAAAACATGCTGGCTAGGATTAACTTATCTTTATACGTTTCTGTACTGGTATCCCTAGAGACTGGATTAATCATTGTGCAACATAACATCCTGAAATCAAAGGATAATGGATGAGATGTTGAACTAAGATAGCACTTGTCTCCTAACCTACAGCTGTATGTTGATGGTGTATTGCTTAAAAGTGGATCACTGACTCATACACTCCAAAAAAAAAAAAAAAAAAAAAAACACACCCAACCTCCGCCTGGAGACTTTTTCTACAGTCATAGTTTCTATGAAAATCTTAATAGATACCCACAGGTAGGTTGAGGCAGGTTGTCTCTTATTTCTATTTCCCTTTGAACAGATCAAACAGCAGACCGCAAATATGGCCCTTTCAATGCATCGGCCTGCATTTACTCAAGGAAGTGGATGAAGGAAGGGGATTTTCAGAAGTATAGGCCTACACACTTTTTTACCATGTCCCAACAAGCCCTAGGACTGCCTGCTGTGACAACAAAAAGAAAACTCCAACTGTGAAGGCCTTTGAACCAAAAAAAAAAAAAAAAAGATTTTTATCCATCCCTTATGCACAGATGATTGCTAGTGTGTTTAGTTGGTTGATAGGGCATTGCGAAGTAGTTACTTTGGTGTTCCGAGTGGTCATTAGCATGTTGCTAAGGTGTTCAAATGTTGCTTTCAAATATGTGTACCTCCCTAATATATAGTATACTTGTTAAATTCACAGTATTCATAAAACAGTAGATGAAGATCACCTACCATTTCTGAATCTGAAATGCGCAGTGATTGGAAACTTTTCTATCCAATATGGCCATGGGAAATAATTTGTGAATGGCAGTGAAGGGACAAAACCCAAAGCGTCATGATAATAGCAATAAGATTAGTAGTAGAAGTACATCTAGATTTCATTCATTCTGTATGTTAAGTTTATTTCTTATCTAACGTAGAATGTACTCCGACGATTAAGATAATACACGATTTTGGATGCACCTACTGTTAGCATGTTGCTAATGTCTTTTGATGGTTAGCATGTTGCTGAGGTGACTTTCTACATTTATTGGGTTGTTTCAAATTAATAACAAAACACTGTCTACATATAAAACAACACTTTTAGGGAGTTTATGGATGAAATAGTGGCAAAAATTGTAAAACTCTTTGTAAAACTGATCTAAACATGTTCCTTATTGTGCATGTGAATGTTTCAAAAAGGACAAAGCAACATGTCGAAATGTAAAATTTTACAGTGGTGCTGTAATTGCAATCTTTAATAAACAGTGAGCCAGTGACATCTCATTCATTTCAATTGTCAGACAAGATAACATTGTACTGTGCTCTGTAAAAAAGGAAAAAGTAAATTATTGTTAATTGCAATGGGTTGAACTATGGCTCAGGAGCTCAAGCATCATTCAAGCACAAATCTCCTATATGAATCCTGCATTGGAAGTTTGGTATTTGACCTTAATATTTCCCGACTAAGGGGACAAAAAATCTCATTAAGAGAAAGGGATTGATTCTTGACTGTACTTGCTCCCAGAAAACCTGAATGAATGTGTTCAAAACAATGCAATTTATATATATATATATATATATATATATATATATATATATATATATATATATATATATGTAAAACAAATCAAGTGAAACGCTCAAATAAATACATTCTGAATTTCAAATGTTCCAAACTATATCTACACTTTAGATTACTCAGTCACACCTTCGTTACTGAACGTATCACACTTCATCTGAGCAAAATCAATGAACTGGAACTTCCCAGAAGGCCTCATGTGTTCCTATCATGACTGACCTACCCAATGCACAACAAACAATCATGAATATGAATATTCTTATTGTGGCAAGCCATTTTAACATTTAATCCTTACAATGTAATAGGGTTGCACGATTAATAAAATGCAATTGTCATGTACATATTGTCAGAAAAGCCGGTTCTGTGATTAGTAGTATATTAGAACCGTAGTTCTCTGACATGCAAAAAAAAAAAAGAAATAATCGCAGACAATATAATCAAATGATTATGAAATTGAAGAAATTGTCTGCGATAATGACAGCTGTTTGCGTATCTTCTCAGTGAACTATGGCTCTGTGTAGTAAATGCTGCTCTATCTGAAAGCACGTGAAAATATCACATTTAATAAGATGTTTTTACTCCAATCTCACTTCATAATTTCAGCTGGGTGTTTGAAATAAATCCTTCTTTGAGATGATGTGGACTCGTTACACAGAATAAGGCACGCAACATATTTCATAGTATTCTAAGCTGTGATAAAGGCTGTCGATTAGCATTATAATATAGATATACTTTATTATAATGAAAATTATAATAATAAGAACTCATGTTTTGCCGTAGTTGTATGTTTATTTGTCACGCTGAATCAATGAAAGCATTTAAATTTTCTGTTTATTCAGCAACCGCCATAGGCATTTCCTGGGTTTCTTCTGCGGGGCGTATTTGGAATTTCCACTTGTGAGAGCGCCCTCTGGCCTTCGGATGTTGATTGCCTACTGATCACAGAATCATGCTTCACTGAAAGATACACAGGGCAATCACATCTTCTGTCTAATCGCGATTTTGATTTCATTTCGATATATTGTGCAGCCCTACAATGTAGTATCTATTTTCATGCTACTAGTACTTATTAAATATCTACATTTATTAGATACTAGTACTTTTTATAAATGTTACTATTGCGATTTTTAATTGAACTCTCGCCATAACATAATATATATATATATATATATATATATATATATATATATATATATATATATGTATATATATATATATATATATTGTGATGTACCTTTTTATATACTAGTAGTTGTTCATAAGGTACTACTACTAATTATGTAGATACTAGTGCCTTTTATTAGATACTTGTTCTTATCTACTGGATACTAGGACTTACTGGTGAGCTACTAGTATTTATTCATTGCATACACTTTTATTAGATACTAGTACTTAGACCAATATTACTAGTAACATTTTTAATTAAACACTACAGTGGCCATTCTGACTAGTCATAACAAATATAAAAAATAAATTAAAGTGTCTAGTGTCTAATGAATAACTACTAGTATGCATACTTTTTATTAGATACTGGTACCTATGTAGGTCTGGTTATCTAATGAAAATCAATAGTATTCAATGAATAATAAAAAAAAAAAAACACTATTCACTAGTGGAATACATATATTCAGATATTTGAATGATAGATCCCATAGAAGTCAATGGCAAAACATTTTTAAATTTTTACTAGTAACAATATAATGGTTACTAGTTGCTGCTGAAAAAAGTACTAGTATTTAATGAATAAGTACTAGTACCTTTAAAGTTATAGTAACTATAAGCACTGGTAGCTAATGAATAAGAACTAGTTATGCAAAGAATAAGAACTAGTAGCTATTAAGAACAAGTGCCTAATGAATAAGTACTAGTACTTAATGGAATAGGTAGTAGTGGCTAAAATATAAGTAACAAGTAGTATGAAACTAGATACTGGTACGTTTTAAGGATTAAATGTTAAAACAGCTTGCCACAGTCTTATGGCTGATTGTTCATTTTGTTATTGTACTGCTCTCTCCAATTCTGTTAACTTCATCTAAATCTACACAACAAATTTGGTGTCAGAGCATGGTTTCCGTTGTGTACAATCAAGTTTGTAAACATTTACTCTTTGTATTGTTCTGTACAGAAACACTGTTTTGGTCAAATAAAACAAGCAAATGTATGTGGTCAGTCGTTGACTTGAAAGCATAATAAAGTTGCACTGGCGGACTTCACTGACTTCTCACTTCTTTTTTCCTCTTTTTTGGCATCAGTATTAAGGCCCGGTGTATAAATGGAAGAGGAGTTTGTGGGTAACGCGAACACATACACACTAACCCATTCAACTGCATTCAAAAATGCCACAAATACATGACCTATATTGCAGAGAAAGAGAAGTACATAGGAAACAAGGAACACGTCAGTTACCGAGAGTGGCAGTAAAGCATTTTATATCCACTCTGAAAGGATTATCGGTCATATTAATTAAAACAAGAGTCTCTTTCTCTCTAATTGAAGTGCTTAGTGCTTAATGGTGTGGCTACAGACAGTAGCAACAACACGGCGGGGCATTCAAGTGGCTATGTGACGGTGATAATTTGGCTGTGTTTATTGCTAGGCGATGGTCTCTAGGTGACAGCATCTCAAGGGAAGACGTAGTTGATGAGTAGCTGGAAGAGCAACAGCATGCACAGGATGAGACAGTGGCGGGCGCTCAAGGACTTGCTCTCTTCTGCTGTCTTGTGCCGCGTGATCTGACGACTTAGGGAACTCAGGTTTCTGAAGATACAGGGAGTGAGATGCAGGGATCAGTGTTATTAATAGATGATACTGAATAGCATATTGCTGAATGCAGTATGTGTCAGGCTGTACTTGCCTCTGGATGTCCTGCTGTGTTTTCTGTATAGCTGCTACCGAGGCCTCTATGAGGGCGATGTCCTTCACTTCTTTAGTGCATCTTGCACACTGCTTCATGAAGCCTGAGAAAGTCAAATAGAGACATATAAAACAAGCAACCTAAAGGCTTGAATAGGTTTTCAATTTAATTTTTAAGTATATATATATATATATATGAAGAGTTCAGATGCAAAAGCCTCTAAGTGCCATCTGAAATTTTCATCTAAAATTAGGATTTTTATCAAGCTCCTATGCTTAGGTTGAGTGATTTTACTTAAATGGCAATGTGCAGGTCCTTTTCCAGGCTATTAAAGTGAAATAACTGAACATAAATATAGGAGCCTGATAAAAATCCTAATTTTAGATTAAAATTTCAGATGGCATTTAGAGGTTTTTGCATCTGAACTCTTCATATATATATATATATATATATATATATATATATATATATATATATATATATATATATATATATATATATATACACACTTTAAAATAGATATTTATTTAGTTTTATAGTGCTTATGCAATTTTTTTAATACAAGTTTTATTAAAAAATCTACTAGTTTATAATACTTTTTTGTTATTTTTTCTAATAAATATTTTTATTTGTTTGTTTGGTCTTTTTTATATTTATCTTAATTTTCTAAATATATTTTAGGATATCTTTTAATTCTAATAAATGTAATTAATATATAAAATTATAAATAACATAAAACAAGTTTTTAAAATAAATATGTTATTACATACTTTTGGTTTTATATTAATTTAGTTTTTTTTACCTTTTATTTTATTAAACATGAATATAAATTAAATCATAAAATATAATTGTAAATATGTTTTAATTATTTTAAAATCCTTTATATATATATATATATATATATATATATATATATATATATATATATATTATTTTAGAATAAACACATTTTATTTTAATACACATTTATTTTACAAAATATAATAATATTTTAGATAAATAAAATAAATATTTTATATTTTATTCTAGAACAAATATATTTATTTTAGAGCAAACGTTAATTTGGGAATACATTTATATTGTTTTATTATTTTAATTATTTTTTTTTTTTTATCATGTGTAATCAGCCAATGTTATAAAGCCACTTAATTTTTTCCAAGCTGTTCTCTGGATTGAATCACTTTTTGTTCAGAAGTTTATTTAAAAGTTTAAGTGTCTAAATATTTTTTCATAAATGCAGTTAGTTTACTGTAATAATGTTTCCACTGCTAAAATGACATACTACAATAACTAAATGAACAATTCATCTAACTCTTGCATGCTTTTTAAAACATTTTCCTTGCTTCTTTGTCCTCCTCCTCCTCCTCCTGCTTCATCTCTAATAGCTGACGACTTTGCCACATTTTTCATTGATAAAATTAAAAACATCAGAGCACAATTTTCCACACCACAATCAGTCAAGCTCATATCACCGGCAAACATACACTCATTCACATCCTTCTCTTCACTCTCTGAGGCAGAAGTCTCCAAACTCATCTTTTCTAATCATCCTACTACTTGTCCGCTCGATCCTAGCTGACAAGTAGTTCCTAGCGTATATATACAAGACCTCTAACTCTAGCTTGCTCTATACTTTTTCTATTCTATGATTTCTTTTTATTTATTACATAATTTAAAAGCCCTTGCTACGTGTACTGTGTTAAGCTAACTGAGACTTGTTATAGCACTTATATATCATTGCTCTTTTTATTTTTGATTGCTTCCACTGTCCTCGTTTGTAAGTCACTTTGGATAAAAACGTCTGCTAAATGAATAAATGTAAATGTAATGTACAGCATAAAGTCAGATATTTTTAGTCTGTTATAGTGGATCTGATACACTCTTTCATGTTTGAAGCTTCTGTAACAGTCCACAGTCAGACAGTCAGACAATTTTAATTGCCAGAGGCACTATTTATTCACTTCTTAGAACAGATGGAGCTGTGTGTGTGTGTGGCTTGAAGACTTGCCTTCATTGTCGGATGACTCATGGTTGGGCTCCGGTGTGCTGCTGCTGCTCTCTGTGTTCTGACTGCAGCTGGACGGCTGGCTGCTCGACTTCCTGTGTTTGCCGTTCACCCGCACCTGAGAAACACATGTCTGTCAGCCAAACACACCCTGAAGGGCCAGCGGGTCAGCCGCATAAATCCTCAGGAACCTGGGGGAGGAACCGTCCCGCGTGACTCACCGTCTGCTGTCCAGCCCAGCTCTGGCTGTAGAAGCTTCTGCGCTGGCTCTTTGATTTCTCTTTCGTCTGGATGATGCCGTCTTTCTCAAACTGCACCAGACAGCGCTCGGGATCCCACGGCTTAGTGCTGAGAACAGAATCAGGACCAGGAGATTATTAGCTACTGGAATACTGACAAACTTGTGGATTTTTAATTTGCATTTATTTACAACAACAACAACAACAAAAAAATGCTTGAAAATAAAAGCAATGATTTCTACATAAAAATCTATATTAAAAAACAATAAATGAAAGTTGTGTAATTCATGAATTAATACAAAATTCTGAAGATTAATTATAAATCAATATTTATAAAATATATTTTTTTATAGAATATTATAGTATTTAATAATCACAATAGATACATTAACAATATTATATGTAATAAAATCTACAATAAAATTACACATATACACCATTGGACATTAGAGTATCACTTAATTTGGCTTAAAATCAAATTTTTTGCAATATTTCTGTATGATAATTAATATAAATGACATCAATGAAAATAGGATTATCTATCTATCAGACGATATATATATATATATATATATATATATATATATATATATATATATATATATATATATATATATATACATACACATATATTTATTTATTTATATACATATAATAAATTAATATTCATAAGAAATAACAAAAATATATACAATTGTATATAAATATGAATAACATTATAGTATTTATATATATATATATATATATATAAATAATGTATATATAAATAATAAACTGCATAAAATATTTTCATATAATTTTAATAATATTAATAACGTTGTTTAATTTAATAATAATGATGATGATGATGATAATGAATAAAATAACATATATAATATTTACAATAATTTATAATTTAGTAATATATAATAATGTATTATTCAATAAAAGGTAACACTTTATAACGTCACATTAGATAACATAACTGCATAAATTTACATTATCAAAAAGCTATACTTTTGTGTTACATTATTTATTAATCTTTGTTAACATTCATTTATTGTTCATTGTTAATGCACTTAAATGTTAGCAGACAAAACTTGTGATTTGAATAATATACTAGCAAATGCAAAAAAATAAAAAATAAATAAAAATGAACCAAGATTATTTTTCATTGTAAGTTCACGTTAACTAATGCAGATCACTAATGTTAACTAATGTGACCTTATTGTAAAGTGTTACCAGGAAAATAAAATAAAACGTACATATGTGTCAATTACAATTATGCAATTTAGTTATTTTAAAGCGCATTGTTTTTCTGTAGCGCTTGTGTCTGGTAACTGATGAGAGCCTCGGTGTGTTATTGTGGACGTACTCGGGGTATTTGTACTGCCACTCATTGGTGTCTGTGCTGAAGGTGAAGAGTCGTGGGTTCCAGAGCTGCTTGACTCGTTCTCGAGCCTCCTGCCGCTGAGCCTCCTCCAGCACAAACTTCTCCTGCGTGGCTCTCACCTGGTCTTTATCTCCAATCGCTCTGGTCACATGCTGCCACAGCCTGCAGGAAAACACACCATCAACATCTAATCACAGCTACTAATGTTTAGTCATTACATATTTTACCGCGCTTTGATATGGTTTAATAGAAACCAGAGAGTTCATGTCAGTGTGAGTCAGGCTTATTCTTTACAAAGTTGATCTAGAGGTCAAGATTAAAGAGATTTAAGAGTGATTTGTGAAAAGTAGTCTTCATCAAGGTTTGACTGGTTAACTTTAGCAGCAACCACCTGCTGGTAGAGATCTGTAACTACACCTCAAATAAGCAAACAACAACGACATTGATTGGTTTGGTGTTTTGTGAGCACCTCTCAGACTCGAACGCCTCCTGCTGGTCCACCTGCACCACCTGTCTCTTCAGCCGCTGTCTGCGTATGTCTGGACCGGGGTCCCACAGCACCTCCTGCCGGCCCGTCCTCTTCTCAGTCAGGTGCACTTTACTGTCCTGAGAAAGAGATCATGTGCTGTCAGCTGCTGCGATCAATCATGAACCTGTGCACCGCCGGAGGGATCAATTAAGATCCGTCTTAGCTTCTCTTATCTCTGAAGAGATGGAGTATCTGAGAGGATTCTCACCCAGTGCCCATCTACTGTAGCCAGAACGTCTTCGCCAATACGGATCTTTCCAGAAATTTGGTTAACGTTGCAAGAGCTGCCAAGAAAAGGCTGGAACAGAGAAAAAGACAACAGTTGTAAGATTATAATAACAATTAAAAAAATCAAAATAGCTGCATTAATTCACTTTGGGTCTCCAAAATACCTTCAATTTGAACTCAAGTTCTGTGTAACACTGTGTTTTTTCACACTCGATGGTGATTTTCCCGCCAAGCTCTAATGTCATGGTGCCATACAGGATCCCTGTGAGAAACAGACAATTCACATTTATTAATGTTTCACGAAAGCATTAACATTAACTCACCTTATGTCACTGCAAATAACTCATAATATTATTATTTACATATGATATAGATAAAAAGAAAATATTAAAACAAAAACACCAGTTACATCTAATATAAATTTTTATAATAAATTTTTATTTTTATTTTATAACATTGTTTATGTTTCATTTGAATTTATCATTCTAATTATTTTTTTTTATAAAAAACAAATATTGACAGTTGTATTATTTAATACGTTGATTATCTACTTAATGTCATTGCAAATAATATTAAAAACAGCACATAAAAATCCTAAAAAATATTAGCACATGTTTTTGGAATTAAATGAGGGTGAGTAAATAATGATCAAATAATGTCGCTTTTGTTTCTTTGATGATAAAGAATTGTATTATTATTTATGGGTGTACTATATCTTTAGGCATCATTTAGTGATGAAACTAAGAGTCCTTCACCTTTACAGTGAGCGTATGGCATTGTGATGATATACTCTTCATCTCGGGTCAGAAACACGAGCCTGGCCTTTCCGTCGAGTATAGCAGACAGAGAGTTCCCTTTAAGAAATCACACTGAACTTACAACCAGCATCACATAACAGGAGCGCAGAGCTCTGACCTGCAGAATCAACTTTATATACCATAAAACTTGGATTTGGCCAGAATGCTTCCACTAATGCAGAATCCGTCCTTCCTGTTGCTGATGTAGAAAGCTGAAACGGGAGGGTGATGCGAAACCTGAAAGTACAAAAGTCAACTGCTTATCACAAGAGCTTATCAGTTTCCATTGCCATTCCAAACAGAGCTCGTCATGTTTACAATGTATGCAGAGGAAGACTGCAGACAATCAGAAAGAGTCCACAAACGTGTTTGAATGTCAGTACATTGCTTTAAAATGCCACTTGGTTTGCTCATCTTTATTTTATTTATTGCAATGTCAGAGATTTGAATCGTTAGCACTTGATCCTAGAGTCTCACCTGCTCTGCGATGTAAAATGTACAGCTGTCTGTTTGTGGATGCAGCCAGCAGCATCGAAACATCTCTCCTAAAATAGGGTTGTATGGTTTCTTAAGACCCTGGAAGACAAGAACTGCACAATCAGTGTAAATATAAAATCATACGCACATCCTAAAGATAGATACAGGCCTTAAGAAGTATACTGTTTTAAAAGAAATGAATACATCTATTCGGCAAGGATGCATTAAGTTACAGTAAAGACATTTATAATGTTACAAAACAAATATAATGATAACAATAAAACCAGGAAAGCAACTCAATGCTGTTCTTTTGATCTGTCTATTCTGAAAAAAAAATGCATCACTGCAAAATAAAATAAAAATATTAAGCTAAAAAATACTTCATGAGAAGAAAATCATTATAATAGAATGATTTCTGTGACACTGAAGGCTTTATTTGAATTTTTAATAGTATGCATTTTTATTTTCCAATAAATAAACTTTTTATTTTTTAGAATAAATATATTGTTTTGCTTCATAATAATAATTAGACTGCTTTATTGTAGGATATGGTATTTTATTTAATATTTTTGTTTTATAAGAAATACTTTTTTATTTTAGAATAAATATAGCTTATTCTGTGCTTAGTATTTATCATAGAAATAACTCAAAAATATGAAGCAGCACGACATTAATAAAAATGAGAAATGTTTGTTGAGCAGCAAATCAGCATATTATGATTTCTGAAGGATCACGTGACACCGAAGACTGGAAAATAAAATTACAAATTACATTATTTTTTTTTACAGTTTTTATTAAAAAATGATGTGCTTAGGAAACTTCATGAAAAAAATGGTGGTGTTTTTATTTGAAATCCCAAAATATGCATAAAACCCATGTATGGAAACAATGAACTGGCTCATTATTCTCAATCTAGACTTGCCTTTGGTTTCTTGTAGAAGCCGGACAGATACCAGCGCACAACCTGCTTCATCCTGCAGTACGGGCTCTCCTCCATCACAGCCCTGAAACACAAATATAACCCGTTATGTCTTCTCCATCACACCTGGTGAAAGCTAAAACCGCTAGTCTCAGTAAAGTGATCATGAGGTGCTCACTGGGACAGCAGGTCAGCATGATAGTAGTAATCCGACAGCTTGTCCAGAAATGAACGTGGCTCCAGGATAAACGTTGGCAGAACCACTTTAGACAGGTCCATCCCGGGCCTCAGCTGTTTCAGGAGAGTCCAAATCAAACCCTTATTCTCCTCTGAGACCGTCTCGACCTGGGACGCCTCACCAACCTATAATGACAGCAGAAAATATACAGTATACAGGTGCGTTTCCTCAGAGTAGGCAAGTGTACCCTCGAAATATTGGACGAGAAAAAAATATATAAATGGCAATATCTCAAATTATCAAGTCATTTTGGATAAAAGCATCTGATAAATGCATAAATATGAATGTAAAATATACTTATTGTCATTCACATTCTTTTGCATTAAAGTTGATTGTGTTATTAACTGATTTAAAGGTGCACCATTTTTTTTTTTTTGCCTGTTTCACTGAACAATAATACATAATTATTTGATGTTATACTGACCCCTATTGGTGTGGATATAGAATTACGTTGAGCCAAACGTTTTGTTAAAAATGCAGTCATGGAAATGTCACATTCACAGGCATGATTAATCTATTCTGCAACGAAAAGTGTTTAATATTCGGGGGTTAGTAAAATAAAGTGAGGAATACTCGGCTGGTCATGTGATCTCAAAATGGCTGCCACCATGAAGCGGACCACCCCATGTAGAATAAAGCAGCTATTTCTAGACCAGAAATAGATAAAACAAACTTAATATCATATTTGATCCTAAATTCTATGAATTTCATCCTATGTAAAAAGTGACAAAATCAGATGTAAAAGCAAATACAGACATAAAAAATGTAATGCAATGAAAATAATCCAACATTGTCTATCTATACATATTAATACACAATTACAATATGCATTTATTTACATATTAATTCCGAGAGTTGTCATGATTGAAATATATAAATTAAAACATATATATATATATATATATATATATATATATATATATATATATATATATATATATATATATATGCTTTGTGATAATTATGACACAAAAAAAAATTTGTATTATTATATATAATTCTCTGAGAAAAAAAGAAGAAGAAGATTTTTTTGTGCATATGGATGGATGTTTTGTAGCAAAAACTATCAGAAATTTATCAGAACTCTGTGAAGCTCTGATTGAAGTTAATGTCCGTTAGGTATTTTTAATATTTATTGTTTATTTATTTATATGTTTTTCTAAAAACAAACAAAAAAAACTAATTCAGATCGAAAATAATTTGCAGTCATTTTTCAAAACTATTCCACTACAATAATTTTTTTTGAGGCTATATTAAAATGTTCAACTGCAGCATCCATTTTTTTTCCTTCGGTGAATAACAAATATTTACGTGAATGTTTTTGTTAAAAAAACTATACTTTCATGTCATTTAGTCGCACTGTATCTATCTTATGTGAACAGTTTGGTGCCAAAACCTTTGTCAATATTTTATTAAGTTTATGTCCGGTAGGTCCTACAGTAGTTTATGCAAATCGTTTTTTGGACAGAAATTGTTTGCAAGTAATTCATGCATTCAACTAATTTAATTGCGTCAGCCCTGATATGAATGGTTCCAGTGCCAAACATATTGTTTAAAATGTTCAATTGCAATTTTTTTTACAGAACAACAAAAATTTGGCCAATATTTAACGCATCTAATTTAGTCAATTGTAGTTTACGCAAATATTTTTTTCTCAGATACGTTTCAAATCAGACAATAATTTGCATCCATTTTTCATGATCCACTAAATTTTTGCTGAAAACAACAACAACAACAACAACAAAATAAATAAATCAATTTAGTTGTTGTCTTGTGTAATGCCGACTCAGAAGATCTATTCATTTCTTTAGGTTTAAGCCGAAAGAAAAGTCCCCCGGGAACATTTTCATTGATTAACACACAGTTTCTCTTTGTTTTAGCATATCTTCATCGACATGACCGTGTTTAATATGTCACCGCATTAACTAGCTCTTGTTGGACAAAGCAGTTCATTCAGACCAAACAGAGACTGTGCTGAAGCCATATTAATTTATCACCTCTCCCATCTCTTCATGGGCTTCTTCAACAAACGCGGTGGCCTGCAGGCACACGTCATCTGATTGGTCCATATCGCTCTCCTCCGTCAATCTGCCTCCGTTCTCATTGGCCGCATTGTCCGAGTCTTCATGCGCCTCCCTCTCTGATTTGTCCGAGTTGGCGTCGTTCTCCATATGGTTTTCCAACATGGAGTCATTCAACCTTTAACAAAAACACACAAACCAAACAAATGACCATGTGAGATTTGATTCGGCAGCATTTATTCAATTCTATTAATTCTATACACATTTAAACAGGTTTTTACATTTACATTTATGCATTTATTAAACGCATTAATCCAAAGCGATTTACAGTGCATTCAGGCTAACATTATTTAACTAACATGCGTTTCCTGGGAATCGAACCCACAACCTTGCGGTGCTAACCTAATGCTCTACCACTTGAGCCACAGGAAGACCATTTTTAGTATATATTCTTTAACTTTTATTTAAAAAATATTATTTTCTTTAATACAAATTGTTTATTCTGCTTTATCTCGGTGAGATTTGTTATTAGGTTCATGTTCAAAGCTCATCGAGATTAGTGGCCAAAGCAAAAAACCACATGATGGTCATTTTCACGAGTAATTTGAATGACAGGGTCACAAGAGGTTCATTATACGAGCAGGAGCGTTATTTTCTACATTTCTGCAATAGGCAACGCATCTCTAAAGAGAAACATGAATCATCTAACTAACAAAGCAAAAAATTAGTCCTTACCTTGCCAAGAATATCTTATTCCTGAAACTCCGAAGACTGGTAAACAAAAAAACTAAGAAAACCTCAGAAAAAGCCCTGGTTTACAGTCGAAATACAGTGATTTCCTCTGTAGTTCCTGTTTGGATTGATGTTTGTACCAGAAAGCTCTGTAGTAACGTGTTTTGCAAAGCTGTTTTTCCTGCTTTATAGCTTGTCTGACGTGCTTGTACGAGTGTGTGTGTGTGTGTGTGTTGAAAGTGGTGTTAGGTTTACATTCCGCTCATCTCTTCCTGCTCCTCTCCCTGTGACGTAAACCTGTAGGGCGCAGCTGATTGGACGAGACCTTCAAGGCGGCTATAAAAAGGTGGAGTTTGGAATATACAAATGATTGACAGCTGAAGGATATCACTAGCAAACAACGTCTACTATTTCTCTTCCTCTCCGATTCAGAAACACTCTCATTTAAATACACTTTGAATCTCAGTGGAATATTATTTGAAACCTGCTATTAATTTATGGTGATTAATCACAATTAGTCATGGATATGCCTTTGATTATAGCTATTCAATTTGACTGATGGTATTTTATATCACACAATATTAACATCACATTTCTAAGTACTGTACCATATATTTACTGTATTTTTGTATTTAACCATTAAGCATTTATACTAAATGATACTAAATAATAAATATATAATGGAAATACACGTACACAAGATTATGAGAAATTTCCTGTAAACTGTGGTAAAAATTGAGTTGCGATTCTACAGTTCTGTGCATGTAGAGACGCAATGCAGTTGTTGTCGTTTAATGTCCATTAAGTCATTAAGTAAGAATTAAATGCATTAAAGGTTTTGTAAGAGCAGCAGTAAATCATTTTTGCAATACCATTGTGAAGCTGGACGACTTTAACGTAGGTTTAAAACACACAAAAGCTATTTTAAGCTTTTTAATCGGTAAACAAAACAATGGGAAGACAAGAAGAGGGATCTATAAATAATATATATATATATATATATATATATATATATATATATATATATATAAAGGATAATTTGGCCAAAACTGTTTAGGAATATTTCATGTTTATTCTGTGAATAGTCGATTGATTTTGTATTTAGTATTGTATTTCATTTCAGTTTAGCCCTTAAGTAGTCCAAGCAAATAGTTTTAGTGCCAGAAATACTTAGAAATGATCACATCATACCTTATAGTTTTAGCGCCAAACGTGTGAATATTTCACATCTTTCAGCAATAATGTTTCATTTTATTTGGAGGATTCATTATTTTTTTAAATGCTCATTTTTATTAAAATGCTTATCTTCTAGAGAATAAAATTTGGTGCCAATAAATGTTTGAGAATATTCCATGCTTTAGTCATCCCGTAGTTTAAGCAAATATTTTGGTACCAAAAACTATTCTCCAAAACTCTAAATATATAGAGTTTTCTGTATCTTTATTTATTTATCTTAGTTGCAATGAATCTGATGTGTGTTAGTTTTGTGCCAAAAAATATTCTGTGACACGCCGACAGCAGTGTGTAAATGTAGAGCAGGGGTCCTCAACTCTGGACCTCAAGATCCATTTTCATACATCTAACCTGGATTAAACACACCTACATGCAATTTTGAACTAATCCTGAAGACCTTGATTCGCTTGTGCAGGTGTGTTTGATTAGGGGTGGAGCTGAACTCCTCATGAAAGTGGATCAGGAAAGTTGAGGGCCCCTGATCAGAGATCGTAGAGAGATCAGACTCACTGCAGCAGGTCCTGGTCGGTGAGAGCCGAGCTCTGCAGCAGCTGCAGTATGTGTGAGGACTCAGAGGAGCTGCTCAGATCTCCATCCCTGCCGCTCTTCGCCGCCATCTTCGACAGGCTGGAGCAGCTGAGAGCCAGCTCCAGAGCGTCCATCCAACAGCGTCCTGGAGAAAACCACAGCCTGTGCTCCTCAAATGGACTCCATACTGACAAGACAAGTTTTACAGAAGACACACGCCAATGCTCACCGTCAGATTCGGAGGCTGCTCTGAAGATCAGGTAGTTATTAGGTAAGGGTTGTGTGATGGAGCCCACAGATTCTCCTTTAGGACCCTGAAAAAACACAAACCCATCATTCCCAAGGGTGAGGTCAAGCAAACGTCACATTTCAAGAGATGCTGTGGGCTGACCTTCATGGCCCATATGGACTTGTCCAGCGGATGGTAGAGTTTGAAGCAGAATCCGTCCTTCTTCGATGGCCTTTCGATGAGTTTGCAGGCGTTGAGAAGAATCGTCCCCACCCAGTGATCTGAACCGGGCGTCTTGTAAATCAGGAGAATGCCGGGCTTCAGGATGCACCACAATTTCGTCCAACTCTTCAAAGTCCCCCGAATCTGATGCATCCCAGAATCACATCTCAAAGCTACTGTGAAATACTCAATTGGTTCAAATGAAAACCAGTGAGGTTTACCGACCTTTAGCCAGTTGGACATAATAACCACACTTGGATCCTTAAGTGCACTGAACAGCTCTTTTGCAACCCTCTTCTTTTCCTGTCGATAGTTCTTCTTCTGAACCTAAGATATGTTAGGTCAGGGTTTAGTGCATTGCTCAGACATCAGCTAGGGGGTGCAAGTGGGCAGCAAGACATGTACAACACAAGAGTGCTCCATAAACAACATCACAGAGCTAAAAAAACAGCAACAGTGGAGCTACCAGTTAAAACCTAGATGAACTGGACTCTTGCGTTCATAATTCAAATCCATTTGAAGTTCCAGGTTTTGATTCGTGTTTAAATCTTTCTATTGAATAATTGATCTGTTGACTGTTGAATAGAGTTTAGGTATTTTTATAATATCACAGATGTCACTTCATATTGCATACACCAGATAAACCACTTATATACCACCTCTCTACTTTAATGATTTAATTTTAGATTGTGGAGAAGCAATCTGATTGGACAAGACAAACGTCACTCATTTAAAATAAAGTCAGATTCACAAAAGAAATCAACATTTCTATCTAAATGTTACATTTAAGAACTGTATTTAAATGTATAAAGCCTTTATTTTATTTTTATTTATACTACAGAATTTTTGAAATATTTTTCTTACTAACTTTTTCAGTTTTATTTTGCTTTAGCATTTTTTATGTCATTTTTATTCGTTTAACTTTTTCAAATTTTGCTTTCAGTTTTAGCTTTAGTAATTTTAGTACTTTAATGAGAATGAAAATGAGAAATTCTAATTTAAATAAAATATTTATTCTTTATTTTATTTCAATTAAAACAATTTTTATAGTTTGGGTCAAAAAATAAAATAATATACCAAAAAACATTTTCGTAACAGAATGTATTTGCCCCTAAAATAAATGTGTTTCCTGTAAAAAAAAAAAAAAAAAAAAAAAAAAAAAAATTATATATATATATATATATATATTCTATAGGAAGTGTGGCTGATGTTTTGAATATTGCAAATTTAAGTTGAAAAAATGAAATTTACTTGTCCAAAGTAAAAACTAAAAAATAGGCCAGATGGAAAGATGCATTAAATATTTGCAGAAATGTTTCAGAGTATTTCCTCTTGTAGAGAAGTGCCAGTACGCAGGTCCAGTGCCGTCCACCTGTTGACTGACACAGCAAACAAACCGCTGTTTAGAGAAACTGGGTCAGGAACTCTCGTACCTTAAGCGATTCTTTCCTTGCCAGCTTCTCCGTGGGCGAGGAGGACTCCTTCTCCAAACCCAAAAACATCCTGGATTCCGACTGAAGCAAAAAAAGAGATTGCAAAACTGAAAATCCGTTTAACTCTCATTTGAAGTCAACATGAGATCAAAATCGCCTCTGTTTGCTTTCTTCATACAGGATCCTGGACTGAATATGATGATATTTGATATCTTTTTCTCAATGAATATCCTGTTACTTAAGAACATATCACATTACGGAAGTCAAATGGGTTGCATGGGCCATTTCATGTTGACTTTAGAAAGTCTTAACGTAATAAGTATATTACTAACCCTAACCCTAACCCTAACCCTAATAAGTATATTAACTTATGTTAAGTAAATATATTAATATAGTAATTGTAAAGCAAAGAAAGCTACTTCCAGCCACAACTCTTTTACACTAAGAGCACAAGGCTGTAGGCTAAATGCAGCAGGTCTGTTTGGTCAGCTGTCTTTGTCAGTTGAAGATCAGACCAAAATATGGAGAAGACAGCTCTCCTCTTAGACCCAAATTAGCTTATCACAAGGCATCAAACAAACCTCAAACATTAGTATTGTCTAGTTTAAAGATGAATATGAACTTGTTTTCATTGTAATATCCCAGGTCTGAAATCTTTTTTTCAAATGAAAACATTTCAGTTTCAACATTGGAAGCCAAGTTTCCACAAATAAATAACTAGTAAGTGGGCTGAAGTAGCAGGTGTGTTATGGAAAAGCTCTTCAGCCACGAGTACAGGCTATTTTCTTTCCCCTCTGCATTATGATGCCATCATATTTAATGCACGTAAGTTAACAGCAAGCTGAACATACCGCGCTGCTGGGCGAGCGGACCGGACTGACCTCGTCCCTCAGTAAGGGCAAACCGTTCCTCTCCGATTCATTACCTACAGAACACACACACGCACACACACGGACACCCACACCAACACACAAACACAGCATTAACATCAATCACTAGAGTCAATACGATTTTTTAATATTTGTTCAATTTTTTTGCATTTCTACCAGGTGTTTTAGGTGGTTTCCAGGTGGTTGGTGGTTGCTAAAGTTCCTAGGGTTTTAGTTGGCTGCTAATGCATTCTGGGTGAACCCCAAACAGGTGCAAACGACCGTAGTGATTCAGAAGCAGTAATCTCTTGCATGTGTCTCTTGTGCTTTAATAATCTAGTTTTTCCACACATTTAGGAATTGAATGGATACCTGGGCTGAGCGGGTAGAGTTCATTGTCTCCTCCATAGGACAGGTTACGAGACAACAAACGTGGGTCGATCTTGGGAGGTGTGGCGGCCGTGGGACAGAGAGAGAACCGTCTGCGGAACAAGTTCTCCTCCTTCATTGTGCCAGCCAGTCTGTCCACCTGGAGGAAAAATGTGCAATGTTAATATAGTTTGGGAATGTTCATTTATATTTGTTAATATAGTTTGCAATAACTGCTCAACATTAATGCAGCAGTTATGTAGTGCTTTTCCTTACTAATAATAGATCATCATCAAAGCAAAGTGGGTGGATGTAAGCGAATGTATGTGTCCGCAACAACTTGGATGCAAATGCTTCCAGAAAGCTTATGCAACATAAAGAATTATGCTAAATGAGAAATGAAGCTGACAGAATATAAGTGCATTACATTGAAGTCTGTAAATGTGAGATTGCAGATTAAACTGATTCTAAAGAGACAAAAAATTCAACCTACCACAAAATTTGGCGTAAAAGCTTTCTGTTATGTTGTTCTTGCAAATGACTCATATGAGCCTATTCTTGTAACAAATCATTCAGTTTTTTCATTCAGTTTCAGTTGGAATCAGTCCTTTACTAAAAATACTTCTGCTGATTAAATCAAAATCAAAATCTGACTGACTTTGTCTGACTGACCAACTGTAATTTATTCAATTTATTCAACAATCTAACACACTATTCACCCATCCATCCAGCCAGCCCATTATACATCCATCCATTGATATAACCCACCATCTATCCATCCATCCATCTATCCATCCATCCATCCATCCATCCATCCATCCATCCATCTATCCGTCCAACGATCTAATGACCTAAATCACTATCCATCCATCCATCCATCCATCCATCCATCTATCCTTCCAACGATCTAATGACCTAAATCACTATACATCCATCCATCCATCCATCCATCCATCTATCCTTCCAATGATCTAATGACCTAAATCACTATCCATCCATCCATCCATCCATCCATCCAATGATCTAATACACTATCCACCCACCCTTCCAATGATATTACAACCCATTATCCATCTTTCCAACCATCTATTCCAACATCTATCCATCAACCCATCCATCCTATATATATGATTTCAGTGTATTGTATATTTAAATATTTTAACCCTAAAAACTACATCATTTACCTGCAGTCATTCACTAAATTTGCTAGTTGCATTCATTAGATACTCAGGTTTGAAATGTAGGTTAGCAAAATTAAAGATTTCAGGTTACATAAGACGACACTAATCAAGTGAGCAAATCTAAAGAACGTGGGCTTTTAGTTGCAGAGCATCTGAATCAACTTCCCAAGCATCATCCCTTCTCATGAAAATGATCTAAAAATAGTCTTTGTGCTGCAGTGTCAGTCTGAGTGGGGTGTGGGAGCTGCTGTCTATAAGTTGAACAGTTACCAACCCTGTTCTACCTCTCTGTCTCTCCCTAGAGCTCTGCAGTCGGCTCAACCAATCACAGCTCAAAGCCACAGCTAGAGGGCAGGGCGGGTGGATTAAATTGGCCATGCATCTGGCTGTTCAGTTTGCTCTGTTTACAAGCCTATGAGATGCAGAGAGACAAAAACACATCCTGAATAGACTAAACAAAAATAACACCTGCAAGAAGAATGAAGAAAGAAGAAACAAAAACCAAGACAATTACAAAAGATATCTTGTTTAATGCGAAATGTGCAATTTTTTCAGTGTTAAAGAATTAATTAGAAAAAACATTCATCCATGGAACACACAATTAGATTTTTTTTTTAAGAACATCCTGGCTGCTCTTTTCCAAAACATGGAAATTAATGAGTACTAGAGCTGTGACTCTCCGAAAGACTTGGAGTGCCCAAGTTGTAAAGTGATTTTTATCTATTAATTTTTATGAGGGACCGTACAAGCCATAATACTCTCTGGCACTCTCACACACAAACATTCTCCTTACACATACATACATTTCTTCTCTCACACACATACATTCTCCTTTCACATACATTTTTTCTTTGGCTTTCACACAGTAATGCTGGGTACACACCAAAATATTTTTTACATGTTATAAGATTTTCAAAATGAGAGACCACAAACATGAGGATAAAAAATCCTCGATTTAACCGTTTTGCTCCTATAGTGTGTGGTGTGTCATGATGTGACAAAGACAGCACACATCAAGCCTCATCCATACTGCCAGATGCGCTCATGGAGATTTGCGGTGCAGTGCGCGCGCGAATATAACCAAGCGTTACGAATCAGGCTGTGTGACTGCTGCAAGTGTGAACGGCTCGTCCATGACGCAGGATTCATGCTGCGTGGGGAAGAGAGAAGCGAGTATGAGAAGCATTCAGAGACACAGGCTGTGTGTGCGGTCTTCTGAATGGGGAATAGCGAACATGCAATAAGAAATGCTTTTGATATGCATTGTGACGCAGCTCTTGTAAATGATCTTTTTTGTTTGTTGTCTGTCTTTTCAAAGCTTAAGTTACATAACGTTTCTCTTTAGTTTTAATTTGCCTAACTATTGACCTGAACCTGTAGACAACATAATCCCACTCTGTCTCTCCCCTGCTTTCCGTTTTTTTAATTTTTTTATTTATTTTATGGTGGGCGTTTACACAGTTGGCTAGAGCAGAGCTGATTGGGGAGAACGGAGGTAAGACTGACACTCAACGCTGACAGTCATGCATAATATCGCGTCCACATCGCAGGCTTTTGCAATTAGCAAATTGCAACGTCTCAAATCGCGATTTTGATTCGATTTCGATTAATCGCACAGCCCCTTACATACACCTTTCACATACATTTATGTATAGAATGTTTGTATGTCTGAAGAAAATATGTGTATTTAATAGCATATCTGAATACGTTTTTTTAAATAATGTATTTCCAAGGATAATATTAAAGGCTATTGCAGTAAAGAAAGCAACTGTGAGGAAAACAGTGGTACAGCAAGGCAGCTGTGCTCCTCCTCCTTATGGGATTTTGCTTTTGAAAATCTCCAGCATATTTTAATAATACTGTTATAATACTGATAATTAAATAATAGTGATCATTTTGGTCACTATCGTGATATGAAATGTTCATATGGTTACATCCCTAAATACAGAATTTTGTGTTTGCCATGCCTCATCTAATTTGTTTTTGTTAATAAACATTTTGTAAGCTAGTTTATCATCGCATCATACTGTTTTATTGTTGTTGTGCTTTTTAATTAAGAATAACAATGAATTCAAATTTTGTTTTAGTCTTAAAAAATGAAAGGTGTGTAGATGTAAGCAAAACAGACCATTATCTTTTCTCATAAAACGTGACACAATCGCAAATTCGAAAGTGAAAGTGTCCGAAGTTTGGCGTTTCTAACACAGCAAAAGAGGATCTCCCGTTCACAAAATCAAATCACAAATACTACTGATGAAAATGAACGGGTTGAATGTTAACCACTTTCATTTCGATGTAACTATATATTATGATAAAAGTTCATCAGCATGCATTGATTAATCCTATGTTGTAGCAAAAAAAAAAAAAAAAAAGAAGAGCAACCAGTGAGAATAATGAGTCATATGGGCTGTCAAACTCACCTTCAGTCTTCCAGTGATTTATGAACGAGGTTTTCTGGGAATTCATTTACTCTTTCGTCACTGTCTACATTGATGATTTCCTCATTGATTCCCAGAACCAGACTGAATTTCACCAACAACTGACGCAGGTCGTCCAGAAACTTGAATTCCAGCTATACTGTACCTCATGCTCAAGAAATGTGAGTTTTTCCATTTCCTTCTATATGTCATCAACCAATATGGTATCCGCAAGGACTAGAGGAAGGTAGAGGCAGCTGAGAATTGGCAACAATCCACGTCCATTAAGGAACTTCAATGCTTCTTGGATTTGCACACTTCCACAGGAGGTTCATCAACAACTTCAGTAAGATACGCTCCCCTCTAACCTCCTTGCTGAAACATTGAGCCAAATCTCTGTCCTCAAACATCCAATGCCTTCAACCAGCTCAAGAAAGCCTCCTGTGCCGCTCCTACCCTAGTGCATCCCAGAGCATGCACAGAACTGCCTGCGTCAAGCCACCACCAGATTAAAACCCTTCCAGTGCATACTTGGCTACCAAAACCCCTCGTTTCCCTGGCCAGGTGAGCCTTCTGACGTTCCTGCTAGCCACCACTGGTTCCAGGACAGTGAGAGGGTTTGGAACTCTGCTCTCATCCACCTGCAGAGGGCAGTTCGGAGACGAAAGAACCAGCCTGATGCTAGAAGATCAACTACCATAGCATCATCCTGGGCAAAAGATCTGGCTCTCAAACAGGGCCATTCGTCTTCTACTGCCCTGTTGTAAAGCTGAATCCTCCCAATGTCGGTTCATTCACAATCCAGAAGCAGATCAACAAAGTCACGTGCAGGCTAAATCTGTTGTATCCCTGTTGAAACCATATATTGATCCTCTGCTTCCTTCCTCTCCAGGGTCTGCCGGTGATCTTTGCAAATTTATACATTAAAAACACCATGTCATGTGTCAAGATCAGTCTCTCATAATATCTATGAATATTTATGAATCATATTTGCATAAAATATCTATTATTTTTGAAAAATATTTAAAAACATTTTAGAAAATTAGTTGTGTACACTCAAATGTAGACCAGGCTTAAATATTTTACTTCATGGTTACAGCAGATTACATTTGCAGAGTCATCAAATGTACTTAAATGACAATATGAAATGAACATGAATCCAAAAACAAACATGTTACTAATGTTAAATAAAACTTTGTGAAACTTTGTCTCTGTGTATGGCATAAACGCCTGGCTGATGGAGCATGAGGCACTTCATGGTCTTATTAAGAATTTCAAAAGCTCATTTATTGATGTGACTCTTCCTACATCGAAAGTGGCATGGCTAATAATGATTGCAATTCTAAATTTAACAAAATGCCACACTCAATTTTAGATTGAGACGAGCAAGAACATTATTAAGAGCTGGTGTATGAGAGATCCAGCAGTGTCTTGCAATAAAAGGAAAAAAGGAAAACAATACACTACAATTATTCACACAAAAACAGCCTGATGTGTTATAGACAAGCCATTCATTTATGGTGACACTCTTGGGAGGCTCCATATTTACAGACCAAAACTGTAAAAAAGGCTTGTTCATTGGATTTATTTAAACAGCATACAGCCATTGTTTAGATGTTTCCATTCATAACTGGCAGCCATTGTTATGTTGATGAGGGTCTTGACCCTGCATGCCTGCAATATGATCTATTCCAGAAATCTTTAAACAGAGCTGAGTAAATGAATCGTAGAAAAACTGAGCAGAATCACAAGAGCGATGCCAAGCCACTGTCAGCACAGTCTAACCAGCGTCCTCCTGTGACCCTGGAACTCTGATTTAAGGTCTGGCACTCCACAGCAGCTTCGAAACACTCCCTACTGAGACTTCAGAAGAAACAACCCTTCATCTTGGCAGCTGACATCTTTAATCGCTTCTTAACAAAGCCAGCAAAGAGACTAAATCCAGAGAGAGGTTGACGTTGCACAGCTATGACAACTGAATGGATCTCAGTGTAAAAATATCAGTGAAGTTAGATCCTGTGGGGGTGCCAAAACTTTTGCACCCAAGCAGTTTCTTATTGCAGTCAGTGGGTTAGCGAACTTTTTTCTGCCATGGGATCAATTCCAAAAATCTAAGGCTGGAATTTGTAAAAATATATTTTAGAATGCCACCACAAATTCTTACATAAAACTATTGATTTTCTTCGACATCAGAGATTCCTAAAAAAACATGGAGGACACAATTGATGCACCATCTACCTGACAACAGTAGTTCACAGCTAGCTGCCTCAGTGTTAGTCTTAAGGAAACCCCATGATTTCACCCATCCTATATTCATTTGCTTTGTGACAAAATTATTTTTGACTGCTGAGTGAATTTGTGTTTTTGAATGTTTGTGGATCAATGGACCGACCATGTCCCGACGGAATTTACACTTGCAGTTTCTGGCTAATCTCCATCCTTACTGGGCTTTTAATCCAACTCCTAGCACTGGATTTAAGGCCTGGCCAAATGACCTATTTACTAATGTTGGCAGCATAACAGCAGACAGAGCATGGCATATCTCACGAGACAAGTTCTCTAACATGAATCGTGTGACCTCATTTCCATTGTAGAGGGCTTTAGCTGAATGAGTTGCAAGCCAAGCTGCCACTCAAGCAGAAAGTAACACATGGGACTGGATGAAACATAAATAAAGGATGAAGACTTTTAGATTTACAATTGGTTAAATTGTAACAGACTGTCAATGCTACTTCTTCGACAACATGAAGTCAACATTAAATCAAAACTGCTCTTTATACACATTCCTGATCTTATTGTACATGTAAAATGTTGCATGTTGTTTCAAATGTAAAAAATAAAAGAAAAATAATCTGAGTATTTTATCAAAATGTAGTTTGCTCTACCTCTGAAGCAACTTTCTTTTGAAGTGACATAAAAAAAAAATTCTACCCCATTTTTATCAAGAATTATTTATTAATAATTATCATTAAGCCTTTAGAGGGTTACATTTAGAGCATTACATTTTACTCCCTGATCTGGCCTTGAAATATAAAATAAAAATATCAACTTAGGAACTTGACAAACAATCAAGGGGATCTATAGGGGTTCTCTGTGATGCCATGACATTACATTAATTTTGCAGAAACCTTTTTTTTAAACGTTCATAAGCAGTGAAAATCTATTTTTCCAATAAATAATAAAAGATTACGGCAAAGAATTTTCATTTCAAGAATTTGTTTTATTTATTTTTTTAATTCAGAAATTAAAAACATGTTTGTTATAGAAGAGGTGTATTCAAGTCACTATATGCATGAACTGCATTTAAAATTAATTTTTAATAAAATAATGGATATGACAAAAGAATAATAATAATGACTCGTGACATATAGCTTTCATAATCTATAATTCATGATCGAAAAAAGGCTTTTGTCATTGAATAACCTATTTAACTAAGAAGAAAAAAGTCACATTACAGAAGTAAAATGCAAACTGTGTTTCATGTAGAGCTGCAACAAAATCCATAATAATTAATATAGATTTTAGATAGTGAGCTTGTGCCAGGGTTTTGCACTGTCACCTTGTTTTATGTTTGTTTCTTGTGTCTAGTGTCAGCGCATGGCCTTGTTAGTTATTTTCTCGGCCATGTGCTCCTTTAGCCCCTCCTCCTTGTTTCCTCTTTACCACACCCTCTTGTTACCCTAGTTGGTCTAATTGTGCTCACCTGTCCCTCATGTTTTTTCCTCCCTATTTATAGTGCACCTTACACTTTTGTGTTTGCTGCTCCGTTGTCATTCTCACCCCTTCTGTATGTGGATGTGGCTGAATATGTGTCAGTGTCTCCATCCCTCCCTGTCTGGGTGGTCTTGTGCCCTTGTTTTGTCTAGTCCTTGTGATTCTATGTTCTTGTCTTGCTCCTTCTTTTAGTAATTTGTTTGTCCTTGCCCTTTTCTTTCATTTGTAATATTTATTTAGTTTTCTAGTCTTGATTCTTGGTTTTGTTTGATCATTCTCTTAAGTTGGTTAAATTGGTAATTTCTTATTTTGTTACTTTACATTTTATTAGTTCATTGGCTTATATTCTTTGTCTTGGATTTAACATGTTTTTGTGGAGCTTTGTCCTGTCTTGTGTTCGAGTTCCTGACCTGTCCCCATGTGTCCTGCCCTGGTTCTACCTGCCTGGCATCTGGTCTGTCTCAGAGTATGTGGTCAACAAGTTCCTGAGCTCTGCTCTCTGTTCTGTTTATTGTGTTCCTGTTGTGGTACCTGTTGTGCACATCTATATTCTGTGCATGGAAAAGCCTGAGCATCTGATAACGTCATTTGCGTTAAACTATGAGTTTCTTTGAAGTGCATAATATAAAGCATAAAATACAGAAAAACATTGCTTTTTATCCAATAAATAAAAAAAATCTACCGAATAATCAATCAATAAATATAACTGCAAGTTGTAGCTCTAGTTATTATGCTGACTTGGCCAAAAATAACACTGCCTTTTTTTGCGGTTGTAAACCGTTTCAAACAACCAAGGCAAGGTGTTGGATTTCCCACGACAAAAACTCAAAATCCCAACCCATGATGATTTTAAACTGGTTTAACTGGCTTCAGACCTGACACTGCTCCAGGTCAAGGCAAAAATAAAGATCACACCTACATATTAGTGTTCAAGTCTGACTGAAGTTTGAAGTCTGCTAAAAGCAGATCAGGGTGGTATTTTCAGGCCCTCACATGGGGAAAGTCTAAAAGCACTAGCTGGCTTCCCACTGAGCAGCCACTTTAAATAGACCGAAGCATGGCCTCCTGGCTCTCAGCTCTACTAATGATGTGTTCGGCCTCGTGGGCGACCATGACCAATAACAAGGTCATTGGCCAGCTTGTACCTTCATTCTGGGGGACGACAGTGCTCAGTCCTACTTTATTGTCTGAAAAGCAGCAATTACAGCTCTTTGAGAGGCTTGATTTGGTTCTATTCAGGGATACAACCACTAAAGGGACTGAGCAAATGTTGTTTTTGAAGGCCAGGGTAACCCTTGAAAACTGTGACCTGACTGCCAAATAGAAGTCTGGAAACAAAGTCAGGTTTGAAAAATTATTAAAAGGATAGTTGACTTAAGAATCACTGTTCTTCAAAGTCTGATATTATTTACTATTCATCTAGTTCCAATCCATATGTAATTTTTTTTTTATTTGATTCAGAAGTGTGTCAGTCTAATTCCTGAATGAATCCTTCAGGCTGGTTCTGCTCAAATGAACACATCTGATTCAAAATAATGAGACATCACTACTCTAATGAACTCTAAACATGTTCATACATGACTTAAAGGGATAGTTCACCCCAAAAAATAACTTTTGTCATCATTTACTAACCCTCAAGTTATGGTTGTATAAGTTTCTTTCTTCTGCAGAACACCAAAGAATTATAAATATAAACTCAAGAAAACTCCCATTATTTATTTATTTATTTATTTTTTATGTAATTTTAATTATATATATATATATATATATATATATATATATATATATATATATATATATATATCGTTTTATAGTTTTAGTCTGGGAGTTTTATTTATTCATTGGCGTTGTGCATTAGCGACCAGCTAATGGTGGTGTGTCTGTACCTCAGTGCTATTTCGAGCAGCTGTGTCTTTCCATCATAACCCGACATCACATTACACACTCCATTTAACACAGACTTTAATGTGTCTTATGTAGGTCAAAGCAGATGAACGTGAATTTAAAAACATTGGTAAAAGGTCTCCCTCCCTCTCCCGCAGCACCACACAACCTCGTTTCTGCAGTTTCTTCCGGTTTCTGAAATTACACTTTGTTTCTTATCCTCCCCATAAACACCAATTGCAGACAAGTGCAGAGCTATACATAATTAACATCTGATTACACATGTCTGGATTATAGTGACAAATTCCCTTCATACATCCAGTACAATCTAGAGGATTTCAGTTCATTCACTCCATTTCCCGTTCAACCTCATCAACCTTTAGTTATCAAGATCCAGAGAATGTTATCAGTGCAATCCAGACATTCTACTGATACGATGCACATAAAATAAAATCATTAAACAATATGGCTTCTAACTACAACTGCTTTTATTACACTGATGACTTTTATCATTTCTACTTTGCTTACAAATTATTGCTTAATTATTATGATTATATTATTGCATTACTATTGTTATAATTACTGGAGAACAAACACAAGGGCAAATTGTGAAAACGTAGGTTTATGTTTATGTTGTTGTTGTTGTTTTTTTTTTTATATATATTTATAAATATGATTTTTTTTTTTCCATATTAAACCAATGAGTATATAATATAAAATATATACTTTATTTTTTTTACTTAAAAATGTAATTTCTGTTTTTACAATTGAACACAGCTTCTCCAGGTTCTCATTACCATCATGCATGCTTTTGTTACATTTATAAATTAAAGTAATGAGAATTGTGCTTAATAATGATCACTTCAAGTAATGAAATAATGAAATAATGCTAAAAATCCTATAAATATTTGTATATACTATAATATAATTTAATTTAAAAAAATAAATAAATTCTGTTATTAATGAAAATTAAACAACTTCTCCAAATTCTCATTTCCACCATGCATGCTTTTTTTACAATACAAATATGATTTTAGTGTTCATATTATAGTAATAAGATCTGAAAAAAATAAAAATTGTGATCAATTAAAATAATGTTAAAATAGTTACAATTAAAATGTAATAAAATAATGAATTAATGATAAGAATAGAATGATAAGATAAGAATGATAATGAAAATAAATCATTCTTTCTTCTGGTTTTGGAAAAAGTGAAATATGACTTTGATGAGTGCTCGAATATTCAAATATGACTTATTAGCAGAGAACTTCTCAACAGCGTCTGTTTCTTAACGTTTTGATGAAACTATAGGCTCAATAAATCATTTGAGTACCAAAAGACAGATAAGATGTTCTGTTTGTATAATAGAGTCAGAGGGAGTATGTTCACATGCAGCACTAGGGTTGAGAACCGAAACGTTTTTTTTTTTTTTTTTTAAAGAACCGGAACCGTGAGCAATTTCTAAGTTTCGGTTCCAAAAACGGTTCTGGTGCAACACATGACCAAGACCATAATATTGTCATTGATATGCATACTGACTTCAACTTTGACCACTAAAAGTATGTAAGTATGAGGGATGGATTATTTAGTGTACAGGTCATTTCAAGAGTGATAAACAAAGTGATAGAAAATATTTATTTTAATCCATTTTAAATGTTTTAAAATGTGGAAACCACTCATTGCATCACACCATCTCCTGACTGCAATATTAATTGTAAAATAGAGGCTTAATGGACAGTGTGTATACATGGTTAGAAGTATAATAGTTTATATTTCATTCATTTAGGGAAATTAACAAGTGTCTTAGCCCTCAAGGGACTATTTGGCCAACCAGCTTATTCCTGCTTGAAAAAGCAAAATTATTATTATTATTATTATTATTATTATTGATAGTGTAAAAAATTATAACTTTGAAGCAAATGCTGATTGATGGACTAGCATTACACAACATTACTTACCACCTGCCAGCAACACTACATTCAATGAAGGTAAAATTGTAAAAATAACATAATAATAGTTAAATGGAACCAGAATCAGAACCTAAAAAAATGTATACTGTAATATATGTTCAATTTTGACATTGCCAACCTTTAAATTAAGTTGACAGTAAGTAATAAACACTATTGAGCATTGAGTAGTTAGTTACCACAATGTTTTGAATAGTTGTTTAACGATTTTAATGGAACCGGAACCGGAAATTTTCTAACGATTCGCAACCCTAAATTCCAGATTTTCCTACAGAAAAAGAACAGTCTCTCTGCAGTATTAAATTTAAGTGAGTTTTGCACATGTGCATGTGCTGATGGAATAATCCTGCAAATACCAGCTCGAGTGTTAAAGCAGAGGAGGGATTACCCAAGTGTTATGCTTTATAATCTGACCTGAAAGAGAACAAATGCTAATGGACGTGATCACTGATGGTTGGCTTCAATGTGATGGGAAAAAAAACATCAAGTTATTGACCTTTAGTGTCCTTTTCCCAGAGCGGCATATGTCTATTTTTATCCTGATGTCCTCTGAGGTTATTGACTGAATCATGGTCAATAGAAACCAGCTCTGGGCTGCAAAAATTAACACATGGTCTTTTGGTTTTAGAAAATGCTAATGTAGCTCTAAGTGTAGATAACATGCATAGTATATAATACTACATAATAATAATAATAATAATAATAATATAAAATAATAATAATAATAATATGGAATAAATTATTTATAGAAAACAAAATGGTTTGAGTGATTTATTCAATGACTCACTCCAGAAGACTTCACTTCTTTCATCCCTGGATGAATCAGTGTTTTTAAACAAATCTCTTGAAAGAATGAATCAATGGCTCACTTGCTCACTCACTTTGAGACTTCGGCTGCGTTCAAAATCACATACTTCCCTACTATAGTAGACGAAAAATAGTGTGCGACAAAAGAAGTTTGTCCGTTCATAGTACTCATAGAAGAGTAGGCATTATAATTACTTTTCAAAAAAGTATGTGCTCAAGAAAGTACACAGCATTTGGACACAGCATTCACTTGTTTCATTACTGAATGAATCATCATTTTTGAACAAATCTACTGGGGAACAAAATAATTCAATGACTTCTAAAGATACTCATTCTCATAATACATATTTCTTTAATTAATCTCTTTAATGACTGACATTGACAAATGCATTTTTAAACAGTCACTTGTCACCACCTAATGGCAAACAATGTAAACGATACAATCTTTAAAGTGAATCATCAAGCCACATTATTAAAATGGATTTACAATCAAACATTAGTGTTTCTATCAATTTTTTTTCAAGATCACAAACTTTAATGAATAATCATCCAGCTAAATGTGGGATTTTCAAAGGCAGAAACAGCATTTATTTATTTATTTTTGTAAAATCTACTTTTTTTGACAATACGGAAAAGAGCAGCTGAAGTATTCTACTAAATATCTCCTTTTGTGTTCCTCAGAAGAAAGTCAGTCATATGGGTTTGAAACAGTTTGTGAGAGAGCAAATGCGTTTTATTTTTAAAAGAACTATTCCTTTAACTGCTATTTGTAATGATTCTTACAATGCAAAAGACAAACTTAATTTGCTAAAAAAGTGATGTGAGAAAATCAGTTTAGAAATGTGGGACATTAAAAGAGACCCACTGACCTCCTTTAATTTAAAGGGATAGTTACACCTGAAATCATTTATTCATGCTCAATTAATTCAAAACCTTATTTTATCTGTGAAAAACAAAGAAAAATATTTTTAGTGTTTTAGTGTTTTTCTTCTCCATACAGTCAAAGTCCATGAGGTCCAAAACAACAAGGATTGGACCACCATAGACTTTCACTGTATTTTTGTGTACATCTTTCAAAAAATATATATTTGTGCTCCTAAGGTTTGGAAAAAACATAAGCATGAGTATATTACAGAATATTCATTTTTGTGTGAGATATTCCTTTAAATTCAATAAACTTCAGTCAGCTGCCCCGTATACTAACCTATCACACAGTTAATCTAGGTCTACCAAGGTAAAATCCGTTAAACCTTTACCAAGTGCTATAAAACTTTGCAAACATAACACAAATCATGTTTGCTTGGTCAATGATTAGATGTCCCATTTACACACACCTCTAACAAACCAAAACATACAGTCAAGCTGACATTAAATCCTGGAGGAATTGCATTGGTGGAACCTGGATTCCAAATGTCTTCAAGTTCTAACAATACTGGGACTGGTCCATCTCATTCATTGTTCCTGGTATTGTTTAACCTTTTAAATGCCTTCAAAATGGGGTCACGAGCAAACAACAGCAGAAAAAAACTGAAGCTTAATTTTAAAGCAAGTTCTGATAAAAAAAATAAAATAAAAAAAAAAGCTGCAAAGGTATAAGTATTTCTCAATCCGGTGAGTCGTATGTAAAAACACTGAGTGTGTTAATTATACAATGACTATCAAGGGGTTAATAATGACAGCAATTCAGTTAATCAATGCATGGATGAAAACTGACCACGATGGAAATCTTTAGATTAGCATACTGTTGCTATGCTTATTTTATTAGATAATATAGGTAAAAAAATAATAATAATAATAAAATACATAAATAAAATATAGGTAAAACATTTTTAAAAGAAAGTTTCATTAATAATAATATTAGAATATTATAAAGTTTTATTTAAAACATATACATTTAATAGAATGAACTGTTTGTGTATTCTATTTTCAGATTATTTTAAGAATTTTCCTATTCTGACAATTTTTGTTTTAAAAATATAGATGATGTAAGTAAAAATACAAGGGTTAGTATAAATACTTATATATATACCTGTATGTGTGTGTATTTTTCTCTCCATTTTTTTTATTATTAAAGTTTTTCATGTACAGACATTTATTATTATTATTATCAGGCTACATTTCACTTTGAATACCATTATTTATGCTCACTTTAAAACCATCACAAAGAGAGGATGATTTGTATTGCTGTATTACAAAAATGAAGATAACATTTTGTTAATTAAAGTCATGAAAATGAATGGCAAATGTGCTTAGTTGTCAATTAATATTCCTATTTTTTTTGTTTTCATTCTTCATAAGCAAAAGAAAAAACAAACTAATCTCTAAAGATTTATGTAACAACTCAAGAACCCAATCAAGATCTACAAAAATTCTCTATAAAAACATTTTTTTTTTCAATGTAATAGAACAAGATATAAATTTATCTCTAACAGCTCAGAACAGAAACTTTGTAGACTTCAGTTTAAACCAGGCTGCTCATAACAGAAATCAGAGTTCTCTGCTGAAATGATGGTTTGTGGGGAAGCACAGCTGACCTCTTTCTGTACATCAACTCCCCACGGGACGTTACTATACTCAGCCCCTACCAACCGCACGCACACGCTGCAAAGGTGCACACCTGGTGTGTTTGTTTACACCCTGCGCTGGTTGCCAAGGTAAACATAAGCAGGGAGGGCTGTTGAGCATCAGCGCCGCTGGCACAGGGGTACGTGAACCTCGTCCCTCGCCCTTCTGCATGTGCGCAATGCGACATGAGATCACTCTGATGGTTTTTAATCACATTTCTTGACATTAGCGCTATACCTATTTGATAACTTTGTACAGGCTCTTTGAATGTAAGCTTGGCACAACTGCCTGGATTTCGTCCTCCTCATAATTCACCTCTTGTATGTTTGTTTATTTTGTCTTCTTTCCCTTAGCTTTCTTCCGACATAAGGAAGAGAGAACAGACTTGTTTACCCTTCATAAAGCACAGTCAGGCGTTAAGTACAGACTTGATTGGAGTGTTTATGTACAGTAAGCTACCTTGGAATATCTAGTGGGGCCAATTAAAGCTCAGGACGGCCCGATCTCTAAGGAAGTGTTCTCCTCTACAGCTCAAAGATCTCCAATTCCAGAAGGCATAACATGAAGGGAACACTGTGAACTGTTTAGTTTCTTTGAATCTGTGAGCAATTTTGGATCACGCTCATGCTCCATTTCACTTGCTAAATGAGAGTCATGGAAATTTTTACGACTAAGTTTATGGGCAGAATCATAGTCTAAAACAGCTAGGTAGCATAAAGCACGAGTTTGAAATGTTTTACTAGCGTAAAATATGCTGAGGACATGTTACCGTCATTTAGCATGCGTGTTACCCGCTACTCTAAAACATTGAGCTGTTGCACTCTAATGTAACAATTTAACTTACTAAACAGGTTCTAGAGATGGAAATCATTATGACTAGCTTATATTGACAGAATCAGAATATTAAACAGCTGGCTAGCATAAAGCATTTTTGTTTACATACTTAGAGTAAAATATGTAATCTACCACACACGTTAACTGCTAACATTGATCCATGGCGCTTGCTGGATATAATTATTTCGCTATAATAAAAATACGCAACTGGGTTCTTTTTTTTTTAGTCAAGCTAGCTAGTTAGCATAAATCAGCTTACACCATTTAAGTTTACATACTTGAGTGAAATATGTTGTGGGTATAAATGTTAACATAATGTAGCAAGCATGCTAATAGCTAGTCTGAAATGTTGAGCTATCGCACTTGGGTCTAATTTAGAAATTTGACTTTGCAATAGGTTTAAGTCATGGAATCTTTACAAATAGCTTGTTCGCACAGGCACCGTGTTTAAAACAGCTAGCTAGCTAGCATTAATTAGCATTTACAGAAACGCAAGGTGTGTGCACATAAGTGTTAACATAACAAACATGCTACAAAACATTTAGCTTTAGCACTTGGGTCTAAATTAACAATTTCACATGTAGTAAGTGTATTTTTGTGACCAGGCATACAGATACAGTACCTAAAATAACTAGCTAGAATAAAACTGTAGTATGAAACGGTTATCTACCCTAAATGTTTTGTAGCTTACTGTAATGGACTAGCAGTTATCACAACTTGCAGTTTAAAAGCTGTATGATATTAAATCCATTTAGTTTCTGTTTTCGGTTCCTTTTTCCAGTTCTACCTATCATTTCCTGTTCTCTTTCCACTATGTCTTAAATGTCCTATATATTTCCCCACCTTTCTCTGTACTGTGCTGTGTCATTCTGTAACAAGCCCCCTCGTGAGTGTGTGCAGAATAGCACGCACTCTTTTAACATAGTCAGACTGCAGCCTCAGAGGAGGGAAAGTAGGGCAGGATGTCTTCCAAGCTCCATACACTGAATGTCAAAGCAAAGAGAACTTGAACAGCAGCCTGGAGCATCTAATGACATGTAGACTTGATTTGGGAAGGCAGAGTAATCTGGAGGCTTCCACTGTAAATTACAGACGGTGTCAATCATGGCTCTCTAAATCAGGTAAAATGGACAAATCAAGTGGTTAAGAAAGCATACAGGCAAGAGAAAATAAATCCTCCGGCCAGGCATTTACTGGACACATAGTGCTAGATGATTTGAGTGAATGCACTACGACTGTAGCATTAAGAAATAAATATCAAAATGATCTGATATATTCAGGATCATGAATAAAAACTTAGCTACTCATAATGATAGATGAGGTAGCCTATATGACATATGGTGTATCTATAGTAGCCTATTTAAAATATTCACGTACCAAGGGGTCTGCATTTGGATGGTTTTAACATTAGCAGGTATAGCGACTACAAGATTTTAGGTCCATCTTTTTCCATTGACAAAGAGTTCTGTTGTCCCATGAGCTAAGATGGGAGACTCAGCACTCATACTTCTAGGGTTAAAGAAACATGGTAAATCTTAAATCGAATTATGAATTGTAAAAGAAGAAGACAGAGAGGTTTGGTTGTGTGTGTGCACACATACACGTAGCTGTGTAAACATGCCATAAGCTACTTTACTCAATGGAAAACAAATACAGCATGACTTATTTTAAACTCCTAATGTCAAAGATCAGCACACTTTTAAAGCTTTCAACATAGACGATTAATACATTGCATTGCATTTATGTACAAAAGCATATATATGCACATTACAAATTTGGACTAATTTTGACAAAATCAAAATTAGTGCAAAACATGAGATTAGCCTTTAGCATTAGCATTATGCTAGCATTTAAACTTTGAAGTAGGACTGCACGATGTGTCGTTTAAGCATCGATACCGCAATGTACGAATCCACGATAGTCACAACGCAGGATGTGCGATGTAGGCTGTCGAAGTTGATCCGATATTCATTAACCGTATGGGCCAGCTGCTCCCCGGCCCTTGACGAATGTGATTCACGGATTAATTGCACAGCTTAACCATTATAGAGTGAAAGTTTATCATTTACATGTGTTTTTAAGTCCTGTCAGTTGAACAGGGCACATATAAGAACGATCAGAGAGAGAGAGAGAGCCCCGGCCAGGCGCGTACGTTGCTCTCTCTCCCTCGCGGATATTAATCAAAATCAATTGACACGATGATGTCAAAAAAAAAACCTATCCAGTGATGAAATGTTTTCTGTGTTGTCAAATGTAAAAAATCTGTAACACTTTACAATAATGTCCTATTTATTAAACTATTTAACTATATTATTTAACATTTACTATTACTAAACTGCACTTCTACAACATTCTTAATTTCAACATTTAGGCTATGGCCTTAATTGTAGAAATCAAAAGTTGTACAGTATTTGTTAACTTTGTTAATGCATTATTAATTTAAAATGTATAGTCTTTGGAAACACTATAATAATAATATATGTATTTTCGGGACTATAAGGCGCACCGGATTATAAGGCGCACCTTCAATGAATGGCTTATTTTAGAACTGTTTTCATATATAGGGTGCACCGGTTTATAAGGCGCATAGAATAGAAGATACTTCTTTTTTTTTTAAAGGTTTGCTTTATGCATCCACTAGTTGGAGCTGTGCTAAAGGAAATGTCAACATTATGACAGAGCGCCTTGATCCATATATAAGGTGCTCCAGATTATAAGGCGCACTGTCGTTTTTTGAGAAAATTAAAGGCTTTTAAGTGCGCCTTATAGTGCGGAAAATACGGTACTCATCCTGAATTCATGGGTGTGTCCAACTTTTTGTCCAATAAAATGCTCCTCATTGACTAAAAGTAGCAAATTATGGTTCACTACAGTACCTAAAAAGATATGTGCTGTTTGCTAAAAAGTCCTACCCTATAATTTCTAGAAGACAAAAATACATGGTCTAATATTTTTCACATTGTACATTTTAGATTAGATTTATGCGTTTCTACAACAGATAAAAGTATAGATCATTGGCCATGATGTGAAAATAATCACCTATTAATCATAATCAGCCAGAACTCTACATCAATGCATCGTTATGTGCAATAGCAAAGGTTTATAAAACCAGTTAACATTTTTATTGATGATTAATTTTTTTTTAAATCCACTCAAGACCACTCGCAAGCAGATGCATTGCTAGAAACAACCTGGCCATATTTCAAGCTTTCAAACATGAGCCAAGCATGAGTAATCAGCAGTTCCTATTGGAATGCAGTACTTGTGGATGAAAGGCTAAATATGAAGAGTTTGGCACTGCTGGAATGTAGCAGCTCCAAGCAAATTAACACAGAGCTCTGTTAAAAATGTTGCAATAATGCTAAAATAAAAGAGACAATCGTGTTACCTTGAAGTTAGTCTGAAACAGCGCACCAAAACAGTTTTATTACACGACATTTCCAAGTGAAACGGGATGATCAAAAACAAAAACACATAGGATTCTACTTGTTAATTGTTTTGATTTTGTATTTCTTTTTTATACACCAAGAACTAAAGTACTACCTACTAATTGCCATTGGTCGAAAAAACAAATAGTCCCGCCCAAAACTAACACTATCAAGTTTCACACGTGTATATTTATATAATTTTATTTTTTTGGATAGTGTCACGAAGCCACACAGTGTTTCCCTTTTTTCATGCGAATTTACTTACAAATAGCTTATTTAAGCAACAATCAAGTTTTTTTTTTAATTTTTTTTTACAATCCAGCAACAGCTCTGGCTTTAATATCAGAAACCACGTTACAGAGCTCAGCTGTTCAGACAGGAAGGCCAACAACCCCTTCAAAAGAATTCAGCTGTCTGGAGTTCTTACAAAGAGCTATCAGCGAGAAAAGCCACAGTTGGAACAGGAGGGTACGAATAAATTAAGGAACAAACACTTGGGCTGTTAGAGTAGCTTGATTCTTGGTTTGCTCTTCCCAAAATATCACTGCCTGACTGACTGATTTCTGTCTGAGCAATCTGGTCCTGAATGTGAACTAGCGGTCGACCGTTTTAATGAGCAGGGTTGAACTAGCGTTGTGTATATCAAGATACATTTCCTTTATTCTAATGAAAGAGAAACTTTCAAGCAAACTCTGGTTAGGTGGACACAGTATTTACCCCCTACTGCTGGTGGTGAATGAAATGACTTCAGCTGACGTCAGCGGGGTCGTGACATGATAAAAACAGAAGTGATGCTATTTATAGCATCAGATGTAAAAACAGCGATAACGTTAGAGAAATAATTCACTCACAAATGTACATTTCATGAGAATTTGCTCACCCACAGGGCAGGCCATCCAAGATGTAGATGAGTTTTTTTCTTTATCAGAATAATTTGGAGATTTTCGATGGAGGAAGCATTGTTATGGATTAAGGTATGCTGAAGTTAAAAACATCTTCATGATGGATTTGCTTGTAACAAACATGCAGCTTTTCACTTCACCAGATATTAACGGATGAACTGGACTGGAGTGGGTGGAGTGGATTACTTTTGGATAGATAGCCTATTTGGACTCTCATTCTGACGGCACCCATTCACTGCAGATCATTAGTGAGCAAGAGATGAAAGGCAAAATATCTCAAAATCTGATTTAAAAAAAAAACAAGCTCATCTACATCTTGGATGGCCTGAGGGTGAACACATTTTCAGAAAATGTTCAACTTTGGGTGAACTATTCCTTGAATATAATTCATATAATGTTAACAAAATATTAAATATGTGTATATTATTATTACAATTATTGATGCTGATTGGTCAATAAAGCATTCACCCATACTGTGACAAAATGAACAATACTAAAAGGCCTCATACTTTATGGCTTAATTAGGTTACTTTCATTTATAAATCAATTAAATATTATATGATATAAACTATACTACATGAATATGTATTAACATCATATTGAATGCATTTATATTAAACTGCATCACTTGTAAAGTGAACTGAGCTGATAGGCTACTCTGCCAATTAGAATATTTATACTTAATCGCACAAATGTTTTTATTTAAATATTTCAATTAATAATAAATAAATAAATACAAATAATAATAAATTAACAAATATAGGTGTTAACGCATCAGTGTTTAATGTAAATACTTCAATATTCTATACTTTTTGCCAATAGGATTCTGTTCAATAATGTCTAAATAAGGGATGAGGCGGACAGCAAGCGACTTTATGTGAAATGTGTGTCACATATGAAATATATAACGGAACAATGCAGAAGGATTCGTGCTGGTTATGGACTGATGGATGGATGCCTCAGAGGACATTCAATAACCAGTGCAGCTCTTTGTGATTATTTATTCTGAACAGCAGCCCATCGTTCCATCCCTGCTCAAAGCACAGCAGCTGTAATACAGTCATATTTTCATATTTCTATCGTTTTGTCTTACCTCTGTTATAGTCGCAACTTCAGCCCCCGAAGAGCGAAACGTGGCAGGAGATCTAGAGCGACTTCATCGGGTCTAGAACGGCTCGGTTTGGGTTTGACGGGGTTCAGATCACACCTCAGCAGCCGTCAATCACGAATTAAATGGAACGGAACAGTGCGACGCTCCCGTTCGTCCCGACACAAAGTAACGCTCGCGCCGTATGCCGTCTCAAATTGTGGAAAGGCCGCTCTAAACGCTGTTTTCCAGACGCAATACGTTTCAAAGTTGGGAGTTTACCGCGCACACCTGCATCTTTAAGAGATGGATGATGACGGCGAGATAAAATAGCGGTCCATAGCATGCCACAACCGCTGGCGTGCAGCTGTGTATTCCGGGAGCGCGCACGGACGCCAGGAAATGCCTTTGGAGGAAAGGAGGCGCTTAACCAGTCAGAGTGGAAACGCGTGCGCTGGATTTAACCCTCGTGAAGCCTGACGTCAAGCTGGACAGCACAACTTTTAGCCTTCTTGTCTGATTCACACATCTACTTATAAACAGTATCAGATTTTTATTAAGAAATGCATATTAAGAGCAAACGTTTAATCAATGATCTTTTATTGCATACAAACATAAACTAAACGTGGCATAATGTAACAAAATGCAAAAATGGGTAATGGAAATACACGTATTAGTTATTGATAATATTACTTATTACCAAAAAGTGGAGAATCCCAATGAATGGACACAATTTCCATTATCTGAATATAGGTTATGAAACGATTATTTATTTGTTTAATGTTGTTTTTAGTGATTGATTTAACAGGACTACAAATCACTTATTGTCATTTGATATGAATTAACTGATGGTTATCAATATTTTTTTGCTAAATATTGCATAATTCAGGTGACCAGCAGGAAAAGGGGACTATAAAACTGAGTGTGAAATATGACTGCTTGATTTCTCTGCTTAACTTTATGAGGTGTAAAGACAGGAAAAGTGCTTGTATGCCCTCTAGTGAAAGAAGAAGATAATGTTCCATATAAACATATTAACAAATATGTTCAAAAAAGATATAGAAGCCATGGTTGAACAACAGTCATGTATTTGAAACAAAAGTAAAAGCATCAATATTTTTTTTAAAGTATTATATTACAAGTGTTGATTAAAGAAAAAAAAAGAAAATAGAGTTTATATATAGAGTTTATATATATTCATAGCTATGCTGATATCCAGTGCAACATTAAGTATATAAATTACAAATCCCAAGCAAATAATCTTGATCAGCAATTTGTTTTGAAAATAACCCTATAAAAATGTACTACATGTAATGTATTTTTTAAAATAACATGAGAAGTGATAAATGTTTTATACAAATGTAGAGGGGTTACAGTGAATATATAATGTCAAATTATACAAATATGATCTTTGGAAAAGTAAAAAAATATATATTTTGATTTCAGACATATTTACATGATCAAGTGTATCAGCATTTTCAGTGTTTTTAACTTTTTAATTTATTCATTCAAATGAAAATGTTATTCATGTTTTGAATAGTGTGCAAGAAGTAAATTACACCCAGCTATATGTAAAGTGTGGATTTCATTATTTTGAAATCAAGTTTAAAATGTACTGTATACAATCTTAAATCTGTCTGATAAAATCGGCAAGGGCCATTTTATTGCTTTAGATATGCTGTATTCTCATAGATTTGCGGTGCTTCTGTGTTCTGATAAATTAAATCCATGTTAGTTCCAGTTCTTGATCGAATTATGTCATACGCACACTGGTGGAGGTAAGAATAGTGTGCCTGTAAAACAACATAAAATTGTGCAAAAGAAATATGAGTCTTCTTTACTATAATTAGCAGCTTAGTAGAAGTACTAAAACAAATGTCATTACACACTTTAATGATAATGTCAAGGAATATTCTGGGTTCAGTAAAAGGTAAGCTCAATTGAAAACATTGTGGCATAATGTTGGTGACCACAATTACTTGTCTCTCCTTTTCTTTAACATAATTTTGTGATACACTGAGACACTTGAAGTGAATGAGCCCATTTCACAAACTTTATAACAGTTTTACAGCCTAAGAAACACCCATAAAAAAAAGAAGATTAATTTCAGTTCTTCCACCCTTTAGGTGCTTCACTGTAACCTGCTGTCAGTTGAGTTTAACTGGTACTGTTCCTGTAATATTCCTCTATATTAATATGTTATATTAATATATTACCTCAGTCTGTATCATGAGGGGCCTGTGCATTTGCATATCAGTAACAACTCCATAGACATCCACCATACTGTCTCTTTCAATCTGGAAGATCAGGTGGTCAATGGCAATGAAGACCCCTGTTGCCATACCAGAACTGAAAAAAAGGCAAATTTCATACATTTCAAAGGACTCTAATTTTAAATTATTCCTAGATTTCCGTTCATACTTTTATTTAATGTGCTTGTTTCTCACCTATTGTCAATCATCACTTCATTTAGGACACTGTGTTTAACGTCTGGTTAATTCTGTCTGTGTAAGATCTCATTATAATGTAATAAAAATGTGTATATAATGGCTGTTCAACTCACCTTTTTCACCAAAGATTTTTACATCTGATAAATTCAGTGCATTTTTAAGACAAATTACCTTCTTGCTTTATTCAAGCAAGCCCCTAAAGTCAGTGCTGTTCATTGATGGTCCTCAAGTGTAAGTTCTTGCTATTAAATGGATCCCCCTTCACTTTGGGAGTGGTGGAGGAGGACCTTAATCCCAATAATCCTGTTTGCCTGAAGCCTCCCGTGTAACGTGGGAGCCGATGAATAGTGAGATGTGCGGATACATGTGCAAGCATTTATTAGACAGAGAAATGGTCGTACCGGGCATGAGTCAAACACTGGCAAAAAGGTATATAGAGTGCAAGACAAAGAATATTCCTAGGGCAAGCATGGATCTTTGATGAGGGAACAATATCCAGAGGGCTAAGCAAAAGGGGTAATCCAGTATCCAGAGCAAAACATGAGTAACATGGCAAGGCAAGGAAAAGACTAAACTATGAAAACTAGAAGCGAAGACAAGACTATGAAAACTAGGAAAAGAGACAAGACTATGAAAACAAGGAATTGAAACAAGACTATGAAACTAGGAAAAGAGACAAGACTATGAAAACAAGGAATTGAAACAAGACTATGAAAACTAGAAACTAACACAGAAAAGCTTACGTATCGTAGCTATCGCTAGGAGAGGGATATGTGCAGAACAATACTGGGCAGTTTGAAAGTGATCTAAGTGGGTGTTATATAATAAGTGTGTGATGGGTTACAGCTTTGTGCAATCAGTGCATTCAGAAGTGTGTGTATAATCAGTGCCTTCAGCTGTATGTGTGTAATTAGTGCAATGGATGATGGGAACTGTAGTCCAGGGTGACCTGCAACTGTTAGTGTGGTGCAAGAGTTCATGTAGTGAGCATGTGAGCTCTGGTGGTGGGTGAATGGAAGTTCATAGACCAGATCATGACATCAGAGTGTACTCCAGTCCTTCTGGAGCCTATTCCAGTATTTTCTCCAGATGTCTCCCTTATTCTCTAGTTCCACCAGTTTGCCCTAAACCAGACCATGGTCTTCTGAAACATTGCCTTATTAAACGACATCAGAATGTATGACTCCACCTTGGCACTATCCCCCTATCCCCAACTTCAGTCCCAATGGCTCCCCTTAGTCCTATGTCCAACTGGCTTCCCTGGGTCTTCTGTCTCACTGGCTTGGTCTTGGTCCACCATCCCACTTGCTCCTTCTTGGTTTTCCATACCATTAGTTCCTCTTGGTCTTCCATCCCACTGGCTCCACCTTGGTCCTCCATCCAATCAGATCCTCCTTGGTACACTGTCCCAATGTCTACTCTTGGTCCTCCATACCACTTTTCCCCCTTGGCCCTCCAATTACATGGATCCACCTTGGGTCTCCATCTAACAGGCTCTGCTTTTTTCCACTGGCTTCCCTTGGTCCTCTGTCCCACCAGCTCCATCTTGATCATCTGTCCCAGCAGCTCTGCCTCGGTCCTCCTTCCCCCTGACTCCCTTTGGTCTTCTTTCCCACTGGCTTCCGTTGGTCCTTTATCCTACCAGGTCTACCTTGGTCTTCTTTCCTACTGGCTCTACCTTGCCCCTTAATCCTACTAGCTCCACCTTGGTCTTCTGTCCGACTGGCTTCCCCTTGGTTCTCCATCCCATAGGGTCAGTCTTTGTCCTCCGATCAACCGGCCCCCTTTGGTCCTTCATCCAACCAGTTCCAATTTGTTCCTCAGATCCTGCAGCTCTGCTTTGATCCAATGACTTTTGCCAAAATCTCCAGTTTGTCTGGCTCCCACTTGGACTTTATGGATCCCCTACCTACTTTATTGCCCTCCCTACCTACTACTACACACAGTTGCCCTCTACAGGCAACACTCATTTGCCTTGAATGATCTTTGTGTTGTTATTTCTATATCTACTCATATTACTTATAAAGCTGCACTTAGATCATAACCACTCCTCATACTCCTGCAACCATAAAAGTAATATAAATTCATGAAAGCTAGTTTATATATAAAAAAACTTTTTATATTCAGTAAGTTTACCTGCAATGCACCACAGCTGGAGAGTGGCGTGAGTACTGGTCCATGTGTTTTCTAACCAGGCATCTGAAATCAATGAGGACTTCAGTGGATGCTGGAATTTCATGATCCGGCCACGCGGTGAAGTGGAACTGGCATATGTTACGAGTTTCTTCTGTTTTCACCTACATAATCATATTATTATTTATGAATTAATCATATTATTACTGATTTAAGAACAACAACAAATGAATAATCAATTTCTATATGTTATTGAATAGAGAAATGGTGATATTAGATGCAGGAAGTGTTGCTTCACATTTTTTATTCTGAAGTCTCTTATAATCCAACTCTCCAGGTCTGTCTCTGAGGTGGTTGTCACAGAGATGTTATGATAATTATAAGTTCCAGATGGCCAGTACTTCTCACATTTCATTACCTGGAGAAAATGACAGAGTATTTGTTGACTTTACTGTACATTCACATTTTCACTACGTTTCAACATGACTAATAATATTTCAATACTAAATTCTGAAATCACTCATCCCTTCTCGTTGCGTTTGTTCAGCATCACTATAGTGTAGACGTTCTTCTCCCATATCATTCTCCAAAATTCATCCACTGTGGTGGGCAACGGACACTGAGCAGCTATAAACTCTTCTCTTGACTTGTAGCCCTGACCACAAAATGTAAAAATACAATCGAAAATTGAAAAACATGCATAGTTGAAACAAACGTCAATTTCTCTTCTGTTTATGTACTCACTGGGACATAGCTGGCATTAATGTAATCATCAAAGGGGCTGCCACATTTTGATAACTTCACTCTTGAAGCATCATCTCAAGAAGGCAAACACAATGCAATTAGTATCAGACAGTTATTCAGTAAAAAAAATAAAAATAAAAAAAATAAATAAACGCTAAAAATTATTCTAATTTGGTACAAAGCTTATTAATGGCAATTGATAGTTTTCAGTCACGTGACTGGTTCAAAGACTTGGCGGGCAAAACATCCATAGAATTGCAGCACAAGACTGTCAGTTTTCTTTCTGTTACAATTTAAAAGTTTTTAGATCTCCTCTGAATAGAACAATGTTGTGTGAACAAAATGCAAGTTTTGACCATTAGCAATCCATAAAGCGCCTGCCGCCATATTTCAATCAACTAACAGTGGTACATTCCTAATGTCAATTAATGCGAAAACACTTAAAGTGCTTTTAAAACAGTGATACTAACAGCCCCAAATATGGGTGCAATGTGCTAAATGATTAAGTTTCTTCTTTATAATGGTGTTCTATGAGAAAATATTTAATATTAAACTTTGGACATTGCATTTATGTTCTGGGTTCATATGCTTGCCTGTACAAAGTACTGTATGCATCTTCAGTAAAGTAAATGCTGAATTTGGCCTTTAAATATCACTGTCTTACTACATTACTACTAAATACAATCATCCTAAAATTAACTGGTAGTCAGTTGAGGAAAGATTTATTTTGCTGTTCATGTGGGTGTTCCTGTATGGGTTGGACGTCACATGAAAACTATCAATAACTTATCAGTTATTCTGTCAAGCAAAACTTTTCATATCTTTATGAGGCTTGAAGAAAAACATAATACTACAATAAGGCTAAATTAATAATATAATAATATAATATATGGATAAATATATATCTAAAGGTGTCAAATGGTGCCTCATGTGACAAAAAGCTTTTTAATTAATGTTAAGTAGTAAAATTTATGAATGTTCAATTTCCAATTTCAATCTGAACCACATTCATATGTGTAACCTAACTAAAAATGTACTTGTTTTTTCTTTACAATGTGTCAGTATGAATCATCTGGGTAAAATGTATGTAATTTCATATTCATGCATTTTTTTTTTTGTATTCATTATAATTCTGCACTATAATTCAGCATATGAACATGCAGTCTTTAGAAGCCTAGTGTGATGTTTCAAAATTTAGTAACAACTATGCAAAAAGGTATTGAAAGCACCTCTATAATTCCAGTGAGGTCGGACACAACAAAAACAGTGGTGCACATTTTCTGATGGTATTTTCATTGCACTGCTCAAAGACTCTTTCATTTGCATTGCAGAGAGCTAATGGAATTGGAGCTGGCCATTTCTGTACAATATGCAGTAGTTGGTTTGCTTACAAGGTAACACACTGCCGTCACGATTCTTCTCCTTGTTTTCTATAGCCTGGGCTGCGTTTTTTGACTGTGCCATTCCAATAGCTTTCAACTTCTGCAACAATACAAACCACTTTCTCAGACCTAGACATTAATTACACTATTAAGTCTGCACAGCATACTATCCCAGTAAGTATGATAAATCTTTACACATATCTCCCATATGTACCTCAAACTCTTCAGCAAAACCATCTGCTTGCTTCCGTTTAAACTGCTCTTCATAATCATCTATTCTCATAGCAGTATTACTGCGTAGCAAGAAAAAAAGAATCAGTTGTGTAAAATTAAATAGAAAAAAGCTGAAATAATAATCGATAACATTGTTATCTCTGTTAAAAAAACCTATTAATTGCCAAATAAATATATCACACAAAATTACCTAAAAATGTGTAAAGGGATGTCAGGATACTGTTCCTTTGCTTTTCTAGAACAGAAAGTAATAGAGATTTGTTACTAAAATCTAGAGGACTTCTGTATATTAAACTCTATGCAATCATCACTACTCTTGAATATAATGACAACTCACCTTCTTGAATAGAAGAAGAGAATCAGAATGATGATGAAGAGAAAACAGATCGCTGCCAAAGCTACACCAACAATCAGCCAAATGTCCAATTCTGCATGGGAACATGGTAAAATTATTTAAATGTTCCCAAAAGAGATAGTTCAGAAGCCTCTAATATTGTTGTATTAATTATATTAACCCTATCAGATCACTCAGTGACATGCTAGTGTATCAATTCTGTGTTTCACACTGATGTTTTGTGGACTTGAAGTGTATAGGTTTGTTCTGTTCCTGTTTCCAGCTCCCTCTTGTTAGTTTCCAGGTGTGTGTGTGTGTGTATGTGTAAAGACAGATACAAACCTATATGCACTTGTAACTTCAAGTGACATTGTCAAACTGAATATGCAAGAACTGTGCATGAAATTTGTACAAAGAGAAAGAATAGTGATATTTTTTTTATAATTCTACATACTGGTATATTGTGAGATGCAGAATGTTTCTCCTTCTGTTGATCGATCTGCCGCCACTGCAGTGATGCAGAATGCGTAACTGACTCCAGCAGTCAGACCAGAGATGAGATAGGAGGAAGTGTTAGTAGTTGCACTTGTTTTCTCATCAGTCCATTGTAGTTTAAAGAAATATATATTTCCAGCTGGTTCATCCCATGTCAAAAACACAGATGTTGTTGTGATTTCAGACACTCTGAGATTCCTGATCACATCTGGCTCTGTGTGGGGAAAGAAGAAAAAAGTATAAATGCTGGTGAAAGAGAAATTAATAAAGATATAGAAATTATACTTTGGAACATAACTTATTTAGAGAGAAGGCTTGGATTTTATAGCAATTTTAGAGTAAAACCTGTTGTGTAAAATATTTATTAAAGTAAAATAAAATTAGTACAGTGTATTTTCTTTACAATAAATTTAAACTTTAATTTTTTTTTTTTTTTTTTTTTTTTTTTTTTTTTTTTTACAATCTTCTAATTAGCTTCTTTAAAAAAAGAGACCAACCTTAGGTCTGTATTCTAAAGTGTTCATACATTAAAGCAATTAAAGTGTGAATAGTGCACTTTAATGCCTATTTTTTTTAAATGGGAGTGGGGAGTTAGGGGGGTGACAGTTAAGGGGTTAAAGCAAGTAAATGTGAATTTATTTCAAGGCTGAAATTTCAGAAGATTCACTCAGATTAAGCCTCCAATCAGAGGTCTTACTGGTATACAGTGAAATCTGATTGGCTCTCCCTTCGGTCACATGATCAGCTGCAACTGCAAACACTCTGAATGTGTACTGTGCTCCAGGAGTCAGATGATCTATTTTGATGGAGGTGTTTTCAGTAGTCACATAGTTATTTTCATATTCTACATGGTAACAAGAGCTTTGGCCATATGGTTTAGTCCAGTTTAGTAAAACAGAGGATGCTGTAATATCATCAGCTGTCAGGTTCATAATGATGTCAGGTTCTGTGAGTAAAAATGACAGACATTTAAGGATTAATATGTGAATATTAAAACTTATAAAGACTCATCATAAAAAGTATAAAACATACTAGTATATTTAGAGGTAACCACTGCTTCTCCTTCTGTTGATTTATCTGCTGCAACAACTGTGATGATAAATGTGTAATTGACTCCAGCAGTCAGATCAGTGATGTTATACCATGTGTTATTGGTTGTTACATGATTAGATGTTTTCTCATCATTCCAGTTAAGTTTAAATACAGATCTATTTCCAAATGGTTCTTCCCATTTCAGAAACACAGATGATGTTCTGATTTCAGACACTCTGAGATTACTGATCACATCTGGCTCTGTGTGGGGAGAGAAGAGCAACTAATATGTGTTGCTGATTTTATTTTTTTATTCTTTCTTCTTAACAGTATCTTAAGACTGAGCCTTTTGTTCTGGTTCAGGAAATTTGTTGAGTGCTTTGTAAAGGGTTCACAGGTTTATTTGAATTAAAGCCTTTATTATTTATATTATTTCCATCAAAAAAACATAATAATCTTAATACTTAAAGGGTTACTCCACCCCAAAATGAAAATGTTGTCATTAATCACGTACCCTCCTTGTCTTTCCAAACCCATAAAAGCTTTCCTGCAGCACCGTAGTGCCATTTTGAAGAAAATCCTCTGAACACAAAGCAGCTTAAACTCTTCTGTTTCAGCCGCGAATCAAAGATACATTTTCTACATGTATTTATGCTTTGATTTAAACAAAAACAGCACATCTGTGCAGCATTTCTGACACAGAAGAGCGTAATCTGTCTGCGTTCAAAATCTCCAAAATGGCGCTACGGTGATGCGGAGAGACACGGAGGAGACAAATTGTTGAATAAAGTTATTTTTGTATTCTTTGCTTACAAAAATTATTCATAACGTTCATAACGTTACAGTTGAATCACTGATGGCAGATAGACTATTCTGATAATGTATTTTATACTTTTTTTTTTTACTTTGACAGTGTAAGTTACTTTGGCAGTCAAATGGACAGTAACAAGCCTTCTGGTTTTCATCCAAAATATAATAAATAGTTTTCAGAAAATGGAACTTTTTGTTTTGAAAGACATGGGGGTAAGCAATTAATGACAACATTTTCAATTTGGGGCAGAGTATTCCTTTAACACAAACTAAGATGCAGAACAGTTTTTTAATGAAGTACACATTGAGTCACACCCTTACTTAAAATTTACTTTGTAACAGGAGTTTTTGATGGAGATTTGTACAAAAAGAAAAGCAACAATATATATATATATATATATATATATATATATATATATATATATGTATGTATGTATACAGTACAGTACATATATATATATATATATATATATATATATATATATGTATATATATATATATATATATGTATACAGTACAGTACAGACCAAAAGTTTGGACACCCCTTCTCATTCAAAGAGTTTTCTTTATTTTCATGACTATGAAAATTGTAGAGTCACACTGAAGGCATCAAGGGCTATTTGAGCAAGAAGGAGAGTGATGGGGTGCTGCACCAGATGACCTGCTCTCCACAGTCACCGGACCTGAACCCAATCCAGATGGTTTAGGGGTGAGCTGGACCGCAGACAGAAGGCAAAAGGGCCAACAAGTGCTAAGCATCTCTCGGGGAACTCCTTCAAGACTGTTGGAAGACCATTTCAGGTGACGACCTCTTGAAGCTCATCAAGAGAATGCCAAGAGTGTGCAAAGCAGTAATCAAAGCAAAAGATGGCTACTTTGAAGAACCTACAATATGACATATTTTCAGTTGTTTCACTCTTTTTTGTTATGTATATAATTCCATATATAATTCCACATGTGTTAAATTCATAGTTTTGATGCCTTCAGTGTGAATCTACAATTTTCATAGTCATGAAAATAAAGAAAACTCTTTGAATGAGAAGGTGTGTCCAAACTTTTGTGGTCTGTATATATATATATATATATATATATATATATATATATATATATATATATACTGTATATATAAAATGTAAATCCTGAATGCACTGTAAGTCGCTTTGGATAAAAGTGTCTGCTAAATGTCAATAAAAAAAAATAATAATTATACAAAAAAAAAAATATATATATATATATTTATATATATATATATATATATATATATATATATATATATATATATATATATATAATATTTTACATACCAGTATATTTGCAGATGCAGAAAGGTTCACTTTCGTCTACATTATGTGCAGTAAGAGCAGTGATACATAATGTGTAATTTACTCCAGCAGTCAGTCTAGTGATGTTATAGTAAGTGTTAATAGTTGCTGAATATCCATTTATTTGATCACCAGTCCATTGGATTTTAAAGAAAGATCTATTTCCAAATGGCTCATCCCATGTCAGAAACACAGATGATGTTGTGATTTCAGACACTCTGAGATTCTTGATCACATCTGGCTCTGTGTGAGGAGAGAAGGACGAATCATAAATGTCGGTGAGAGATGGAGTTAAAACATGTGAGATTGATACAATTGGGAATTCATAAAGCAATTGTAGAATTTGTAGACGCTTAAGATGTTGCTTTACAGGCCCTTTCAGTTGGTCACTCTCAATGTCACGTCGGTGACCGACGAAATGGGGATATCGCTTCAATAGACCAATCTACTTCGAGTGTAAACTAAATGAGCCAATGCACCTTGGCATGGAATTACTGCATCCAGCTGCTGCTGATCACAGCGTGAGTATAATAGGGCAGCAGGTGCAATTCATACCAGCTTTTCGCTTCTGAGCCGAGTGTAAGTATCGGTCTGCTCAACTGTGTCTGCTGTGAACTATGAGTTCAGCACGCTCTCTGAAGCTTAATGTGTTGGCGCGATAGCACTTAATCGGTGGTCGATGGTCATTTCTTCTTAGAAAGGATCTACTGACTTAGAGACGGGGCACCGTATGGCACCCTTGTCCAGATCTTTGGAAACTCCATGTCTCGTCCCTGGTCAGGACGCGGAGGCTCAAGGTGACCTACCTCTGCAGGTAGTGAACACCATCACTTCGGCAAGAGCACCGTCTAAGAGACACACGCCTTGAAGTGGAACCTCTTTGTCAGGTGGTGTTCTTCTCACCAAGAAAACCCACAAAGATGCCCGATTGCGGTTGTGCTTTCCTTTTTGCAGCAAGGGCAGACCCTCAAAGTCTAGGTTGATGCTATTGCTGCATACCATGACCCCGTGAATGGGAAGTCTTTAGGTAAGCATGACGTAGTCATAAGTTCAAATCCTTCCCAGCCCCTCTCTATACCCTCTTGGGACCTGACACTAGTGCTAAAATCACTACAACTAGGCCCATTTGAGCCTTTGCAGTCAGTTGAGCTAAAGTTTCTTTCATTGAAAACTCTGCTCCTGCTTGCACTGGCCTCCAAAGGGTAAGGGATCTGCATGCATTTTCAGTAGACGATTCCTGCCTAGAGTTTGGGCCAGCAGACACCCAGGAAATCTTGAATGCCCAAGGTTCCCACTACACCCTTTAGACTTAGTGGTGTAGCTGCAAGCATTTCCCCTGGAGAAGGCAGACCTAGCCCTGGCTTTGCTCGGTCTCATCCGGAGATAGGGATAGGGAATGCCATCTCTAAGCAGAGGATGGCCCACTGGATTGTGGATGTCATAACCCTGGCTTATCAGGCACAGGGTGTGCCCTGCCCATTCAGGTTGCGTGCTCACTCAACTAGAAGTGTTGCATCCTCCTAGATATATGTAGAGCTGAGGGCTGGGCTACCCCTAACAAGTTCACTAGGTTTTGTAGCCTGCGTGTAGAGCCGGTATCCTCCTGTGTTCTCACCTAAAACGGGTAGTGGCACTGAGAGGCCCCAGTTAGTGTTGGCTTGCTAAAACTACTCCAGAGTGTCCGTACTGTAGACCCTGTTGAGATCCTCCATCACTCTAGGCAGCTGGATGCACCGCATTGAAGCAGTCATTTCTGCAAGAGGATTCCGTACCAAGTATTGAGTGCATAACTGAACATATTTATTTGAAGGTTGACACTTTTTTGTATTAAAAACACTTTTCTTTTATTGGTCGGATGAAATATGCAAATTTTTTGAGAATTTTGGGTTTTCATGAGCTGTATGCCAAAATCATCAGTATTAAAACAATAAAATACCTGAAATATTTCAGTTGGTGTGCAATGAATCTAAAATATATGAAAGTTTAATTTTTGATCATTACATTATGGAAAATAATGAACTTTTATCACAATATGCTAATTTTTTGAGAAGGACCTGTATAGTCCACGGTACAGCCTTAGAGCCTGTGTTTCCCCGGGAGACTTCTGCGTTCCCAAGAGGGTTTTAAACAACTCAGATTACTTCCACAGTGTCCCTGTTCCAAGCAGAACGGGTACGTTTTCCCAGTGTTATCCAATCTCACCAAGTGAGGTAGTGCTTTGACAATGGTGAGTAGAACTACTTGTTCCGAGCCCCGGCCTACACTTAATAGGGGCGCAGGCGGCTCGCACAGGGCAATGGAAGGGGCAGCACCCATGGCAGTTTGGTAGGGATCCCAATTTTGTCAGTCACCTATGTGGCGCAGAGAGTGACCGATTGAAAGGGAACGTCTTGGTTACATATGGTAACCCTTGATCCCTGAAGGAGGGAACAGAGACTGTCGACTGTCCTGTCGCCATGGTTGCTGTAACGCCGCTGAGCCACCGGGTCATCAGCTTGGCTCCTCAGAGAAAACCTGGTATGAATTGCACCTGCTGCCTTATTATACTCATGCTGTGATCAGCGGCAGCTGGATGCAATAATTGCATGCCAATGTGCATTGGCTCGTTTAGCTTACACTCAAAGTAGATTGGTCTATTGAAGTGATATCCAAATTTTGTTGGTCACCGACATGGCATGTTTTCTGCAAAAAGGCAAATAAATGTGAGAAGACTGAAGGTCCAGAAGATTTATTCGGATTAAACATCCAATCAGGACTTACTGGTATACAGTGAAATCTGATTGGCTCTCCCTTCGGTCACACGATCAGCTGCAACTGCAAACACTCTGAATGTGTACTGTGCTCCAGGAGTCAGATGATCTATTTTGATGGAGGTGTTTTCAGTAGTCACATAGTTATTTTCATATTCTACATGGTAACAAGAGCTTTGACCATATGGTTTAATCCAGTTTAGTAAAACAGAGGATGTTGTAATATCATCAGCTGTCAGGTTCATAATGATGTCAGGCTCTGTGAGTGAAAATGACAGACATTTAGGGATTAATATGTGAATATTGAAAACTTACCAAAGTGAAGATTTAAATATATGAATGGCACAAGTCAATATGAATATCCAGCTAGGGAGATCAGAAAACATTTAAGTTGAAAACATACTAGTATATTTAGAGGTAACCACAGATTCTCCTTCTGTTGATTTATCTGCTGCAACAGCTGTGATGATAAATGTGTAATTGACTCCAGCAGTCAGATCAGTGATGTTATACCATGTGTTATTTGCAGTGTTGGGGCTAGTTACTCAAAAAAGTAATATATTACATATTACATATTACTCTCAAAAATAGTAATGCCTTACTTTACTTTATTACTCCCTGGAGAAAGTAACTAGTTATATTACTAGTTATATTACTAGTTACATTCTTTTTTTCTTAATTACTCTATGATTGCCTGAGATGCATCAGATGGAGGGAGAACATACAAAGGAGGAGTGTTCTTTAGGGTCTTTATCAGTGGCGGCTCCTGCCAATTCTCTCAGGGGGGACAAATGTTTGCTCTATTAATGAGGATAGGTCACCCATTCAATTGATAAATTAACGGGTAGTTAAAGATGTAAAGGGAACCGAACTACTATAGTATTAATTAAAAATAAACTGACATTAGGAATCAATCTCTTGCACTCCTTATTTTTCTATATCCGTGTTAACACTATTCAGCAGCATATGAAGACTAACACCAGGATGTGGTTTTTCCAAAAAATACTTTTTACTTTTCGATTTCAGTTTAATAAGAAATAATTGAAGTCACATAAATCACTGTTTACACAACTCACTTATATTACTGCTCGTCAGTACACCTGTTCTCTAATCAGCGGTTAATTCCATCAGGTGCGTGATTTCACATAGAGCAGATGTTACTACACAGAGCCGTTATTAACTGAGAAGATACGCAAATCCACGTTCATTTTCAGCGTTTATTGGCACGGTTGTATGAACATATGGTTCACGCACCTGATGGAATAAACCGCTGATTAGAGAACCGGCTTTACTGAGATGCGCATTAACGAGCGGCCGATCGTGATCCCTACAAAATAATTACTGAATCTCCACCCGTCGAAACTAGCTTTCTGTTGCTGGGAACCTTCCTATGAAAAAGAGCTTGCCGTTGTTGACGCTTCCATTTTTCCCCATCTGTATGAGCGTGCCGCTCTGCTGCCGGCTGTCGACCAATCAGTGATGGTAAATGATACCTCGTGCCAAACCCAGACCAATCACTGTTCCATTCACGCCCTCCTTCCCTTCTGTTCTCTGTGTTGTGTGCCTTGTGTGTGATGAAGGTGCTACTGGCAAATGTAACGCAAGTAACTAGCTCGGGAAAACTGTAATAATATTACCATTTTCAGACGAGTAATGCCTTACACTACTAGTTACTGAAAAAAGTAATATTATTACAGTAACGCGTTACTTTGTAACGCGTTACACCCAACACTGGTTATTTGTTGTTACATGATAAGATGTTTTCTCATCAGTCCAATTAAGTTTAAATACAGATCTATTTCCAAATGGTTCATCCCATGTCAGAAACACAGATGATGTTGTGATTTCAGACACTCTCAGATTCTTGATCACATCTGGCTCTGTGTGAGGAGAGAAGGACGAATCATAAATGCTCGTGAGAGATGGATGTAAAACATGAGATTGATACAATTAGGAATTCACAAAGCACTTGTAGAATTTGAAGGTGCTTAAGAAGATGTTGCTGTACAGTTTTCTGCAATAAGCAAGTAAATGTGAGAAGACTGAAGGTCCAGAAGATTTTTTCAGATTAAACATCCAATCAGAGGTCTTACTGGTATACAGTGAAATCTGATTGGCTCTCCCCTCGGTCACATGATCAGCTGCAACTGCAAACACTCTGAATGTATACTTTGCTCCAGGAGTCAGATGATCTATTTTGATGGAGGTGTTTTCTGTAGTCACATTGTTATTTTCATATTCTACACGGTAACCAGAGCTTTGGCCATATGGTTTAGTCCAGTTTAGTAAAACAGAGGATGACGTAATATCATCAGCTGTCAGGTTCATAATGATGTCAGGTTCTGTGAGTAAAAATGACAGACATTTAGGAATTAAAATGTGAATATTTAAAACCATAATGAAGATATAAATACATGAAAGGCACAAGTCAATCTGAAGTATATTTACTAGTATATTTAGAAGCAACCACTGCTTCTCCTTCTGTTGATTTATCTGCTGCAACAGCCGTGATGATAAATGTGTAACTGACTCCAGCAGTCAGATCAGTGATGTTATACCATGTGTTATTTGTTGTTACATGATTAGATGTTTTCTCATCAGTCCAATTAAGTTTAAAAAAAGATCTATTTCCAAATGGTTCATCCCATGCAAGAAACACAGACGATGTTGTGATTTTGGTCACTTTGAGATTCTTGATCATATCTGGCTCTGTGTGAGGAGAGAACAGCAAATAATTAGTCATAACGAATTTAAGAAACTGTTAGAACAATGCTATTATAAATTATTATATTACTTTATATTATAATATTCCAGGTACATCAATGAGATATAATTGTACATCCTTCCACTAAAAGCAAAACTAAAAAAAAAATGATTTAACATATCCATTTTAAAACAGTAATTGTTTGTATGTCCAAAGTTAGGCTCATGGAGTACATAAAGAACAAACATTTTTGAAAGTCTACTTACTGGTCCATGCTGAGATACAGACAGATTCACTTTCTGTTGATTTATCTGCCGCCACAGCAGTGATGCAGAATGTGTAATCGACTCCAGAAGTCAGACCAGTGATAAGAAGGGAAGTGTTAGTAGTTTCTATTGCATTTCTGATCAAGTCAAATTTCTGATCGGTCCAATTAAGTTTAAAGAAAGATCTATTTCCAAATGGCTCATCCCATGTCAGAAACACAGATGATGTTCTGATTTCAGAGACTCTGAGATTCTTGATCACATCTGGCTCTGTGTGAGGAGAGAAGGATGAATCATAAATGCTGGTGAGAGATGGATGTAAAAAATGAAATTGAAACAATTAGGAATTCATAAAGCACTTGTAGAATTTGTAGGTGCTTAAGATGTTGCTGTACAGTTCCTCTTCAGGAACTTGTGCTGCGTCGAACAATGCTTTGGGGAACGCGCTTAGCGTGAGCGACTCTGAATATCGTGTGTAATCAGTCCAATGGAAGAGTGTGACGTCACAGGCAGGGGGACGTAAGCGACCAGGAAGCTATAAAAGAACGTGCCGCGCAGCTGGCCGTCAGCTTTGCATCTTTCAGCAAGCGTTCTGTGTGTGAATGTCACTTGTTTGTCTTGTGAGTCTTATTTACTGTTGTCTGTCCAGTTAGAGCTCCAAGTCATGCTGAAAAACAAGGCGAAATCTAAGCATAGTGATGGCGATTCCAAATCACATTATAGGTTGTGTGTTCCTCCCTGCCTGCGATATATAACAGGTGGGGATACAAGGAGCTGGGAGCGAAGCACGCTGAGTCGGCTCTCGAGGGGGCCGACTGTCCACACTGTGAGCGTATGTTGGTGTGGCTGCTTCGTTCCCGGAGGGCCCTCCTCGAGGAGGGGGCCTTCACCAGCATTCCCCTGTGGTTCTGGTCCCGCTTCTGCCAAGGCAGAATGGTGGCTGCACTCGTGGGGTTCGCAAGTGGATTTGGTGAAGGGAATGGAGACGGGCCAGTCCCTACCTCCTTCCACTTCCGCCAGATCCGGCGCCCAATCCCTGCTGTCGGAAGCACGCTCTGTGGTTCCTTTCACCCAGGAAGAGGGATCGACGCTCCGCCTCTCTTCCTCCGAGGAGGTCATTGTGGAGTCGGTCAACAGGGATTCGCCACCCCATTCGCCGCAATATGAGGAGCTCTTGGAGGTGGTTACTCGCGGTGGCCAAATTTAAGCATTGAGTGGCCCGCCGAAAAAAACGACCGAACCGCAGCGAAGCAAGCTCGATGAATGCTCACGAGTTATCTGTTATCTTGGTCGGCTTTGGTGGGCAAAGGGTATGCGGCTGCAGGTCAGGCTGGTGCGTGTCTGCACACCATGGCGGTATTACAGGCGTACCAAGCCGACCTGCTTAAAGAGCTAGATGAGGGAGAGGATATCAAGTCCCATGATATTTCAGAACTAAGAAGGACCGCTGATCTCTCCCTCCGCGCCACCAAGGAGACCGCTTGAGCTATGGTGGCCGCGGAGAGGCACTTATGGTTGACCCTGTGTGATATGAAAGAGTGGGACAGGGTCTGCCTCATGGACGCCCTGATCCAGCCGACTGGCCTGTTCGGCGACGCAGTCAATTCTGTTGTCGACAAGTTTCAGGAGGCCTGCAAACAAGCGGCGGCGTTCCATAAGTTCCTCCCTCGTCGCACTCTCGGGGCATCTGGGCAGGAGATGCCCCAGCCGCACCCTAGCTCCTCGTATCGCGAGGCCCAGAAACAGAGCAAGGACTTCTAAGCCTAAACAAGATCTTAGGGCAGTCATAGAAGCCAAGAAGTCCTCGGCCAAGAAACCCTGATGCCAAAGGGTTTCAGAGGGCAGCCTCTGCTGGGGTAGAGCGGTACACACCGCAGTACACGGTGCCTGTCTCACCTCAGCGCACTCTGGGGGCCGATCTGCCAACCCTGCCAGTGTTCCAGGGTGCAGCGGTCCCCAGCGAGCATCGGTCTCAGTATTTGAGACTCTCGCCGCCCCTGCTGGGGCCTCTTACACTAGAAGCCAGTCTTGAGAGACTGATTCCCTTAGTAGATTATTTAGCAGCTCGGAAACTACGGCCAAATGTATCTCAATGGGTCCTGCACACAGTAGAAAAAGGCTACCGTATTCAGTTCTGTACTGGGCCGCCAAAATTCAAAGGGGTCATCCCAACGATAGTCGGCCCCAGGCAGGGTCTGGTTATGGAACAGGAAGTGAAAACCCTATTAGAGAAGGAGGACATCCAGGTGGTCCCTCCTCAAGACAGGGAGTCTGGATTTTACAGCCGGTATTTCATAGTTCCAAAGAAGGATAGGGGGTTGTGTCAGATTATAGACTTGAGGGTCTTAAATTGTTCAGTTATGAGATTGAAGTTTAAAATGCTAACAATCATGCATGTTGTAGCTCAGATCAGGTCCGAGGACTGGTTTGTCACAATAGATCTCAAAGATGCATACTTCCACATATCCATCCTTCCACAACACAGGAAGTTTCTGAGGTTCGCTTTCGGGGGCGAAGCTTACCAATATCGAGTATTTCCCTTTGGCCTAGCACTCTCACCCTGCACATTCATAAAATGTGTAGACGCAGCTCTGGTCCCCCTGCGCATGCAGGGCATCCGCATACTCAACTATATTGACCTTTTTGCGACTCAAGAGACATCACAATGTCCCCTTTGGTTCTCTCTAGTTCATCCAGCTCCTCTGGGACTGGACGCTGTAGTACAGACCTGGCCAAGGCTTCATCTCTACGCCTTTCCCTCTATTGCTTTGCTCCCGGGAGTTCTGGCAAGAGTACGCCGGGACGGGGGTCCATCTTTATATTACTAACCCCATTCTGGCTGGGCCGAGTATGGTTCGCAGACCTGGTGTCGCTCCTCGATGGTTCTCTGTGGGAGATACTGATCAGGACAGACCTATTCTCACATGTGCAGGGCACAATAATTCACCCTCGCCCAGAGTTATGGAAGCTGTGGGTGTGGCCCCTGAGGGGGCACAACTTTTAGCAGCTGGTCTCTCAACCGAGGTTGTTGAGACCCTCCTCCAATCCAGAGCTCCCTCAACGAGGAAACTGTACGCCCTGAGGTGGGAACTCTTCACCTCATGGTGCAGAGACCGCCAGCTAGACCCAGCAAACTGCCTAGTTGGTACAGTTCTGGAGTTTCTACAGGCCAGGCTTTCTGCAGGGTTGGCCCACTCCACACTGAAGGTGTACGTGGTGGCCACTGCGGCCTACCACGCCCTCCTCGATGGCCAGTCTTTGGGAAGACACCCCCTAGTTACATGTTTCCTCCACGGTGCGCTGAGGCTGAGACCTCCAGTACGCTCTTTGGATACACACTAGTCTGGCGGCGTTGGTACTCGTTCCCCAAAGTGTTGTTCGACGCAGCTTGAGCTGCTGAAGAGGAACGTCTCTAGGTTACGTATGTAACCCTAGTTCCTTGAGGGAACGAGAAGCTGCATCTCGGAGCCATACCCCCGGCACCCCTGCCGGCGCTTGCTGGTACTCAAAGCTGATGCCAGCTGCACGGCACGTGCTTTTATAGCTTCCTGGTCGCTTACGTCACCCCACCTGTGATTGTCACGCTCTTCCATTGGACTGATTACACACGATATTCAGAGTCGCTCACGCTAAGCCTGTTTCCCAAAGCATTGTTCAACGCACCGCCTCGTTCCCTCGAGGAACTAGGGTTACATAAGTAACCTAGAGACATTTTCTGCAATAAGCAAGTAAATGTGAGAAGACTGAAGGTGCAGAAGATTCACTCAGATTAAACATCATATCAGAGGTCTTACTGGTGTACAGTGAAATATTATTGGCTCTCCCCTTGGTCACATGATCAGCTGCAACTGCAAACACTCTGAATGTGTACTTTGCTCCAGGAGTCAGATGATCTATTCTGATGGATGTGTTTTCAGCAGTCACATTGTTATTTTCATATTCTACACGATAACAAGAGCTTTGGCCATATGGTTTAATCCAGTTTAGTAAAACAGAGGATGCTGTAATATCATCAGCTGTCAGGTTCATAATGATGTCAGGCTCTGTGAGTAAAAATGACAGACATTTAGGAATTAATATGTGAATATTGAAAACTTAACATAGTGAAGATTTAAATATATGAATGGCACAAGTCAATATGAATATCCAGCTAGAGAGATCAGAAAACATTTAAGTTGAAAACATACTAGTATATTTAGAGGTAACCACTGATTCTCCTTCTGTTGATTTATCTGCTGCAACAGCTGTGATGATAAATGTGTAATTGACTCCAGCAGTCAGATCAGTGATGTTATACCATGTGTTATTGGTTTTTAAATGATAAGATGTTTTCTCATCAGTCCAGTTAAGTTTAAAGAAAGATCTATTTCCAGCTGGTTCATCCCATGCAAGAAACAGAGATGATGTTGTGATTTCAGACACTCTCAGATACTTGATCACATCTGGCTCTGTGTGAGGAGAGAAGGACGAATCATAAATGCTCACGAGAGATGGATGTAAAACATGAGATTGAAACAATTAGGAATTCATAAAACACTTGTAGAATTTGTAGGTGCTTAAGATGTTGCTGTACAGTTTTCTGCAATAAGCAAGTAAATGTGAGAAGACTGAAGGTCCAGAAGATTTATTTCGATTAAACATCCAATCAGAGGTCTTACTGGTATACAGTGAAATCTGATTGGCTCTCCCCTCGGTCACATGATCAGCTGCAACTGCAAACACTCTGAATGTATACTTTGCTCCAGGAGTCAGATGATCTATTTTGATGGAGGTGTTTTCCGTAGTCACATTGTTATTTTCATATTCTACATGGTAACGAGAGCTTTGACCATATGGTTTAATCCAGTTTAGTAAAACAGAGGATGATGTAATATCATCAGCTGTCAGATTCATAATTATGTCAGGCTCTGTGAGTAAAAATGACAGACATTTAGGAATTAATATGTGAATTTTGAAAACTTAACATAGTGAAGATTTAAATATATGAATGGCACAAGTCAATATGAATTTCCAGCTAGGGAGATCAGAAAACATTTAAGTTGAAAACATACTAGTATATTTAGAGGTAACCACAGATTCTCCTTCTGTTGATTTATCTGCTGCAACAGCTGTGATGATAAATGTGTAATTGACTCCAGCAGTCAAATCAGTGATGTTATACCATGTGTTATTGGTTGTTACATGATTAGATTTTTTCTCATCAGTCCAATTAAGTTTAAAAAAAGATTTATTTCCAAATGGTTCATCCCATGTCAGAAGCACAGACGATGTTGTGATTTCGGTCACTTTGAGATTCTTGATCATATCTGGCTCTGTGTGAGGAGAGAACAGCAAATAATTAAGTCATAACAAATTAAAGCAAATGTTAGAACAAAGCTATTATAAATTATTATATTACTTTATATTATAATATTCCAGGTACATCAATGAGATGTAATTGTACATCCTTCCACTAATATAGCAAAATTCAGTTGGCAGCAATGCTAAAATCTCAGAAATGTACTACTAATTTATGAGGAAATCTCCTAAAATGTTAGAACACATCCTATTTAAAATAGTAATTGTTTTTGGGTCAGAAGTTAAACACTCAGAGTAAATAAACAAAGGACAAATGTTTTGAAAGTCTACTTACTGGTCCATGCTGAGATACAGACAGATTCACTTTCTGTTGATTGATCTGCCGCCACAGCAGTGATGCAGAATGTGTAATTGACTCCAGAAGTCAGACCAGTGATGAGATAGGAAGTGTCAGTAGTTGCACTTGTTTTATCATCAATCCACTGGATTTTAAAGAAAGATCTAGATCCAGTTGGTTCTTCCCATGTCAGAAACACACATGATGTTGTGATTTCATACACTAGGAGGTCCCTGATCACATCTGGCTCTGTGTAAGCAAAGAAGAAAAACATGATTTTATCTTAATTTTTTGAGAACAAAATTGCCAAAGTAGTCAATATTTTTTTTTAGATTTCATTTGGAAAAAGAAATCTCATAAATGAAAAAAAAAAAAAGAGGTGAGCTCTAATTTTAAAGTGGAAGGAGGTGATTTTTTTTCCTGACATGATAAACAGGTTTAAAATTGGCTTAAAAGAGGTCTTGCCAATCCAAGATCCATTAGGTACTCGATTCACAACCAAATATTTGGAAAAATTGGTAGCCTTTCCTTTATTTTAAACTGCAACTATTTATCTTCTAAGCTACCTATTACCTTGTACAGATTTTATCAGCAATGTCTCCTTGCTTGGAAACTGTTCTGTCCATTGTTTTTCACCTCATAATACACGGTTATGGAATAACTGTGATATCACTGTTAGAAATAAATCTTTATTTTTCCCCAGGTGGTTCCTAAATAATATTAACAGTATCCTCCCCTTATTTGATGACTTGGGTAACCTTTTTACTTATGAGCAATTTATGACTTACCACAATTCCCAATTCCTCCAAAAGGGTTTAATACAGTGGTTAAAGCAATATAACCTTGGTTAATTCATCTTGTTAAATGACATGCCATATACAGTGGGTAAAGAAAGTATTCAGACCCCCTTAAATTTTTCACTCTGTTATATTGCTAGATTGCAGCCATGTGCTTAAATCATTTAAGTTCATTTTTTTTCCCCTCATTAATGTACACACAGCACCACATATTGACAGAAACACAGAATTTGAAATTTTTGCACATTTATTAAAAAAGAAAAACTGAAATATCACATGGTCCCAAGTATTCAGACCGTTTGCTCAGTAGAAGCACCCTTTTGATCCAATACAGCCATGAGTCTTTTTGGGAAAGATGAAAAGTTTTTCACAGCTGGATTTGGGGATCTTCTGCCATTCCTCCCTGCAGATCCTCTCCAGTTCTGTCAGGTTGGATGGTAAACGTTGGTGGACAGCCATTTTCAGAGTTCTCCAGAGGTGCTCAATTGGGTTTAAATCAGGGCTCTGGCTGGGCCAGTCAAGAACAGTCACGGAGTTGTTGTGAAGCCACTCCTTCGTAATTTTAAGCTGTGTTCTTAAGGTCATTGTCTTGTTGGAAGGTGAACCTTCGGCCCAGTCTGAGGTCCTGAGCAATCTGGAGAAGGTTTTCGTCCAGGGTATCCCTGTACTTGGCCGCATCCACCATCTTTCCCTCGATTGTAACCAGTCGTCCTGTCCCTGCAGCTAAAACACCCCCACTTTACCTCTCTCACCAAGGCTCTTCTCCCCCGATAGCTCAGTTTGGCCAGACGGCCAGCTCTAGGAAGGGTTATGGTCGTCCCAAACATCTTCCATTAAAGTATTATGGAGGCCACTGTGCTCTTAGGAACTCAGCAGAAATGTTTTTGTAACCTTGGCCAGATCTGTGCCTTGCCACAATTCTGTCTCTGAGCTCTTCAGACAGTTCCTTTGACCTCATGATTCTCATCTGCTCTGACATGCTCTGTGAGCTGGAAGGTCTTATATAGACAGGTGTGTGGCTTTCCTAATTAAGTCCAATCACTATAATCAAACACAGCTGGACTCAAATGAAGGTGTAGAACCATCTCAAGGATGATCAGAAGAAATGGACAGCATCTGAGTTAAATATATGAGTGTCACAGCAAAGGGTCTGAATACTTAGGACAATGTGATTTTTCAGTTTTTCTTTTTTAATAAATCTCCAAAATTGTCAACAATCCTGTGTTTTTCTGTCAATATGGGGTGCTGTGTGTACATTAATGAGGAAAAAAAATGAACTTAAACGATTTTAGCAAATGGCTGCAATATAACAAACAGTGAAAAATTTAAGGGGGTCTGAATACTTTCTGTATCCACTGTATAATCCAAGGAGAACAGTCACAATACAATCTACTTTGTTCTTGGATGGAATTGATTTTTTTAGACAAAAAAATTTACCAATAGTCATGTAGGTCAAATCTTTCAATTAAAAAAAAAAAAAAAAAAATCCAAGAGGAAAGTTATATTGGAGATCTTTGTAAAAGTGGCTGGCTTTTACCTGGAAAATACTGTATTTACAATAAGGCTAAAGAAATACATTTTAAAATTTTACATAAAATATATCCTGTAAACTGAAACATTTCTAAATATCTGGACATTGACATTTCATGTGCTTTTTGAAAGTTCATGTGAGACATTTGCACATCAGTTTTATGATTGCCCTATATCTAGGCAATTTTGGTCCGACCTTGGCTCATATATATATATATATAATCATATATCATATATAATATATATTTGATTCTGCCAATGTTACTTATTCTTTCAATCTAAAATACATTATATTTTATTATATTAATCATAAAAATAGACCCCTAGAGTACATTGGTAATTTCTTTATTTTATATGGCAAATTCTTTATTCATAAACAAAAGTTTGGAAATAATATTTCATCCTATCCTCATTTTAAAACTGAATTAATATCACTTTAATCTCTTACACTGAAAAAAAAAAGATAAAATTAATTTACAAAAAAATAATAATAATAATAATAATTATGGTAAGTGGTTGCAATCAATTTAAATAAACAAATTTAGCAGAAAGTTAATAAACTAAATTAGTTTACTTAAATATAGCAAAAATAAATTGATTGCAACCACATGCCATACATTTTTTAGTAAATTCAATTAATAATTTATTTCAGTGTAGTTGTATAAACAGCAAAAAAATCCCTAAGATCCCATTTAAAAGCTGAATTAATATAACTTAGGTGAATTAATCAAAATCTCTTATATTATGTTGTATAAACAACAACAACAAAAAATCCCTAAGATTTATAAAATATTATGAAGAAATGGTAAAAGAAAATACATGCATTTCCCTGATATTAATGTTTATATGTAATTGTATCAATTGTGGTAGTGTATGTATTCTTGCGAATCTTTGCTTGTCAAAATGTTTTATTTATTTATTTTTATAATCCTTGTTTTATTTGTTTTATCATGGGTATTTGTATGTAATTCCTTTACAATGTTCTTATGTTACTGAGCATTAATAAAAAAAAAATAATAATAATAATAATTAATTAATGCTGGTGAAAGAGAAATTAAAACAGATGCAAAAATGATACAAACAAAAGCAGACTGATCTCTGCTTAAAGCAACTGAACGTGAGAATCTGTTAGGGGTAAAAGTTCAGAAGATTCACTCAGATTAAACATCCAAACAGAAGTCTTACTGGTGTGCAGTGAAATCTGATTGGCTCTCCCCTCAGTCACATGATCAGCTGCAACTGCAAACACTCTGAATGTGTACTGTGCTCCGGGAGTCAGATGATCTATTTTGATGGAGGTGTTTTCAGTGGTCACATTATTTTCATATTCTACACGGTAATGAGAGCTTTGGCCATATGGTTTAATCCAGTTTAGTAAAACAGAGGAAGCTGTAATATCATCAGCTGTCAGGTTCATAATGATGTCAGGTTCTGTGAGTAAAAATGACAGACATTTAGGGATTAATATGTGAATATTGAAAACTTACCAAAGTGAAGATTTAAATACATGAAAATGCATCTGTCAATATGAATATCCAGCTAGGGGAATCAGGAAACATTTAAGTTTAAAATATACTAGTATATTTAGAGGCAACCACTGATTCTCCTTCTGTTGATTTATCTGCTGCGATGGCTGTGATGATAAATGTGTAATTGACTCCAGCAGTCAGATCAGTGATGTTATAACGTGTATTTTTTTTAATTAAATAATAGTACCGTATTTTTCGGACTATAAGTCGCACCTGAGTATAAGTCCCATCAGTCCAAAAATACATCATGACGAGGAAAAAAACATATATAAGTCGCACTGGACTATAAGTGACCAAGAACCAAGAGAAAACATTACTGTCTACAGTCGCGAGAGGGCACTCTATGCTGCTCAGTGTAGACTACAGGAGTACTCAGCAGCATACAGCGCCCTCTCTCGCGGCTGTAGACGGTAATGTTTTCTCTTGGTTCATGTCTCTTAGATTATTTCTCTTTCATGTCAAATTAATTTTGATAAATAAGTCACACCTGACTATAAGTCGCAGGACCAGCCAAACTATGAAAAAAGTGCAACTTATAGTTCGGAAAATACGGTAAATAAACTAAATAATAGCTTGTGATAATATTATAAAAAAAACAGTCCTAGTATTAAATAGAAATGCATTTATTTTATAGTAAATAAACTTAAAAATAAAATGTTAATATTTACTACTACTTTGTTTGTTTGCCTCTTTAAGAAGAATCTCTTTATGTATTCCCCAATTTTAAGTCGCTTTGTAAAAAAGCGTCTAAAAATAAATAAACAAAATCGTTTTCATCATATTCAAACCTAAATTCAGCCGACTTTTATTTTGGCGGGTTGCCGGCAAGTATACCCGCTTCCGGATTCAGCGCTGCTGATTTCTTTTATTGTCTATGATGAAAGAGCGAGTGGATGAATGTCACAGTTTTGTATTGTGCTTTGAAACGGTAAGTATAGCCTAGATTTATGCTTTCAGGTTGAAAATAAAACTTATATAGTACAGTTTGTGATCTAAAATGGTAATTGTGCATTAACATCTGTCAACCATGTCGGTACGCAAATGCACTGTCAGAACATATTTATATTACGCATTTTTTATTTTGGTCGTGCATGCAGACCTGCGGACCACTTATGTGCACCACTGGACATAAACCATTTTTACCTTTGATTATTATGGGAAATGTCCGGTCGGCACTAACCAAGATGCAACGGCAGTATCGTGAGTACAGTTTTATGTGTTTTATGCATAGACAGTAAAAGAAATGGACACAGCGAACTCAATTGGAACTCAATTGAGACAAGTGAAGCCCATTTTTAGCTATTTTTAGCACTTACCATCGTTAATCTTGCAGAGACGGGGAGCTTGAGCGGGGAGTTCTTTGGCATGAGTGAGCAGGAGTAAGTATTCTGATTAATTATTTTGTATAGTATTTTAAAATGTAACGCCAGTACGCCATATTAAGTTAATTGCCTGCGAGCTTCTCCTCCTGTCTGGTTTTATGGAGACTTGTTTGAATGAGAGAACGCCGGATTCTTTTGCAAAACTGGATTGTTTTCATCTTGTGCGAGCAGACAGGTGTGATTCTGAGATGGGTAAGAGTAAAGGAGGAGGGCTGGCACAGTTTGTTAATGAACACTGGGGCAATCCAATTTATATCACGGTTAACAAAAAACTATGCAATAGGGCTTGGGCGCCGCGTTGCATTCTGGGATGTGGCGGCCATGTTGATTGCCTCGCGAATGTAAACATACAGCAAGTTGAACGAGAAGAAGCAGAGTTGGGAGAAAAAAAAGGATGTTTAAATCATGGAAAGGTTGTGGGATTTATAAGGATATGCTAAATAGGGATGCCAGAGACCGATATGTGGACAAAATTGGCACTATTGACAGTTTGAATCCATATGAAATAAATTCCCAACAAAGAGTGGAGTACCAATGATGACTTGCTGCCGCACTTTTGCATTACAGATATCCTCGGCAACCTTGTTTGTTTTCTGAGCGCGTACACTTCAGAATAGTTCCGAAGCTACAAGTCATTGGAGTCTCATGTGTTACTACTCCTGTTACTACTCCTTGCCCTTCCAGCGAACAGATGTTTTCAAAGCATCGTTTTGCTTACTTGAAAGCAACCTTAGCGTGATGTACTTTTGTACTAACAATTCCTACAAATTCTTCTTTACCCTATTTTATATACAAATTCTACTTTACCCTACTTTATCCAATCAAATAACATCCCTCATTTCCCTATACCTATCTCAAATCCTACTATATATCCCTGTATCCTTCAAAAAAGTCATCAGTACTCCAAGCTGTGCCCTACTATTACCACTCAGTAAACTATTTAAAGTGAGCTCCTGTACTCCTATCTCCCTCAAGTCAATACTCATTTGCCTCTTTGTTCTAGATATCTCTGACACTCTATTAGTACATGCTGTTTTGCTAAGGCTAATTTGCAATTGTATAGTATCTTTCAATAATGCTCTTTTTGCTAGTTTATCTGCCATCTCATTTCCCCTGATCCCCACATGTGCTGGAACTAGAGGTCTTCACAGTGCACCCGAGACCCGTCGACCCCGGACCCGACCCGGGACCCGTACGGGTTCGGGTCTATATTTTAAATCATCAGCCGGGTCCGGGTCGGGTCAGAATCTATTACCTCGGGTCCCGGGTCTGTTTAACATTGTGTGTAATACCCGTGCGATCACCGATCGGAGTCATCGGACTCGAAGAACACCCGTGATCAAAGACTACTTGTGTTTTTTGTAACTTGCAACTTGTAAAATTAGGAAAAGAAAAGAGTGAGCCAAAAAAAGTGATCTCTCTCTCTCTCTCTCTCTCTCTCTTGCTCGTAGACTCAGAGTTAATATACAAGTGCATGCACGGTATTAATGCTTGCAGACTTGACACACTCACATTTAATATATTTTAAATCAGCAACACAATCTGAGGTGAACTGTCACATGAATGTTTTCTATTACGCTCAAATTGCGTTAAAGCATTTTAGGTTGCTTTGCATTTTAGGCTAGCATGCATGTGCAGTCTCAAGCGCATTTCATGTTTCTATGGCAACCAGTGAGGGACACTTCGACCGCCAAACCGCGTTTTACATTTTCTCCCGTTTTTATAATATTATAAATGAACCGTTTAATCTTAAAGTTTTAGTGGTTCAGATTCAGACTCAATGCAGAGCAGAGAGCACAGACAGAGATCAGATGATAGTAAATAAATAACGTCAGCGGCAATGGCATTGCACGAGTGATCGTTATTATAGTTCGAAAGGGCAAACAGTCTAAGTTATTATGCGAATTAACTCGAGTCAGAATGTACATGTGCACAGTAGCATTTGTCATCCGTCACCGTGACATTAAGTGGACTTTTGAAGCTGAAATAATGAGTGGATTCAGCTTGGACTTGGAATAACGAGAGGAATAACATGAATAACTTTCTTGTCGGAGGATTGTAATGCATCACAGGCAGTCAGGTACAAGGAAGAGAGACTACGGCTCTTTAAATTAGGTAAGACAAAAAGCTGTATTCTTTGCAACAGGTTTATTGACTTGTAATAGCAATTTAAGATGGTATACAGTATGTGAACGTCGGGTCCATTTTTTTGGACCCATGAAGACCTCTAGCTGGAACCCACATAAACTTGACCTGACTGCCCTTACTGACTAAATTTGTGCTTAACTGAAGTACTTCGCACAGAATATATTGTCTACTTTTTGATATATACAATCTTAAACTTACTAAAACTGAAGACGAGTCAGAGCATATAAACACCTTTACCTGTCCCATCTTTTCCAGCCACCACAATGGTGGCCGATTTTATTTTGTTGACCTGGTATTGCTACTCCAAATCCTGTTACTTCTGTCTCTGGATTCTTTGCACCATCTGTATAAATCTGAATAAAGTTACCATATTCTTCTCCTACTTCTTCTCCTACACTCACTACATTAATTTCCTCCCTCGCTTTCCTTTTTTCCTCTAGAACAAACCAGTCAACCTCTGGCCATATCATCTTCCATGGAGCTAATGCTGGGAAAACTACTGTAGGACTTAATCTCACATAAATTATATCTAAATCTTCAGATATTTTATTTCCAATCCTCCCAAAGTTTTCCCTTACATTTCAACCATTCTCCCAGCATTCCTTCAATATTGCTTTTGTGGAATGGGTGTCATTATGCCCTTTCAGACTAACCCAATAATTTACCATCAAATGTACCCTTCTTAACTCCAAGAGCATTCCACCCAATTCTAATTGTAAGGCTGGGGCCGATGATGTTTTGAAAGCTCCGCAACATACTCTCAGTGCTTGGGTCTGTACCACCTCCAATCTCTTGATCAGGGACTTGGCCGCTGCTCCCACCACTATACTACCATAAGCCAATGCTGATTTTCTTAGTGCCACATATATACTCTTTTAAGTGAAGAGCAACTAACTCCCCATTCTTTTCCTGTTAAACATCTCATCATGTTTACTACCTTCTTGCACTTTCCCTCCACTTTCCTAATGTGCTCTGCGAATGTTAATCTTGAGTCTAATGTCACCCCCAAAAATGTAAATGAGCTTAACCGTTCTATCTCTCTACCACATAACCTTAACTTCTTGTCTTCTTGGATTCTTTTCCTAGTGAAAAAGACTGTTTTTGTCTTATCTGTTGAAAATCTAAATCCCCAATAATAGCCACACTCTGCAACCTTATCAATCTCATCCTGCACCTTCCTAATAATATAAAAATCTTTGATCCAGTTAAACACCCTCCCTTCTACCGCTAACTTACTTAGTTTGATTAGCAAACCCTCCTTCCACATCATACCATAGGCCTTCTCTATATAAAAAAATACAGAAACTACACTCTCTTTATTTGCTTGAGCTTTTCTTATCTCAGTCTCTAATCTTAAAACAGAGTCCAGTGTACTTCTTCCCTTCCTAAACCCACTCTGAAGGCGTATTTAAGACCCCTCTAGATTCCAGTTCGTACGACAATCTTTCCATTATCATTCTTTCCATTATCTTACATAAGTTATAAATTATAGTATTGGTCTATAATTTATGGGATTAGTAGGATCTTTTCCAGGCTTCCTGATCACTACTGCTTCTTTCCATTTACTTGGTAATTTTCCCTCCTTCCAAACTTTATTATATATCTCAAGCAACTTTAACAGTGATCTTTCTCCTAGATGTTTTAACATCACATAGCATATTCAATCTTTCCCTGGAGATGTTTTCTTAGCTCTATTAATTGCTCTTTCCATCTCTGCCAGTGTGAATGGCTCATCAATACCCTTTCCTGACTCATAGTTATTATGGCGTGCAGCCCGGTCCAAAAATAAGGCTACTGACTTTTCGCGGGAATTCACCGTACAGTTGCCAGTAGTCAGTAGCCAATGAGTTTACAACCATCATCTTTTGGGCTTTTCGAGAAAGAACTGGCAATGTGAATCAGACGTGCTATTGTCCTCATGAGAGAGCTAAAGTTAGAGAATCTGCTGAATCTCTCAGAGTTCCATGTGAACGTGGGAACTTCATTTCATCAAGATTTATACACACTTGTGGGCATATCTCAGAATCTAAGGCTGGATCCACAAGCTCAAATGATTCCTGTGATTCAGACTGAAACTGGGAATCATGCAAGAAGTGTGTGCCTGTGAGCCATGAAGTGGAACCTAAGAAAGCTGCAGGTACAGATCTAGATCCATGATCTGCTGGGTTAAGTTCTGTGGGAACATATTGCCATTGTGCTGGTGAACTGGATTTTAGGATTTGTTGAACTCGGTTGTTCACATAGACATAGAACCTCCGTGTTTGATGTGACCAGATATGATCGAAGGTCATGTCCATCTCTTCCACAATCAACTCTGCAATCTTCACTGCTAATACAGCAGCACACAACTCCAGTCTTGGGACAGTAATGTCTGGCTGTGGTGCTAATTAGGATTTTCTAAACAAGAAGTTAACATCTGTGTGACCATTATGATCTGTCACCTTCAGGTGTCCTACAGCAGCTATAGCCTTGACTGATGCATCCAGAAAAACACAAAGTCCTTTACTCTGGACATCAGATAAAGGGATGGATGTGCAAACACATGGTATTTGAAGCTCTTTTAAATCTTGAAGATAATTTTTCCATTTTCTCAACTCAGCCTCCATGTCCTCTGGCAAAGGTGAATCCCAGCTTTTAACAGTAACCTCCCTTTTATGGTAACAGGTACAAGGAAACCAAGAGGGTCATACAAGGCATTCACTTTAGACAGAACTCCTCTTCGAGTGAAAGGCTTGTCATCATCTGAAACATGAAACATAAAAGTGACTGTTGCAACATTCCAGGACACACCAAGGCTACGTAGCATAGGAAGACCATTTGAGAAAAGTTACAGATCCTTAATTCCATCAGCATGATCTTCTGAAGGAAAAGCTTCAATCACTCTTGGACAGTTGGAGATAATCTTGTGCAGTCTAAGATTAGACACTGCAAGCATCCCTTGTGTATGTTTGAGAAGATCGATCGCCTCTGCCTCTGTAGCACATGATTTCAGCATGTCATCAACATAAAACTCCTTCTCCACTAGCTTTCTGGTGTCACTGCTGAAACTCTCATCATATTCTTTGGCTGTTCTCCATAGGCCATAGATAGCCACTGCTGGTGATGGGCTATTCCCAAAAAAATTGCACACGCATTCGGGTGATCCACAATCTCACTGTTAAGGTCATTGTTTCTGTACCACAGGAACCTAAGATAATCCTTATGATCCTCCCTTACCAGAAAACAATGAAACATGTGCTGTATTTCAGCAGTAATAGTCACAGGCTCTTTACGGAATCTCATCAGGACACCTAGCAAGCTGTTATGCAAATCAGGGCCTGTGAGACGCACACTGTTTTAGTGAAACTCCCTCACAGGGCGCACTTGAATCGAAAACAACTCGTATTTTAGGATGATACACTCCAAACAGCGGCAAGTACCACACTTCCTGACCATGTTGAAGAGGCGGTGCAATCTCTGCATGCTCATGCTTTTTAGCAAGTTGTCCATAAATTCCTGTGTGTTCCTGTAGCTCAACTGGAAGAGTGTTGCGTTAGCAAGCAAGCTAGCGCAAGGTTGGGGGTTCGATTCCCCAGGAACACATGATAGGTAAAAATTGATAGCCTGAATGCACTGTAAGTCGCTTTAGATAAAAGCGTCTGCTAAATGCATACATTTTAATTTAATTTAATTTAAATTTCAGGAAATGTGCTTTCATTTGTGGTCGCTTGTTAAGAGTGTGTCTCAGTGCAAGAAGACGTTTCAATGCATAGTCTTTGTTGTTAGGTAGACTTTGTCTGGGCTCACGAAAAGGTAACAGAGCAACCCAACTATTACAGCTGTCTTGGAAGACCTCTTTATCCATGATCTGGAGAAACCTAGTGTCCTCCACAGATGGAGCAATATTATGGTCATTCACTGTATAGGACAAAACTGAAAAACCGATATTTTCACCAGCAGACGCTAACAAATAGGGGTCTTTGAGTGAGTCTTCTAGAGATTGTTGCCATTGTGGATTAACATCTAACTTCTCTTTTACCTTGATTTGACTGTAACATGGACTCAGAAAGCTGTGATTTTCACTTTCCAAGATAAAAGTCTTGAAAGTATGAACTGAAGATGGCCTATGAGCTCCTTTGAGACACACAACTCCGACGACAACCCAGCCAAAATTCTTTTTTTTGAGCGAAGGGGGCATTAGGTTTTTAATGTTAGGGTAATGGACTTGTTTTGATGTTGAAGATATCAAATAAATCTTTTCTAACCAAAGACCGATTGCTTTGCTCATCTAGACTGGCATACATCCTCTTTGCTTTCTCTTTGTTTCCAACTGGATAAACAGAAACTAGACAGATTTTTGAACAAGACCGCACACTCAGACCTTCTCCATAGACTTCTGTGCATTCAGATCTGATTGGCCTCTCTCCCCACCATGCTCTGAGGTAGGGGTAAATGCCTGCTATTTCCATGCTGCAGGACCTGGATGAAGAGCTGAAAGGTGATGGTCACTACCGCATTCTTTGCATTGAATATCCATAGTGCAGTTTTTGGCGATATGGCCTGTAGAAGAACAGCAACAGTAACACACAGACTGCTCGTTCAGTAACTGCATCCTTTCTTGTAGAGATTTCTTTCTGAACCCTCTGCATCTTCTTAAAGGATGAAGTTTTCCATGCATTGGGCAAATCTGATTCAGACTAACTGATCTATTTTTCTGTTCAGACTGTACTTTAGTTGAGGTACTAACTTGAGTCTTGTGAATGGATAGACAAGAAACTGCACCCAGGAAAGATGATTTCCATGCCCAGTAATTAATGGGCTTATCATAAAAATAAGTAAGCCCTGCTGACACAAGCTGTGTACGAGCTAGATACTTTGCAAGGTCATAGGTAATGGACAAGGAATCTCATTTATCAGAAGGTCCACTCTGTATTTTGTAGCGACAAGGAGAAGCCTGCGTTTTGGTGGCATCTTAAAACATGTCTACACTAAAGTCCACGTTTTGTGAATTAATTGGTAAGTCCTTGAAATCAGTTTCACTTTAAATTGGACTAACAAATCGAGAAGATTGAAGTTTTGGTTGCATTTCTTCCTCTCCACTAGAGGGCAGTGTACCACTGCTAATCTGAGATTGTGATTTTACATAATCTGCTGTGCGATTTTGACTATCCTCGATGGGAACAGGCACCGAAACTCTATTGGCTGCATTACGTTCTGTTTCCAGAAATTCTTCTTCCAGTACCTGGGCTTCTGCCAAAGCAGCATCCTTTTTCCTTCTCTTCGTGCAAAGCTTCCAGTGTTGCTCGAAGATGTTCCTGTTCAACTTTCAATTCTATTTCTTTTTTAGAGTACGCTGCTCTGGCTTTTGCTTGTGCCTTGAAAACAGCTATGCTGGCACTTGAGTGACAACTGGATGCTCTTGAAGAACATCTGTTTTTGAGGAATGTGTGCTGACAGAGTACACATCTTCAGCTGTGCCTTTAAGATCCACTAAATCTATCTGACATTCTGCCATACTTGATACTTGATCACATGCAAAAAATCAGGTTCATGTAGAAGAATCTTTGGAATATTAAAACCTTGATTCCACATGATTCATGAATGTCCTTCTCAGTCTGATGTATTAACGTCCTTTCACTGTACTGGCCTTATTAGACTTCTGGCATCTAACTATCCAGTAAGTTAAACAGTCATTTATAAAGTTTTTGAAGTCATTTATGAAGTCGTTTGTGAAGTTTATGAATCAACTGTGAAACTGTAAAATACACAAAGGATACAATTACTAAGAATGAAATTATTAATTAACAATGAGTATGTAAAGACAATTAAGCTAAGAAAATATCCATCGTAATGTCAAAATAACCTTCTTAAAGAATCACACAATAAATTTAACACTATGTACTTACAGACATTGCATCTAATAGATGCAAAGGAGGAGGATGTTTAAGGATTAATCAAACAGCTACCACATTTTGATGAACTACTGCAGTACTACTCCTATTTCCTGTTTCCTAAACTAAGAGAGTATAGGTGACTACTTTTCAAAATCAACGTCCTCACTAAACAGACAAAGTACAAAATAATAACAATTTCTAATATATCAAAATCAATTCAGTCCAGCACATTAACAAAGCATCTCTACAAAATATTCTCCCCGTGTTTACCCAGTATGTGGACTGTGATACGAGAGACAATAAAATGTTGGACTTGTTTTATACAAATGTGAAAGAGGCCTATAAATCCCCCTTCCTCAAATGTTACCCTGGAGGTCCAATGCACTGCAGAGTTTCAGGGGTGGTAAAAGTACTCAAAAGTTATACTCAAGTAAAAGTAGATGTATCTAAATAAAAAAATGACTCCAGTAAAAGTCCAGAGAAAATCCTCCATTCAAACATCACTTGAGTAAAAGTACAAAAGTATCCGATTTAAAACATACTTAATAAGTACCGGAAGTAAAAAATAAATATTCAAATTAACTGTAAATATCAATAAATAAGCAGATCAGTTGTTTTGGGAGTGATATGCAGTGTTTTAATTGAACAAATGATGAGATTAGATACTTAAAGGGGACTAAGCCCTTTTTGGTCCGTTTTCTCTATTTTTACATTTCGGCTTATAAACATATGTAATGAGGATGGACCACCATGTATTTGGTATCAATGGATTCAGAAGACCCTAAGCTACCATAAGCATGCATGCAATATGTCTATAAAGGACGTAAGAGTGAAAATTTGTACAATAAACTAGAGAATTTCAAAGACGAAAATGAGATTTTTGTCATTTATTACTGAAAATCCTACCTCACACAACAATAGTTAAAAGTTTTTGACCCAAAAATATATTTTTCAAACTCTTTGCTTGACAGAAATGGGTTAATGTTCAATCAAATGTGTAAAGATCAATTAAATAATTAACTTTATTTACAAACAGTCCTAGGCGTTTTTATTTTTATTTTTGGGACTAAGCCCTTTTTGGTCTGTTTTCTCTATTTTTATATTTGGGCTTATAAATCATATGTAAAGGAGATGAAACACCCTGTGTTTGGTATCTATGGATTCAGAAGACCCTAAGCTACCATAAGCATGCATGCAATATGTTTATATAAAGGAAGTATGAGTGAAAAAATTTACAATAAACTAGAAAATTTCAAAAACGAAAATTAGATTTTTGTCATTTATTACTGAAAAACACACAATATAGAACAGTTTTTGAACAAAGAAAATATATTTTTTCAAACTCTTTGCTTGACAGAAATGTGTTATTGTTTAATCAAATGTGTAAAGAACAATTAAATAATTAACTTTTTTAAAAAACAGTCCTAGGCATGCCAGTGAGCAAAGCAAGGCCTCTCCAGGCCTTTCCAGTAATTGTTCCAGAGCTTGTTCTGCCGTAAATCTTTTACTGCTTGACATTTTGATAAAACAATTCTGTAATAATGCTGTATCTCTCTCGAATTTATCTCTTTGTGCTCGCTAACACTCCGATCACTTTCTGCTTTCTCCACGTGATGCTGATTCTCCGATCGCTCGAATTTAGCTATTTGTGCTCGCTAATACTCCGATCGCTCTCTGTAACACTCCGATCGCGTTCTGCTTTCTCCACCCTGATGCTGATTCTCTGAACGCTTATTGATTACATGTCTTTTACTTTAGTCCAGCCAGCTTTTACAAGGCTACAGCAGAGCTACAGAGTCCTCTGAATCGCTAGAAGACATAACCTTCCTCTGATTGGGTTAGAAAAAGTCTCCTCCCAGCGGCAATTTTTCCATTGGCTGTTGCGTGTTGAATCTGCCTAGCACAATCGTTTTCATTGGCCTGTTTACGCAGTGGTATTGCGCAATAAGGGAAGTGTGTAATATACAAACTGGACACCGCTGTTTTCAGCGGAATCTGAGGAAGACGGCAAAAAAACCCGCATCTCTCTAGCATTAATAGTTTTTGAGATAACTACACATTTGTAAAAGTATGCCATTTTGGGCGGTACCGCCTAATCCGTCCCCAGAGGGTTAAGAATTTGTTAGATTAACAATCAAAAGAAACAATGAAGAACCTTATCGCAGTATAGGGATTGAACTTTCAATATACATGTTCCATAACATCATAGCTGCATCAAACAGAAGATGAGCAAGATACAAGGTAAGACTGTTTCATAGTATCAATGAGGAAGAACCACCTCTTTAAAGAGTTAGTTCTCTCAAAAAATGAAAATTCTGTCATTCGCATACTAGGGGCTAAATATCTCGTTATTGGTATTGTCGCTTCAACCTGCGGACATGAAAAACAACCACAGACTTGGAAACACTGGTTGGCATATACTACACAAAGCCGTAATTCACTGACAATCTACACAAAATCGAATTTGTGTTAGTTGTCGGTGGACTAAGGCTCTGTATAGTAACTGCCGCTCCACCTAAACCAGTGTTGCCAAGTCCGTGGTGGTTTTTCATGTCCCCCAGACGAAGAAACCCCTATCCCAATAACTTGATATTTAGCGCCTAAAATGTGAATTTTACCAAGGTAACCCTTCCAATAAACGTACATTTTAACCCCGGGAAGCAATTTTTATTGGGGAAATGCGTTTTTGGCTAGTTTTGGACTAGTTTTGAGAAGCAACTGGATTTGTTGTGAAAACCTGGCAACCCTGATCTGAACGCACTTACTGGAGATATACTACCAATTACAGGAGAATCTTTACTGATGAGATACGCATGAAAATCACATTCGATTTTTTGCACAGCCCTACTGAAATTTCATTCACCCGTGGCAGGCAAAGAAGACATCTCAGCCAATAAGAATCTGCCTTGACTTCAGTGAATTCAGACATATCCTTGAGATATGGCCATGGGTGATCCCTGTCGGGAATCTCAGGATCATTGCGGGCAGAAAGAGCTGCACTATAACCTATTTTAGCAGTCATCTTCCACCTCGAACTAACTGCTGCGTGAATGTATGTTGGCAAAGAACTCGCCAAGTCACGCGTTCTTTTTTACAAAAGAAAACCAAATTTTTCATTGGTTTGTAAAATCAGTGTAATAAATACTTGAAGTGGACATGGGGAAATGTATCGGAGTAAAAAGTAAACTTTGTCTTTAATAAAGTAGTGGATTAAAAGTGAAAGTAGATGCAAATAAAACATACTCAAGTAAAGTACAGATCCCCGAAAAAAGTATTTTTACTTCGTTACTTACCACCACTGCAGAGTTTAGCAGTGTCTGCAATTTTCGAATGATCCCAAAGACATTGATTGACACTGATTAGCATGATCAGGTGTGTTTGATCAGGGTTAGCTAAACTCTGCAGGAAAGTGGATCTCGAGGTCCAGATTTGAGGATCCCTGCTATAAATCCTCACCGCTTCCTCCATTCGGACGATCGGATCATAACCTTGTTTACATAAGGTCTGTTTATGTGCTGGTTGTGAGGAAGAAACAGTTCAGAAATTGTCTGATTCATCCTATGAAGCATTAATGGACTGTTTTGAAACAACAAATTAGGAGGTTCTGTGCAAATCACACGAGGACATTGATAGTCTAACTGAATGTATTACAGATTATATTAACTTCTGTGTTGAAAATACAGTACCTACTTAAAAGATCAAATGTTATTCAAACAATAAGCCTTGGGTTACATCTGAGTTAAAAGTATTATTACATGAGAAAAAGAGGGCCTTTATAGTGGGTAAGTATGAATTTTACTGCTCAATTGAGCACCTTCCTGCACAAAAATGATCTGTGTAAAGAACTTCAGTCAGGTTTCAGGCCACACCATAGCACAGAAGCTGCACTTGTTAAAATTACAAATGGCCTGCTTCTTGCGTCAGATCAAGGCTGCATCTCATTTCTAGTTTTACTTGATCTTAGTGTTGCATTTGACACCATAGATCATGACATACTCATAGATCAATTACAAAACTATAAAGGTATTCAAGAGCAGGCTCTAAGATGGTTTAGATCCTAACTGTCCGATCGCTACCATTTTGTTTACTTAAATGGGGAGTCATCTCATTTATCATAAGTAAAATATGGAGTGCCACAAGGATCCATCCTAGGTCCCCTTCTATTTTCAATATACATGTTGCCCCTTGGTAATATTATTAGAAAATACGGAAGTAGCTTCCACTGTTATGCTGATGATATTCAGCTATATATCACAACGACACCAGATTCAACTTCTAAATGATCTAAGCTAACAGAGTGTGTTAAAAATGTAAAAGATTTTACCAAAACAATTTACCAATAGACATGTACTCCAAATCTTTCAAATTCAAGAAAAAAAAAAATGTATCCAAGAGGAAAGTTCTATAAGAGATCTTTAGTAAAAGATAGAGATTGGAAAAGGGCCTGGCTTTTTCCTGGAAAATACTGTATTTCCAATAAAGCTAAAGAAATACTTTCAAAATTGTACATAAAATATATCCTGTAAACTTTAACATTGCTAAATATCTGGACATTGACAGTTCATGTGCTTTTTGTTGGAACGCCATGCCAGCAGAGGGAGCCCTCACCTGAGTACTGAATGTTCACTGCTTCCTCTGCTTATACAAACATTTTCTTTTTGGGACTATTTAACACGAGTCAGTGTGTTCACACATTCCGAAGTATTGCCAGTTTACCTGCCTTACTAAGCGTTTTTCCATTGATTTTTTTCTGCCTTTTTGTTTGATTTTGCCCGTCTCCGCGTTTCGGATTCTAAGATTGTGTTTGACCCATTTGTCTGCCTACTCGTCTCTGCCTGTTAGATTCCCCTTGTATATGTTGAAAGATTGTACTGCCATTACGGTACTGACTCTCTGCCTGGTTTCACGACTCTGTCTCTAAGATCTTTCCCTAATAAACTTCTGCAAGTGGATTCTAATACTGCCTCAGCCTCCTTGTTACAGAATACTTTGCCTAACCTGGATCCAGTGGAAGTTACAAATATGCAAGCAGCATTCGCTTATCAAAGTGAAATATTTAAGGGGTACCAAGATCAATTGGGAAAACTTGACGAACTACATCCAATCTCTCCCATCAACAATGCCTAGGGCAGTGAGTTTCAAATTACCCAATAAATTTGATGGTTCTGCTGATTGATGTAGAGGCTTTGTTAGACATGTGAAGATTAACTTTGATAAGTTTAATTCAGACGACAAGAAATGTGCCATCATTATGTCATTGTTATCTGAAAAGGTGATCGACTGGGCTGCTTTATTCAACAGCGGCAAGAGGTGTTTGAATATCCCGCAGGGAGCAAGGATATATCTATTCAAAATGTTCCAAGGCAATAGAACAGCCGCTGTCTACGCCATCTTGTTTCATACACTTGCTGCTCAGAGTGGATGGCATGATATCTTTTTTAAAGCTGTTTTTCAGAGAAGCCTCAACGTTGACCTACAGGCATAATTGGTATATAAAGGAGAAAGTTTATAATTTACTGACTTTGTATAATCTGATGAGACAAGCCCCACAAAAGCAAAAATTTAAGAAATTCCACCTGTTACTTCTAGTATTATCCAATTTACTACTACACCTACCACCAAGTTTGTTGAGGAACCAATGCAAGTGGGTTTTTGCCAAACTCTCTGTTTCTACTGCGGTGAATTCTACTGCAGCCATCGCTGTCAGGGATGCCCACACAAGGCTCAAAAGACACCATGCTGGAAAATATGGAACATTTCTCGCTACCTAGCAATCAGTCTTTCAAACTTCCCCTTATCTTGAAAACTGAAGATACATCAATTTCATTAACAGCAATGATTGATTCTGGACCCATGTTAAACCACATTTATAAGGATATCATCAAGAGATACGATATACCCAACTCTGCCATGTAACCCTCCCATCAAGATTAAAGAAATCAATGACACTATAATTGGAAATGGTATAATTCAACAAACCAAGACATTAACCCTTCAAGTTGGTTTATTTCACCAGGAATCCATATCACTCTACGTCATCGACTCTCCCATGCATAAAGTCATTCTAGGATTTCCATGGCTGTCTGCTCACGACCCCGTCATTTCCTGGCTTTAGGGTGAGTTGACCAAGTGGTCAGCCTTCTGTAAGAGTCACTGTTTCTCCCCAGTTCCCTAACCATGTTACATGGTCAGCATTGAAATTCCCACAGTCAATATTCCCCCATGTTATGATGACAGAAATCTTTAGTAAAACTAAGGTTACACAATTACAACCTCATCGCCCCTGGGGCTGTGCTATTGAGTTACTCCCCAATGCCATGCCGCCCAAGAGTAGGGTTTAACCTTTATCTTGAACTGAGACTCAAGCTATGGAGGAATATATTGAAGAGGCCCTAGGTTCAGGATTTATTTGATATATCGCCAGCTGCAGCAGGGTTCTTCTTTGTGGAGAAAAAGGATGGAGGACTGAGGACCTTTAGTGATTATAGAGAACTGAATAACGTCACTGTAAAATTCCAATCCCCCCTGCCACTGGTTCCTTCAGCCCAGAACAGCTCTGTGAGGCTACCATATACACCAAACTTGATCTACGGAGAGCATAACCTGATCTGAATTAAGGATGGCGACGAATGGAAAACTGCCTTCCTCACCACTAGGGGGCACTATGAGTATAAGGTCATGCCGTATGGAATTGCCAATGCTCCAGCTGTCTTCCAGTGCTTCATCAATGAGATTTTCCGGGACTTGTTGAATCAGTATGTAATAGCCTACATTGATGACATTCTCATATACTCCTATTCAAAAACATAAAACATTAACCATGTCAAAACCACCCTCACTTGACTCCTGAATAATCAATTGTATGTAAAGGCAGAGAAATGTGAGTTTCACGTCAGACAGACAGCGTGTCTTGGTTATCACATTAGTCACCAGGGTGTCAAGATGGATGAAGCCAAGGTCAAGGCAGTCACTGAATTGCCACAAGTATCCACTGTCAAGGGGCTTCAAAGGTTTTTGGGGTTTGCTAATTTCTACAGGTGTTTCATTAGAAACTACAGTATGGCCACTCAAGCATTCAAGACTCTGAAAGCTAGATTTACCACAGTCCCCATCCTTAAACATCCCATCCCCAATCTCCCATTCGTCATGCAGGTGGACGCTTCTGACTCAGGAATCAGAGCCGTACTCACACGACGCCATGACTAACCTGGTAAACTGTATCGCTGTGTATTCTTCTGAAGAAAACTAACAGCAGCTGATAGAAACTACAATGCTGGAAATAAAGAACTACTGTCCATGAAAGCCACTATTGAACAGTGGAGACACTGGCTCGAGGGAGCAGTCAATCCTTTTCAGGTGATCACCAACCACAAGAACCTAGAACATATCAAAGGTGCCAAAAGACTCAACCCTTGCCAAGCACGCTGGTCTCTCTTCTTCACCTGATTCCAGTTCACAATGACCTATCGTCCAGGCAGCAAAAACAGTAAGGCAGATGCTTGTTCCAGGCAGTATGATCTTCCCATCGACAACCATACCCCAGAATGCATTCTTCCCCCATCTGTAATCATTGCGCCAATTACATGGGATATCATGGAGATACAGTGAGAACAGCTCCAAGAGCCAGCTCCTGCCAACTGCCCACCTAACACACATTACATCCCACAAAGTCTACATCACAGGGTAAATCAATGGGTCCACACCTTTGTCAGCTCTTGGCACCCTGGAATCTCCCCCACTCTGCACCTGCCACTCAACTCGTTCTGGTGGCCTTCAATGTCCAACGATGTCACTACTTATGTAAATGCCTGAACGTAAACGCAACGAGCTGTACGAGTACAGGAACTCCAGGCCAACAAGTGACATTGACCACACCCTCCCTACCAACCAGGACAACGGGTCTGGCTCTCCAAAAAGATCCGAAACTGAATGCCATATTTAGCAGCACTGCCATTACCTTGACGGAGAGTGAGAAGTCTCTTAGAGGCTTGTTGGCCATTGAAGGGATGACAAATACTAGCTTGAACTCCTTTTCAAATGCAGCATAACTTGTACAGAAGGGCACCTGTGCCTTCCAGACCACGGTTGCCCAAGAAAGAGCCTTGACAGAAAAGAGGGTGATAACGTATGCGATCTTGGCCCAATCTGAGGTGAAGGAAGATGGTTGTAATTCAAATGTGGAGAACATTGAGTCAGGAACCTATCACATGCACTGGGATCACCTGAGAAATGTTGTGGTGGAGGTAGGCAAGGTTCAGTCAGAGAGAGAGTCCTCAAAGAGTCATAATATCTACCACTGAGCCACAGAGGGTAGTTGAACCCAATAGTCAGACGCATTCTTAACTCAACATGAAAATTCTAAAGCTTCCTATCACTGTTTATAAGTCCTGTACATTAGGTTTAAATCCATCCAAGGTTAAAAAACATTGTCATTTTGTCAAAATATCATTTTAAAATTGTCAACTTCAGAGATCCCCAAACGGTTCACGCGAAGCTGTTCAAAAGATTTAGTTTCCTTAAACCCCACCTTTCGGTAGCATACTGTGTTCTGATTGGTCAACTTACATAACCAGTTTGGATTGGTTGTTCCACACACACCTCCACGGTAAACTATGCATTAGCATCTGTTTGGGGTGAATTATTCCTCTCGTCTTATTCCTCTCATCGTGAAGCAAACAGTAAAATAAAAAACTTGAACAGTCTCGCTGCTTTTTCTTCTGTGTGGGTGTATTCAAGCCGTGCACTTCAGTTTGAATCTGAATAGCGCATTCAGTGCGGGGGCGTGGTCACACTGCATATAACGAAGGGAGGCATGAAAAACAGACATCACGTTGTTTTCATATGGATTACTTTATCACAGAATATCTGTTAGCAGCACTTGTTTAGTTTTAAAGTAGACATGTCAAGCTTTCTATAAATAGCTCTCTCATGTCTCTTCGTTGAGTATTCATGGAGTTACATGAATTAATGACGTGTTTGTACATGACGATCAGCACAAACAAAGGCTGCAGACAGCACACACACTGATAAGACGCTTGGGAGAAAACAGACACATAACTTCATAATCATACTTCGTGTTGTGATTCGGAGATGCTCGTTGTTCTAAATAAAGTTGGTAATGAACCATCTTTTATGGCCAAACGCTTTGAAAATCCCGCTGTACTCACCGAGATTAGAAAAGCAGTCATCAGTGAAATGTTGTGAACACAACAAAAGGGATTTGTTGTAGTGCTCTGGTATTGTGGTGAAAATGAATTTTAGCCATTGGTTCTTCTGATCTTCATTCTTTGGCAATGAAAATTAAACAAACGGTCTCCTCGACATGACGCTCTCACTCCAAACAGAGCGTATGTGTGTGGGGATGGGGCAGGTCAGAGTTCCGTTTCTCCCAACACGGTAGGCGGAGATTATTATGCAAAGTGTTCCTAGTGACGTACATAGAGATGGGCAAAAGATTTGAAATCTATAACGACTCGTTTCAGCAATTCAGAGTCGACTCCTTACTTTAGAAGCCAATAACTTTATAAATCGTGTACTTTTTGGTTTAATTATTTGCACATTGTTTACACAGATGGACAGCTACATCATACACTGTAATACAGGTAATTTTTGATTTCCCATCTGTGTGGCTCTTTAACAAAAACGGCAAAAAGAGACCCAAAAAATCCTTTGCTTAAAGTAAAGTTACAAAACAGAAAAGTTTTCAATCCAAAAAGGATCAAAAAGTGCAAAACTCAGGGAAAAGACAGCAAAACTAATCACAGGAAAACAATCCAAAAAGGCTTTCAAAGTATAGTTCTTGGAACTAGAGCAGACTTATGGCAGTAACTTGTTCAGGAACAACAATAACCAAACAAAGATACAAATGTATTTATAAATAAAAGTTTGCAAATAATATCCCATCCTATCCGCATTTTAAAGCTGAATTAATATCACTTAGGTGAATCAATCAAAATCTCTTATATTATGTTGTATAAACAACAACAAAAAATCCCTAAGATTTATAAAATATTATAAAGAAATAGTTAAATACATGCATTTAAAAGCTTTCCCTGTACAGTATATGTCAAGGGCGAGACTGGGACTCAGTTGCAGGTGTTCAAAAGGTCAGTTTATTAGATGGGCTTAATTTCAAAAGGACAGAAAAAATAAAAATAAGAATTAACAAACAAAAACTATCCGGGAACAGGGCAGTCTGGAGCCGATCCAAAAGAGCCTCCTGGATGAATTCCACTTGGAAATCCTCTGATGCAATGCCCGGATAAACTGACAGGGAGGCGGGGGCGCTGTTGAGGCGGGGAACTGGTGGCGGGCTGCGGTGCGGCGAAGAAGAGGAGTGACAGCGATCGGTGAGCTCTAACACGGAAGGCTGGAGAATAGCGCTGCCTGAAATCAGGAGGAAGTGGGAAGAAACAAAACTAGAGGATGAAAACAAAACGGGCACGATCTCTGTGCAGGCTAAACAAGAGATGTGGATAAAGTTGAGACGTGGACGAGAACAACTCGACGATTTGACAACAGACAGCACACATGAGGAGACTAAATAGAGAAGGAGTGATTATCATAATGCAGAGCAGGTGATGGTGACCAATAACAAGATAATAATGAAACAAGAGGGCGGAGACGGGCACCACGGTAACACAGAAGCACATGGTAAGTGTAAACAACACACACTATGGGGAAAAAACAGACAGATCAGCCCGGGGGCGTGACATTACCCCCCTCCCCAGGAGCGCCCCCTGGCCCCTGGTCCGCTGCCGGTTGAAGTCCTCGATCAGCGACCGATCCAGAATATCCCGAGCTGGGACCCAACTCCTCTCATGCGGACCATATCCCTCCCAGTCCACCAGATACTGAAATCCCCGACCTCGACGTCTGACATCCAGCAACCTCCTGACAGTGAAGGCTGGGGAACCATCCACTAGACGGGGAGGGGGAGGGTTAGTAGCAGATGGGTTAAGGCGAGAATGAAACACAGGCTTGACACGAGAAACATGAAAGACTGGGTGTACCCGAACAAGTATGGGAGGTAACTTGAGCTTTACTGCCACCGGACTCAATACCTTGGTGATCTGATATGGCCCCATGAACCTGGGGGCTAACTTGCGAGAAGCCACCCGGAGAGGAAGGTCCTTGGTAGACCATACTCTCTGACCACATACGTAGTGGGGAGCAGGAATCCGATGACGGTCAGCCGCTGCTTTGGTTCGTCTGGAAACCCGAGCCAAGGTTTCCTCAGCCCTCCTCCAGGTGCGGCGACACCTGCGGACTAAGGCTAAGGCAGACGGAACAGCAGCATCGGGCTCCTGTGAGGGGAACATAGGAGGTTGAAAACCAATGGAGCACTGGAATGGAGACATACCTGTGGCCACCACTGGCAAGGAGTTATGGGCATATTCAATCCAGGACAACTGTTGGCTCCAAGAACTCGGATTATGGGACGTCAGTCAGCGGAGAGTTTGTTCCAGAACCTGGTTTGACCGCTCGGACTGCCCATTGGTCTGAGGATGAAAACCTGACGACAGACTCGTAGAGGCCCCGATCTGTCGAAAGAACTCCTTTCAGAACCGGGAGACAAACTGTGGCCCCCTATCAGAGACCATGTCCACCGGAAGGCCATGAATCCGGAAGATGTGGTCAACCACCACTTGAGCGGTCTCCTTAGCTGAAGGCAGTTTGGGAAGGGGGATGAAATGGGCTGCTTTAGAGAAGCGATCAACCACCGTCAATATTACGGTGTTACCCCTCGATGGTGGAAGACCAGTGACAAAGTCAAGGGCTATGTGTGACCAGGGGCGGGAGGGGATAGGTAAGGGGTGTAACAGACCAATAGGAGGCTGATTAGAACTCTTGTTCTGGGCGCAAATTGGGCAGGCAAACACAAACTGCCTGACGTCCTGGGCCATGGATGGTCACCAAAATCGCTGGCGGATGGCAGCCAGAGATCTCCGAACCCCAGGAGGACAGACTAACTTGGATGAATGCCCCCACTGGAGGACTTCAGGGCGCAGCCCAGCCAGCACGAAAAGTCTACCCTCTGGGCACTCCCTTGGCACCTCTCTCTCTCGTATGGCTTCCAGCACTCTCCTCTCCACGTCCCAGGAGAGGGACCCTACCACAATTTCTTTAGGGATAATTGTTTCAGTAGATACACCGGTTCTTTTTGTATCCCTGTAAAGACGGGAGAGGGCATCAGGTTTTATATTTTTGGAGCCTGGGCGATTCGAGAGAGAGAAGTTGAACCGGCCAAAGAAGAGTGCCCATCAGGCCTGGCGTGAACTCACCCTCTTGGCCGAACGGACGTATTCCAAGTTCTTATGGTTCTTATTCCAAGAAGGGCTGTGCTGACCCCTCCAACCAGTGATGCCACTCACCCAAGGCCAGTCTGACCGCCAACAGTTCCCGGTTCCCTACGTCATAATTCTGTTCTGCTGGGCTCAGGCGGTGAGAGTAGTAGGCACAGGGATGTACCTTCCCATCTCTGGGGGATCTCTGAGAAAGGACCTTACCTACTCCAATCTCAGAAGCATCCACCTCCACAATAAACTGACGTTCAGGGTCTGGAAATGAAAGAACAGAAGCAGAAATGAATCTGGACTTTAGGTCATTAAAGGCCTCCTGAGCCTTCAAATTCCACCTAAACGGTACCTTAGTGGAGGTAAGAGCTGTCAAGGGTGCAGCAACCTGACTAAAGTTTCTGATGAAGCACCTGTAGAAGTTGGCAAATCCCAGAAACCGCTGCAGTGCCTTTCGTGAGTCTGGAGGTGGCCACTCGGCTACGGCCTTTAACTTAGTGGGATCAGCTTTGATTCCCTCCACCGAAATGATATAGCCCAGGAAGGGAACTGACTTGGAGTGGAAAACGCACTTCTCCGCTTTAACATAAAGCTGGTTCTCCAGCAGCCGTTGTAGCACCTGGCGCACGTGTTGGGTGTGTACCTGAAGTGAAGGAGAAAAAATAAGAATGTCATCTAGGTACACAAAGAAAAACTTGTTAACCATGTCTCACAACACGTCATTAACCACAGCCTGGAAGACAGCTGGGGCATTTGTCAGGCCAAAGGGTAGCACCCGGTACTCATAATGTCCCAAAGGAGTGATGAATGCTGTCTTCCACTCATCCCCCTCTCGAATCCAAACCAGGTGATAAGCATTACGGAGGTCCAACTTTCTGAAGACCTTGGCTCCCTGCAAAAGTTCAAAGGCAGATGACATTAAAGGCAGGGGGTACCTATTCTTAATGGTAATGTCATTCAATCCTCTGTAATCAATACAAGGGCGCAAGGAGCCGTCCTTCTTCTTAACAAAGAAAAACCCTGCGCCAGCAGGAGACGAGGAGGGACGGATGAGACCGGCATCAAGGGACTCACAAATATATTTGTCCATAGCCTCTCTTTCTGGACCAGACAGGGAATATAACCGACCCCTGGGCGGAGAAGTGCCTGGGAGGAGGTTGATGGCACAATCATAAGGCTGGTGAGGAGGCAGGGACACAGCCCGGGACTTGCTGAAGACCTGCCGCAGATCGCAGTACTCCTCCGGCACCCCGGACAGATCAGCATCATCCACCTGCACAACTGGAAACACAACACCAGGAAAAGAGGCAGAACCCAAACAAGACTCAAGACAAGACTGTTTCCAAGACAAGACTGAGTTTCTGGCCCAATCCACATGAGGGCCGTGCTGCACCAACCACGGGTGTCCCAGAACCACGGGGGCACTCGGGGAATCAAGAAGGTACAGCTCGGTTATTTCATGGTGATTGCCAGAAACGATAAGAATTACAGGAAGGGTGAGGTGAGTGATGGTAGTGATAGGGGAATCATCCAGAGACCGAACAGAGATAGGAGTAGAGAGGGGAATGGCGGGATTTCCCCACTGCTTGGCCAGTGCCGTGTCCAGGAAACTGCCACCAGCCCCAGAATCCACCAGTGCCGAACAGGAGTGACTAGAACCTCCGAACTGGACACCCACGGGAAGTAGTGTGCGGGAGGAGTGGGGGAAATTAAGCGGAGATGTGCCCACCAGAATCCCCCTGTCTACTGATGGGCCTTGGCTTTTAGCTGGCATTTTCCGACGAAGTGTCTGGCCCTCTCACAGTAGAGACATAAGCCCCGGGTGAGTCTCTCTTGCTTCTGCTGAGGAGTAAGACGCAGACGTCCCACCTGCATGGGTTCAGGGTCAGCAGGAGATGGCAGAGGCAGGACCGGGGTGGATTCGCTGGTCATTTCACCCACCCACCAAGAAGTGCGAGCAGTCAACTGTTGGTGACGAAGGCGAAGGCGGCTCTCAACACGGAGGGCCAGGTCGACCAGATCATCGAAACTGCGTGGAAGCTCTTGGGTGGCGATCTTGTCTTGGATCTCCTCGTCTATTCCAGCACGGAACACAGCTCTGCAAGCCCCCTCATTCCAGTCACAGGCCGCCGCTAAGGTCTTGAATTCAATGGCAAACTCAGTCACTGAACGGCCTCCTTGCCGTAGCCGTGCCAGCTGGACTGCTGCCTCATCACCCCGAGCAGAACGGTCGAATAATTTGACCATCTCCTGTCGAAAAGCCTCAAAAGAGGCACAAAAGGGAGCCCGGGCCTCCCACACTGAAGTTCTCCAGTCACGGGCCCTGCCTGTGAGGAGGGTTAGAACATAAGCCACCTTAGTCTCTTCCTGGGCATACCGGCGGGGCTGGAGGCCAAAGACTAGGGAGCACTGAGACAGGAAGCCTCTGCAGGAGTTAGGGTTCCCATCATAGGGAGGTGGGTTGTTGGCATGAGGCTCAGGATCATGACGGGTAGAGGAAAGGCTAGTGGGGTCCTCCGATCTTGCAGATGTCTGTCTCCGAAGTTCCTGGAGCTGGGAAGTCAGCTCCGATAACTTGGCATTAAGGAACTCAACCTCCCGGGACGTGGATGTTAGCTGGGAGGCATGTTGGCCCAAGAGAATGCCCTGCTGGGTGACGGCTGATCTGAGGGGATCTGCACCTGCTGAGTCCATGGTCAGATCGTTCTGTCAAGGGCGAGACTGGGACTCAGTTGCAGGTGCTCAAAAGGTCAGTTTATTAGATGGGCTTAATTTCAAAAGGACAGAAAAAATAAAAATAAGAATTAACAAACAAAAACTATCCAGGAACAGGGCAGTCTGGAGCAGATCCAAAAGAGCCTCCTGGACGAATTCCACTTGGAAATCCTCTGATGCAATGCACGGATAAACTGACAGGGAGGCGGGGAACTGGTGGCGCGCTGCGGCGCGGCGAAGAAGAGGAGTGACAGCGATCGGTGAGCTCTAACACGGAAGGCTGGAGAGTAGCGCTGCCTGAAAGCAGGAGGAAGTGGGAAAAAACTAAACTAGAGGATGAAAACAAAATGGGCAAGCTAAACAAACGATGTGGATAAAGTTGAGACATGGACGAGAACAACTCAACGATCTGATAACAGACAGCACACATGAGGAGACTAAATAGAGAAGGAGTGATTATCATAATGCAGAGCAGGTGATGCTGACCAATAACAAGATAATAATGAAACAAGAGGGCGGAGACGGGCACCACGGTGACACAGAAGCACATGGTAAGTGTAAACAACACACACTATGGGGAAAAAACAGACAGATCAGCCCGGGGGCGTGACAGTATATTAATGTTTGTATGTTATTGTATCAATTGTGGTAGTGTATGTATTCTTGTGTTTCTTTGCTTGTCATCTTTTTTTTCTCATAGTTTTTATTATCCTTGTTTTCTTTTTGTTTTATTTGTTTTATTATATGTATTTGTATGTACTTACTTTACAGTGTACTTATGTTATTGAGCATTAAAAAATATATATTAATGCTGGTGAAAGAGAAATTAAAACAGATGCAAAAATGATACAAACAAAAGCAGACAAATAAATTTGAGAATCTGTTAGGGGTGAAAGTTTAGAAGATTCACTCAGATTAAACATCCAATCAGAGGTCTTACTGGTGTGCAGTGACATCTGATTGGCTCTCCCCTCGGTCACATGATCAGCTGCAACTGCAAACACTTTGAATGTGTACTGTGCTCCAGGAATCAGATGATCTATTTTGATGGAGGTGTTTTCAGTAGTCAAATTGCTATTTTCATATTCTACACGGTAACGAGAGCTTTGGCCATATGGTTTAGTCCAGTTTAGTAAAACAGAGGATGCTGTAATATCATCAGCTGTGAGGTTCATAATGATGTCAGGCTCTGTGAGTAAAAAGGACAGATATTTGGGGATTAAAACGTTTCAAGAGGACAACTAAAAGTAACAGGAAAAGTGGAGAGCATACTAGTATAATTTGAGGTAGCCACTGATCCTCCTTCTGTTGATTTATCTGCTGCCACAGCTGTGATGATAAATGTGTAATTGACTCCAGAAGTCAGACCAGTAATATTATAGAAAGTGTTAGTAGTTGCTATTGCATTTCTGATCAAGTCAAATTTTTGATCGGTCCAATTAAGTTTAAAGAAAGATCTATTTCCAGCTGGTTCATCCCATGTCAGAAACACAGATGATGTTGTGATTTCAGACACTCTGAGATTCTTGATCACATTTGGCTCTGTGTGAGAAGAGAAGGACGAAACATAAATGCTCGTGAGAGATGGATGTAAACATGAGATAGATACAATTAGGAATTCATAAAGCACTTGTAGAATTTGTAGGTGCTTAAGATGTTGCTGTACAGTTTCTGCCAAAAGCAAGTAAATGTGAGAAGACTGAAGGTCCAGAAGATTTATTCAGATTAAACATCCAATCAGGACTTACTGGTATAAAGTGAAATCTTATTGGCTCTCCCCTCGGTCACATGATCAGCTGCAACTGCAAACACTCTGAATGTGTACTGTGCTCCAGGAATCAGATCATTTATCTTGATGGAGGGGTTTTCTGTAAACACATTTTTATTTTCATATTCTACACGGTAATGAGAGCTTTGACCATATGGTATGATCCAGTTTAGTAAAACAGAGGATGCTGTAATATCATCAGCTGTCAGGTTCATAATGATGTCAGGTTCTGTGAGTAAAAATGACAGACATTTAGGAATTAAAATGTTAATATTTAAAACTTACCATAGTGAAGATATAAATACATGAAAGCCACAAGTCAATCTGAAGTATATTTACTAGTATATTTAGAGGTAACCACTGATTCTCCTTCTGTTGATTTATCTGCTGCAACAGCTGTGATGATAAATGTGTTACTGACTCCAGCAGTCAAATCAGTGATGTTATACCATGTGTTATTGGTTGTTACATGATTAGATGTTTTCTCATCAGTCCAATTAAGGTTAAAGAAAGATCTATTTCCAGCTGGTTCATCCCATGTCAGAAACACAGATGATGTTGTGATTTCAGACACTCTGAGATTCAAGATCACATTTGGCTCTGTGTGAGGAGAGAAGGACGAATCATAAATGCTCGTGAGAGATGGATGTAAAACATGAGATTGATACAATTAGGAATTCATAAAGCACTTGTAGAATTTGTAGGTGCTTAAGATGTTGCTGTACAGTTTTCTGCCAAAAGCAAGTAAATGTGAGAAGACTGAAGGTCCAGAAGATTCATTCAGATTAAACATCCAATCAGGACTTACTGGTATAAAGTGAAATCTGATTGGCTCTCCCCTCGGTCACATGATCAGCTGCAACTGCAAACACTCTGAATGTGTACTGTCGTCCAGGAATCAGATCATTTATCTTGATGGAGGTGTTTTCTGTAAACACATTTTTATTTTCATATTCTACACGGTAACGAGAGCTTTGGCCATATGGTTTAATCCAGTTTAGTAAAACAGATGATGCTGTAATATCATCAGCTGTCAGGTTCATAATGATGTCAGGTTCTGTGAGTAAAAATGACAGACATTTAGGAATTAAAATGTTAATATTTAAAACTTACCATAGTGAAGATATAAATACATGAAAGCCACAATCAATCTGAAGTATATTTACTAGTATATTTAGAGGTAACCACTGATTCTCCTTGTGTTGATTTATCTGCTGCAACAGCTGTGATGATAAATGTGTAATTGACTCCAGCAGTCAGATCAGTGATGTTATACCATGTGTTATTGGTTGTTACATGATTAGATATTTTCTCATCAGTCCAATTAAGGTTAAAGAAAGATCTATTTCCAGCTGGTTCATCCCATGTCAGAAACACAGATGATGTTGTGATTTCAGACACTCTGAGATTCAAGATCACATTTGGCTCTGTGTGAGGAGAGAAGGACGAATCATAAATGCTCGTGAGAGATGGATGTAAAACATGAGATTGATACAATTAGGAATTCATAAAGCACTTGTAGAATTTGTAGGTGCTTAAGATGTTGCTGTACAGTTTCTGCCAAAAGCAAGTAAATGTGAGAAGACTGAAGGTCCAGAAGATTTATTCAGATTAAACATCCAATTAGGACTTACTGGTATAAAGTGAAATCTTATTGGCTCTCCCCTCGGTCACATGATCAGCTGCAACTGCAAACACTCTGAATGTGTACTGTGCTCCAGGAATCAGATCATTTATCTTGATGGAGGTGTTTTCTGTAAACACATTTTTATTTTCATATTCTACACGGTAACCAGAGCTTTGGCCATATGGTTTAATCCAGTTTAGTAAAACAGAGGATGCTGTAATATCATCAGCTGTCAGGTTCATAATGATGTCAGGTTCTGTGAGTAAAAATGACAGACATTTAGGAATTAAAATGTTAATATTTAAAACTTACCATAGTGAAGATATAAATACATGAAAGGCACAAGTCAATCTGAAGTATATTTACTAGTATATTTAGAGGTAACCACTGATTCTCCTTCTGTTGATTTATCTGCTGCAATAGCTGTGATGATAAATGTGTTATACCATGTGTTATTGGTTGTTACATGATTAGATGTTTTCTCATCAGTCCAGTTAAGTTTAAAGAAAGATATATTTCCAAATGGTTCATCCCATGTCAGAAACACAGACGATGTTGTGATTTTGGTAATGATTTAAAACAGCTGTTAGAACAATGCTATTATAAATTGTTATATTAGTTAATATTATAATATTCCAGGTACATCAATGATATGTAATTGTACATCCTTCCACTAATATAGCAAAATTCAGTTGGAAGCAATGCTAAAATCTCAGAAATGTACTACTAATTTATGAGAAAATCTCATAAAATGTTAGAACACATCCTATTTAAAATAGTAATTGTTTTTGGGTCAGAAGTTAAACACTCAGAGTAAATAAACAAAGGACAAATGTTTTGAAAGTCTACTTACTGGTCCATGCTGAGATACAGACAGATTCTCTTTCTGTTGATTGATCTGCCGCCACAGCAGTGATGCAGAATGTGTAATTGACTCCAGAAGTCAGACCAGTGATGAGATAGGAGGAAGTGTTAGTAGTTGCATTTGTTTTATCATCAGTCCACTGGATTTTAAAGAAAGATCTATATCCAGTTGATTCTTCCCATTTCAGAAATACAGATGATGTTGTGATTTCCGACACTAGGAGGTCCTTGATCACATCTGGCCCTGTGTGGGGAGAAAATAAAAAAATATAAATGCTGGTAAAAGAGAAATTAAACAGAAGTAAAAATGATACAAATAAAAGCAGACTGCTCTCTGATTAAAGCAGATAAATGTGAGAATTTTTGGGGGGAAAAGTTCAGAAGATTCAATCAGATTAAACATCCAATCAGATGGCAGCAATGCTAAAATCTCCGTAATTTACTAATTTAAAAGGGAATCTACTAAAATCATAGAACATATCCTATTTACAATAGTAATTGTTTTTGGGTCAGAACTTAAGCACTCAAGAGTAAATAAGCAAAAGACAAATGTTTTGTAAGTTTACATACTGGTCCATGCTGAGATACAGACAGATTCACGTTCTGTTGATGTATCTGCTACTGTGGCAGTGATGAAAAATGTGTAAATGACTCCAGCAGTCAAACCAGTAATGTTATACTGGTGTGACATCACTGATGTATCTATGACTGTTCAGTTTCCAGAAGTTTCATCAGCTGTCCATTAAACTTTAACCCCTTTGCGGTAGGGCTGTCAAAATGGCTGAAATTCTAATTTTGTACTTATATATTATCAAAATTCGAGTTATATTCGAATTTCAAATGCATAATTTCAGTTAGTGTGATGAAAGCTTTTTGCTTCTCTCCTGAGGCTACAAGAGGGTGCATCAAGCAAAATATTATTAATGCAGGTTTATTCAAAGCATTAGAATACATGATTGTGAAGTGAATAATATTTAAAATAATGTTTATAAACCAATTATAATTCAGTTGCTTAAACAACTATGAACAAAACAGCATCATGTATGCATGCATAGTTTAATACAAAGTGTGGAAAGCCAATCACATAGAGTACATTTCCATTTAAAAACACGAGAGGCAGTGGAATGAGGAAAACCCCACGATAAAGTCTTGACATATGTTTTTAAGAAGTTGAACTTACATTAATTTCAAATGACTTTCTAACCATGCGGCTCTCTTGTGCAAGACGCGAGTGCAACGGTGATAGATGATGTGTGTGTTCTGTGTGTTTGGCTTGGTGTCAGTTTTGATGTAAACAAGATCTTCTCCACATTGATGTTCTTTTGTTCTGCATTATTTTTTAAAGAACATCTAGTTGCTTCAACTGGACAGGCTAACAAAAACATTATAATGCAATGACACTTACATTATCATTGCATCTCGTGTGCCACTGACAATGACAAAATATACTTCGGCACTCGGCAATCCGCGCTCCGTCTGCATTATGTCATTTTCGTCGCCAAGAGGGCTCGTGGACAGCCACGCACCCCGCCCGCGTGCAGGCAATTTTTGAGATTGTGCGTAAAACAGCACATGCACAAGTTGAATGATGAGACAGAAGTGGTACTGCATGTGGAGCTTATCTGCCTTTTAAAAGCCTCAATAAGACGCACCTAAAAATCGAATACAACTTTTTTTCTTCTTTTTTTTTTTTTAGTTCGATGAATATTAGAAATTAAAAAAATTTGGACAGCCTTACTTTGCCTTCAAAGATCAGATTATTATTGTTTAACTTTAACAGCATAAACTGTTATGTTAAACATCACTCTCTTAAGCCCCTTTCACACTGCCATTCCGGCAAATACACAGGTAAAGTGTTCCTGCAATTGTTCCCGGGTTGCTAGATTTTGCACTTTCACACTGCCAGTGATTACCCGGGATATGCGCGTGCTTTCACACACAACCCGTAAAGATCCCGTAACGACATGTGACGTCAGCGCGTGATGTATGTAATGTACGAGTCGCAAACGTTAGGCACGTTATACTTTCACTGAAGCAAGCAAACGATCTCTGCGTCAGCGCGGAAAGTGAGGAACTAACTGATCTCTGCTTCATTACAGTTTGCACATATGTTTTCGTCGCGAACGTTGATTGTCCTTCAAAACAGCCGATAAAAGAGTTGCGCGATAAACTTCGACACGGCATTAGATCTGGCTTTTGTTCACACAACGCTCGTCCTGGGTCAAACCCCGCAATGTTACTAGGTCCCTGTCCCGGGTTCAATGCGGGAATCAATCCTGGGACGTGGTTGCTTTCACACAGAAGGCGACCCGGCAATGTTCCGGCAACATTGTGGGTCCGATGTGCAGTGTGAAAGGGGCTTTACTTGATCTGGAGAAACTGTATCAGATTCTAGCTTCGATATTTGACCACTGTTTTGATAAAACGTTGTTTCAGTGATAGTAATTTAGTTATTTATGTCAGGAGTGCAAAATAGTAAATATGCATGAGTCATTTTTAGAATGACAATTCACCAAGCAATCATATTCAGTAACATATGCAGTGGTTTATCTCTGTTGACATAGATGACTGAATAGCGTCAATAAGGGTTTGTAGTCCAAAGCTGCATATCTACGGAGATATATGCATATATTTACTGATGTTTAGTTCATATTTCTTCAGACAGAATCATAATTTCTATTAATTTTCAATTGATTTACGCGATCTGATGATAATGATCCACTCCCAGCACTGTCTCTGTCTGTTTAGTGAGCCGTGTGCACGCTACCGCTGACAGAGACCTGATTCATCCGTGTCTAGTCCATCATATAGACAGTAAAAGAAATGAACACAGCGACCCCATTGGAACTCAACTGAGACAAGTGAAGCCCATTTTTAGGTATTTTTAGCACTGCCGTTTCTGATACACAGACTCAAACTAAGCTTGATGACGTCACCAACCTGTCTGACAGATGTAAATCTTCTAGTAGCTGTGCGTGAAAACTGCCATCGTTATCTTGCAGAGACGGCGAGCTTGAGCGGGGAGTTCTTTGGAGTGAGTAAGCAGGAGTAAGTATTCTGATTAATTGTTTTGTATAGTATTTTTAAAAGTATGATTATGGAGTTATGTGTTTGTTTTTCTCCCGAGTGTCTTATCAGTATGTCGCGCTAGCACTAACATTTATATGTTAAAACCCTCTGGAGTCGATTAACGCGGATACGCGTTATGAGTCATTTTCCCCTGATAACCCGAAAAAGTCGGCGCTGATCTTCATTTACAAACACGCCATTAAAATGAAGTGTTACTCTGTGAATACTCAACGAAGAGACGTGAGAGATATATCTATAGAAAGCTTGACATGTCTACTTTAAAACTAAACAAGTGCTGCCGAAAACAGATATTCTGTGATAAAGTAATCCATATGAAAACAACGTGATGTCCAATCTTTCACGTCTCCCTTCATTATGTTTAACGAGTTACAAAGTTGGTGTAGCCTACTTATCACAACATTGTCAATCGCAAACGCTAATTTATTCAAACGTCTCACTACCGAACTATCTATAGTAGCTTAATTTACGGAGGAAGAAGAGAAAGCACCCATTCGATAAATGAGCCAGTAGTTGAGAAATAATAAGGTTTTTTTTTTTTTTTTTTTTGAATGATGACAAGCCGGAATGAAAAGAAGCCGAAATTAAGCAGTAACGAACCTATTTTTAAAATGTAAGCAGTAGAAAGTTCAGATAATTGCTGTACAGTTGTCTGCCAAAAGCAAGTAAATGTGAGAAGACTGAAGGTCCAGAAGATTCATTCAGATTAAACATCCAATCAGGACTTACTGGTATGCAGTGAAATCTGATTGGCTCTCCCCTCGGTCACATGATCAGCTGCAACTGCAAACACTCTGAATGTGTACTGTGCTCCAGGAATCAGATCATTTATCTTGATGGAGGTGTTTTCTGTAGACACATTGTTATTTTCATATTCTACACGGTAACGAGAGCTTTGGCCATATGGTTTAATCCAGTTTAGTAAAACAGAGGATGCTGTAATATCATCAGCTGTCAGGTTCATAATGATGTCAGGTTCTGTGAGTAAAAATGACAGACATTTAGGAATTAAAATGTTAATATTTAAAACTTACCATAGTGAAGATATAAATACATGAAAGCCACAATCAATCTGAAGTATATTTACTAGTATATTTAGAGGTAACCACTGATTCTCCTTCTGTTGATTTATCTGCTGCAACAGCTGTGATGATAAATGTGTAATTGACTCCAGCAGTCAGATCAGTGATGTTATACCATGTGTTATTGGTTGTTACATGATTAGATATTTTCTCATCAGTCCAATTAAGTTTAAAGAAAGGTCTATTTCCAAATGGTTCATCCCATGTCAGAAACACAGATGATGTTGTGATTTCAGACACTCTCAGATTCTTGATCACATTTGGCTCTGTGTGAGGAGAGAAGGACGAATCATAAATGCTCGTGAGAGATGGATGTAAAACATGAGATTGATTCAATTAGGAATTCATAAAGCACTTGTAGAATTTGTAGGTGCTTAAGATGTTGCTGTACAGTTTTCTGCCAAAAGCAAGTAAATGTGAGAAGACTGAAGGTCCAGAAGATTTATTCAGATTAAACATCCAATCAGAGGTCTTACTGGTATAAAGTGAAATCTTATTGGCTCTCCCCTCGGTCACATGATCAGCTGCAACTGCAAACACTCTGAATGTGTACTGTGCTCCAGGAATCAGATCATTTAACTTGATGGAGGTGTCTTCTGCAGTCACATTGTTATTTTCATATTCTACACGGTAACGAGAGCTTTGGCCATATGGTTTAATCCAGTTTAGTAAAACAGAGGATGTTGTAATATCATCAGCTGTCAGGTTCATAATGATGTCAGGTTCTGTGAGTAAAAATGACAGACATTTAGGAATTAAAATGTTAATATTTAAAACTTACCATAGTGAAGATATAAATACATGAAAGGCACAAGTCAATCTGAAGTATATTTACTAGTATATTTAGAGGTAACCACAGATTCTCCTTCTGTTGATTTATCTGCTGCAACAGCTGTGATGATAAATGTGTAACTGACTCCAGCAGTCAGATCAGTGATGTTATACCATGTGTTATTGGTTGTTACATGATTAGATGTTTTCTCATCAGTCCAATTAAGTTTGAAGAAAGATATATTTCCAAATGGTTCATCCCATGTCAGAAACACAGACGATGTTGTGATTTTGGTAATGATTTAAAACAGCTGTTAGAACAATGCTATTATAAATTGTTATATTAGTTAATATTATAATATTCCAGGTACATCAATGATATGTTATTGTACATCCTTCCACTAATATAGCAAAATTCAGTTGGAAGCAATGCTAAAATCTCAGAAATGTACTACTAATTTATGAGAAAATCTCATAAAATGTTAGAACACATCTTATTTAAAATAGTAATTGTTTTTGGGTCAGAAGTTAAACACTCAGAGTAAATAAACAAAGGACAAATGTTTTGAAAGTCTACTTACTGGTCCATGCTGAGATACAGACAGATTCTCTTTCTGTTGATTGATCTGCCGCTACTGCAGTGATGCAGAATGTGTAATTGACTCCAGAAGTCAGACCAGTGATGAGATAGGAAGTGTTAGTAGTTGCATTTGTTTTATCATCAGTCCACTGGATTTTAAAGAAAGATCTATATCCAGTTGATTCTTCCCATTTCAGAAATACAGATGATGTTGTGATTTCCGACACTAGGAGGTCCTTGATCACATCTGGCCCTGTGTGGGGAGAAAATAAAAAAATATAAATGCTGGTAAAAGAGAAATTAAACAGAAGTAAAAATGATACAAATAAAAGCAGACTGCTCTCTGATTAAAGCAGATAAATGTGAGAATTTTTGGGGGGAAAAGTTCAGAAGATTCAATCAGATTAAACATCCAATCAGATGGCAGCAATGCTAAAATCTCCGTAATTTACTAATTTAAAAGGGAATCTACTAAAATCATAGAACATATCCTATTTACAATAGTAATTGTTTTTGGGTCAGAACTTAAGCACTCAAGAGTAAATAAGCAAAAGACAAATGTTTTGTAAGTTTACATACTGGTCCATGCTGAGATACAGACAGATTCACGTTCTGTTGATGTATCTGCTACTGTGGCAGTGATGAAAAATGTATAAATGACTCCAGCAGTCAAACCAGTAATGTTATACTGGTGTGACATCACTGATGTATCTATGACTGTTCAGTTTCCAGAAGTTTCATCAGCTGTCCATTAAACTTTAACCCCTTTGCGGTAGGGCTGTCAAAATGGCTGAAATTCTAATTTTGTACTTATATATTATCAAAATTCGAGTTATATTCGAATTTCAAATGCATAATTTCAGTTAGTGTGATGAAAGCTTTTTGCTTCTCTCCTGAGGCTACAAGAGGGTGCATCAAGCAAAATATTATTAATGCAGGTTTATTCAAAGCATTAGAATACATGATTGTGAAGTGAATAATATTTAAAATAATGTTTATAAACCAATTATAATTCAGTTGCTTAAACAACTATGAACAAAACAGCATCATGTATGCATGCATAGTTTAATACAAAGTGTGGAAAGCCAATCACATAGAGTACATTTCCATTTAAAAACACGAGAGGCAGTGGAATGAGGAAAACCCCACGATAAAGTCTTGACATATGTTTTTAAGAAGTTGAACTTTCAAATGACTTTCTAACCATGCGGCTCTCTTGTGCAAGACGCGAGTGCAACGGTGATAGATGACGTGTGTGTTCTGTGTGTATGGCTTGGTGTCAGTTTTGATGTAAACAAGATCTTCTCCACATTGATGTTCTTTTGTTCTGCATTATTTTTCATCTAGTTGCTTTAACTGGACAGGCTAACAAAAACATTATAATGCAATGACACATTATCATTGCATCTCGTGTGCCACTGACAAAATATACTTCGGCCCTCCACATCCATGCACCGTCTGCAATATGTCATTTTCATCGCCAAGAGGGCTCGCGGACAGCCACGCACCCCGCTCGCGAGCAGGCAAATTTTGAGATTGTGCGTACAACAGCACATGCAAGAGGTGAATGATGAGACAGAAGTGGTACTGCATGTGGAGCTTGTCTGCCTTTTAAAAGCGGTGTGGACGCTGCTGGGCACAACCCGGAACACGGAATGTGAAGTATACCCAGGCTGGGTCTTAAACCAGCCTCATTAACACACACCAAAAATTCGAATACAACTTTTTTTCTTTTTCTTTTTTTAGTTCGATGAATATTAGAAATTTAAAAAAAATTGACAGTCTTACTTTGCTGTCAAAGATCAGATTATTATTGTTTAACTTTAACAGCATAAACTGTTATGTTAAACATCACTCTCTTAAGCCCCTTTCACACTGCCATTCCGGCAAATACACAGGTAAAGTGTTGCTGCAATTGTTCCCGGGTCGCTAGATTTTGCACTTTCACACTGCCAGTGTTTACCCGGGATATGCGCGTGCTTTCACACACAACCCGTAAAGATCCCGTAACGACACGTGATATCAGCACGTGATGTACGTAATGTACGAGTCGCAAACGTTAGGCACGTTTTACTTTCACTAAAGCAAGCAAACGATCTCTGCGTCAGCGTGGAAAGTGAGGAACTAACTGATCTCTGCTTCATTACAGTTTGCACATATGTTTTCGTCGCAAACGTTGATCTTCCTTCAAAACAGCCGATAAAAGAGTCGCGCGATAACACGCTACATCACTTCGACACGTCATTAGATCTGGCTTTTGTTCACACAACGCTCGTCCCGGGTCGAACCCCTCAATGTTACTAGGTCCCTGACCCGGGTTCAATGCGGGAATCAATCCCGGGACGTAGTTGCTTTCACACAGAAGGCGACCCGGCAATGTTCCGGCAATATTGCGTGTCCGACGTGCAGTGTGAAAGGGGCTTTACTTGATCTGGAGAAACTGTATCAGTTGAAAGTTTAAAGATTCTAGCTTCGATATTTGACCACTGTTTTGATAAAACGTTGTTTCAGTGATAGTAATTTAGTTATTTATGTCAGGAGTGCAAAATAGTAAATATGCATGAGTCATTTTTAGAATGACAATTCACCAAGCAATCATATTCAGTAACATATGCAGTGGTTTATTTGTGTTGACATAGATGACTGAATAGCGTCAATAAGGGTTTGTAGTCCAAAGCTGCATATCTACGGAGATATATGGATATATTTAGTGATGTTTAGCTCATATTTCTTCTGACAGAATCATAAGTTCTATTAATTTTCAATTGATTTATGCGATCTGATGATAATGATCAACTCCCAGCTTTAGTGTTTAGTGAGCCGTGTGCGCGCTGCCGCTGACAGAGACCTGATTCATCCGTGTCTAGTCCATCATATAGACAGTAAAAGAAATGAACACAGCGACCCCATTGGAACTCAACTGAGACAAGTGAAGCCCATTTTTAGCTATTTTTAGCACTGCCGTTTCTGATGCGCAGACTCAAACTAAGCTTGATGACGTCAGCAACCTGTCTGACAGATGTAAATCTTCTAGTAGCTGTGCCTGAAAACTGCCATCGTTAATCTTGCAGAGACGGCGAGCTTGAGCGGGGTATGGAGCCAAAAGAGTCTCAATAAAGATAAATGCACACACTTCATTCACATATGCACACATAGGATTCATACATGCACACACATGATTCATAAATACACACACAGGATACACAAATGCGCACAAAATTTACAAATGCACACGCAACATTTTTAAAGCACAGAAGATTCACAAATGCATACAAAATTCAGAAATGCACACACAATTCAGAAATGCAAACAACATTTACAAATGCACTCAAGATTCACAAATGCACAGAACAAGATTCACAAATGTATTTCTGATGCACACACACATATATCTTGATTTACAAACTGCTTGCGCTCTGTGAACTTCACTGCATTTGTGTGTGAATTTTGAGACTCCCCTGACTTGGCTCGACACACAAATGCCTTTTTTTAAAACAGGGAATGATCTGCAACCAATCAGATATCTCCCTTGTTTTAGCCAATCACAAGAATGCACCCCACGTGGGGGATTGTTTACTTATGAGCCAATCAGCGAACGACTCACTTTCCTCAGCGAACGATTCACTTTCCTCGCGCAGCGAACGACTCACTTTCCTCACGCAGCCGGCGACCCACTTTGCGCAGCAGGAGACTCACTTTCCGAGATTCACTTTCCTAAGCGAACGACTCACTTTCCTCACGAGTCACGCAGCGAACGACTCACTTTCCTAGCGAACGACTCACTTTCCTCATCGAACGATTCACTTTCCTCATGCAGCGGGCGGCTCACTTTGCGCAGCTGTAGAGTCACTTTCCTCTTGCAGTGGACCACTGACTTTCTCTTCATGTAGGGACCGAATTATTATAATTAAAGTGACTTCTATATTGCATCCAAAAGAATATTTAGATAAATTTAAATATTCAAAAAGGTGTAATTTTTTTTTCTTTCATTAAAATATTTCAATAAAATTAAATAATTGCCTAATGCAAATTTATGAATCCATGGTTAACTTATTTTCTGCAGTCACTGGGCTATATATATTGAGACATTGATAAATTTATATAAAAATTATAAAAAAGTAAACCTGAATTGTAATCTAAACATCTGTATTTTCATACAATTTCATGTAGGCTTTAATATGCAGCGCCACAGGCATATCACGCTGTGTGAAAGCGTTCATGTGATTGGCTTATAAGTAAACAATCCCCCACGTGGAGTGCGTTCTTGTGATTGGCTAAAAGAAGGGAGATATCTGATTGGTTGCTGACAATTCCCTGTTTAAAAAAAAAGGCATTTGTGTGTCGAGTCAAGTCAGGGGAGTCTCAAAATTCACACACAAATGCAGTGAAGTTCACAGACCGCAAGCAGTTTGTAAATCAAGATATATGTGTGTGTGCATCAGAAATACATTTCTGAATCTTGTCCTGTGCATTTGTGAATCTTGAGTGCATTTGTAAATGTTGTTTGCATTTCTGAATTGTGTGTGTATATCTGAATTTTGTGTGCATTTCTGAATTTTGTATGCATTTGTGAATCTTCTGTGCTTTTTAAATTTTGTGTGTGCATTTGTAAATTTTGTGCGCATTTGTGTATCCTGTGTGTGCATATGTGAATGAAGTGTGTGCATTTATCTTTATTGAGACTCTTTTGGCTCCATAGCGGGGAGTTCTTTGGCGTGAGTGAGCAGGAGTAAGTATTCTGATTAATTGTTTTGTATAGTATTTTAAAATGTAATGCCAGTATGCCATATTAAGTTAATTGCCTGCGAGCTTTTCCTTCTGTCTGTATGGTAATTTCTCTACTGTGCGACAGAGTCCAGTGGTAATGATGCAATCAGTATCCTATTTTTACAAAAACTGTTTCTACAGGGCCATAATTTAACATTAAAGGTAATGTAGCCCTTTATACATTGTCGTGTATCTTTAGAAATAAATAATGGACAAATGGAGTCTTTAAACGCATCAGATGTAAAGTTATTCGCTGTCAAAGTGACGGCAAAATTATAGGAGGTCAATGGGATGCTAACGCAAGTGAAGTTCTGCTACAAGATGGTTTCTGAAGAGAATTTTTGAAACCAAAAGTGTGCGGAGCGGGCCGCTCTTTGCTGAAACCATGCCCACTTACCGCAACGGTGGTGACAGCAGCGGCAATCCACCTGTCACTCAAGTGGCCACTCCCTTAATTATGAAGAACTTTAAGGCTTAATATAATTTAAACGGGTGAGTTATAAAAAAAATAATAACTCCCCTCACAGTTGTTATGAAGGGTTAAATTAGCTGTATAGACCAAAATAATTTTTGAATCAGGTTGTAAACATGTTTTTTCCTGCTGTAAAGTTGACTCCCTTTTGCAGCCAGCCTCAAACGGCCAGTCGATGAATTACAGTTTTAGTCACAGATTTTGCCGCTATTGATTACCGTTGGTATTATTACACAATAAATACTAAATACTAAATGGCTAGTATAGTTTCTTTATGTTTCTTTAATTTAACTTGTTCTCTCTTTTTTTTTGTAGTAGTAGTTTAATTTTCATAAAGGTACATCTGTAATTAAAACATTATGTAACTAAATGCATAAATGAACGTGAGTAATCTTACCTGATGCTGATATTAGCTAGTATTAACAGTTTATGTGATCTGGCTCTTGATTTTTTTTTTTTTTTTTTCATATTATTATTTCTTTGCCGGAAAGCAAATATATCAAACATGCGCACGGTAAGAGCATCTATGGTAATTCACATTGGCCAAAATACACGAGGAAACGCGTTGGGAAATAAAATATCACCGGCAAACACAGACATTCAAATTCGGACGGCATTAGTTTTCTCAGAGGATCACTGAGTTTGCTGAAAAAGAGTAGGTAATTTCCTCTGGAATTATCACAGAGGTTGTGTGAGAAAAACACAGACGCGGGAGATTCGACGGGATTAAAATCACCAAGTACATCTGTGAAACACAGATTTCTCTAACAACCCCCTGTAAAACTAGTCCCATCCGAATAAGGTTTAAGACTTTTGATAGTGGGATAAATGTATGCTGAGATTGAAGCAATGTGGCTTGGTAAACCTTGAAATACCAGAAAAAAGGCTAATAATGGCGGAATAAAACAAAAGAATATTGATAAAAGAATAATGAGGATTTTGTGTCATACCTGGCTGATGTGTGAAAGGCTCGTTTCGTAAGAACAATAGAATCATGAATGGGGCAGTTTGCTGGTCAAAACATGAGATAATAGCACAAAGCTTACAAGGGTCATAAATAAATTGTATTAGTCTTTTATGAGCCTTCTCTAAAAACACACATGACATGGTCTTAGAAAATGTTTCATAAAATTCACAGTTTGTGAGATTATGTTCTGTAATATCAAAATGAAGAATAAGTAGACTTTTGGCTTTAGCTTCATTATGTTTCTAAAATCATATCCTACATCAACATTTTTTATACATTTATAACAAATGTTTTTAATATTTTTGTGTTTGAGCTTGTATATATATATATTATCATAACCGTTTGAGTAATTCTGATTCCTGAACAGTAAACTTTGATGTGTCAGCTTTGTGAACATATGTTGATTATGTATCTAGCACTGTTGTCAAAAGTATTCACATTCATTACTTACGTAGAAGTATGGATACTAGGGTTTAGAAAGACTTTTGTAGAAGCTGAAGTATCAACTCAAGCTTTTTACTCAAGTAAAAGTATTGGTTTCAAAATTACTTAAAGTATAAAAGTAAAAGTAATATAAAGAAAAAAAGCTGTTTCAGCCTCATATATATGCCCATTGAAAATGAACGCATTTTAGTACAATGCATTAAAGGACTAGTGATATGATGACTAGTTGCCTATACGTATTGTTATGGTGCAAAAAGTCAAACTTCAGAGGCATGTTATCAATAACCTTTAATGGAATGTAACTGTACATCCAAGCTTAGCTGCAGGAATCTGCGATGTCAATGGACAAGAAAATTGGTGTACCCAGGGCAGGCTTAGTAACAATTACCCTTGTATGGTTGTCTATTTACAATAAACATTTGTGCTGTCAAAATGAATGATTAATCCAAGTTATTAATCAAAAAATGAAAATTAAAAATAACTTCTAATCCTGATACTGTTACGGATCACTCGGGAAGCTGAGGAGTTACAGATGAAGAGGTTTATTTAACAAAGACACAAGCAGAGGAGCAGGTAGTGAGGAGCCAGTGGGAGTCTTGGATCCGTGCAGGTAAGGCTGTGACTTCTTGGAGGGAACAGTGAACCACACACACGCACTTCGGGGAAACTGGGTCCTTCGGAGAGAATCTCTGGATAGAGTAGAAGAGGAGTTAGTCCTTATAGTAAGCATACAGGAATGATCTTGTGGCGAACGTGACCGGACAAAGACTGAGTGCGTGTGTGTGGCTTTTATGGTGCAGCGCTGATGAGTGGGTGATGAGGAACAGGTGGAGGTGATTTAATACTGAGGTGAGGGTGTGCACTGTGATTGTGTGGAGGTGGAACCTGGCGTGTTTGTAACAGTACCCCCCTCCCCAAGGCCCGTCCGACGATGTGGTGGGCGTCCTCTTCCCCTGGGAGCTGGTGAGTGGGTGAATGGAATGGGAGGTATCCAATAAAGTGGGATCCAAGATGTCGTTGCGTGGGACCCAGGAACATTCCTCTTGACCGTATCCCTCCCAGTCCACGAGATATTCCAGCTGCCCACCATGCCGCCGGGAGTCCAGGATGTCCTTGACTATATAGGCTGCGCCGTCATCTAGGAGATGAGGAGGGGGGGCTTCCGTTTCGCCAGGTTCTGTGGAGGGAGAAACAGAAGGATGGTGAGGTTTACGGAGTGACACATGGAATGTGGGGAGAATCCAGTACTCAGGAGGGAGCTGGAGTTTATAAGTGACCGGATTTATCTGCTGGGTGATGGTGAACGGGCAAACGAATCTGGGACTGAGCTTGCGGCAGGGTAGACGCAGGCGGATGTTCCGTGTGGACAGCCAGACCTTCTGACCGGGTTGGTAGTGTGGAGCCTCGGACTGGCGAAGGTCGGCTAGCGTCATGCGTCTGCGGATTGCCCTCTGTAGCTGGTGATGAGCCGCGTCCCAGACCCTCTCGCTCTCCCGGAACCAGTAGTCGACGGCGGGGACATCTGAAGGCTCTCCTGACCAGGGGAACAGAGGTTGTGGGGGATATCTTCTGGGATGCCGAAGTACCTGAAGACATGGTTGAACATCAATTCTGCCATTTCCATGGCAGTAGGTAGGCCCTTTAGAGGAAGAAGACAACAGGCTTTAGAAAATCTATCCACTATTACCAATATGCATGTGTTATTGTCAGAGGGTGGAAGGTCCGTTATGAAATCCACCCCTAGGTGTGACCACTGGCGATTTGGAATGGGCAGAGAAAGGAGTTTGCCAGATGGTAGGTGGCGAGGACTCTTGGATATGGCGCAGCTGGTACATTCACTCACGTACCTTCTGACATCCGAGGCCATGTTGGTCCACCAGAAGCGTTCCTGTAGCAACGAGAGGGTTTCATTGACCCCCGGTGACCAATGCCAAGTGATGTATGTGTGGAGTGGATGAGTGGAGTGCGCCGTGTCCTGGTGATGTACAGGTGTCCTGGTGGGCAACCCGGCGGGGTCTCATTAGGAGGTTCGGCAGGAGGAAGAGTCTCATCTTACCAGGTGATAGGAGCGACTATGATATCTTCCTGGATGATGGGTTCTGGATTTTCCGATCTTTCCTCGGGAGTGTAACATCTGGACAGAGCGTTGACCTACACGTCCATTACCCCTGGGCGGTAAGAGATGGTAAACTGGAAGCGGGTGAAGAATAACGCCCAGCAGGCCTGTCTGGGGTTGAGTCTCTTGGCTAGAAATAAGGTATTCCAGGTTCTTGTGGTCAGTGAGAACTTGAAATGGGTGTTTGGCTCCCTCTAGCCAATGTCTCCATTCCTCCAGGGCAAGTTTAATGGCTAGCAGTTCCCGATTCCCGATGTCATAGTTTACCTCCACCGGGTTGAGTTTCCTGAAGAAGGCACATGGATGGAGGCGGCTGGGATTCCCCTGCTGCTGGGGCTGCCATGAGTGTTCGACGGAGTGCATCAACCAGGTCTTGAAAGGGGTCCGTGAGGCTCATGCTTGTGCCGGTTGGTGCTGGTCCAGTCATCTGTTACGGATCACTCGGGAAGCTGAGGAGTAACAGATGAAGATGTTTATTTAACAAAGACACAAGTAGAGGAGCAGGAAGTGAGGAGTGAATGGGAGTCTTGGATCCGTGCAGGTAAGGCTGTGACTTCTTGGAGGCAACGGTGAGTTAGTTAGTCCTTAGTTAGTCCTTATAGTAAGCATACAGGAATGATCTTGTCGCGAACGTGACTGGACAAAGACTGAGTGCGTGTGTGTGGCTTTTATGGTGTAGCGCTGATGATTGGGTGATGAACAGTTGGAGGTGATCTAATTCTCAGGTGAGGCTGCATTGTGATTGTGTGGAGGTGGAACCTGGCGTGTTTGTAACAGATACCTTTTTGATTGATACCTTCCTGTATATGTTACATTACCTCTGATGTGTCCAGTGTTGGGGGGAGGGGGGGGGTAACGAGTTACAAAGTTGGTGTAGCCTACTTATCACAACAATGTCAATCTCAAACGTTAACTTATTCAAACGTCTCACTACCGAACTACCTACAGTAGCTTAATTTGCGGAGGAAGAAATCACCCATTTGATAAATGAGCCAGTAGTTGAGAAATAATAACGTTTTTTATAACCTATTTTTAAAATGTAAGCAGTAGAAAGTTCAGATAATTGTGTGAAAATGTAAGGATTAGAAGTAAAAAGTCAGCTGAAAAATTACTCCAGTAAAGAATATATACCCAAAATTTTTACACAAGTAAGTATTTTTACTTCGTTACTTGACACCTCTGGTATCTAGTGTAAAAAAGATGAATATGCAGCAACCTTTTAATTTTGGGTGTCATTTGTGTCTCCATGCTGAAAATGGGGGGTGACAAGTAAGGGGTTAAATGTTAATGCGATTTTAAGTGGTTCATCCCATTTCAGAAGCACACATGATGTGGAGATCTCAGTTACTGTGATATTCTAAATTACATTTAGTTCTGCTTACAACAGAGAAGCAAGGGATAAGTGATTCTTGCACCATAAATAGCCATTGTAATCATACAGTTTCCATATAATGCTGGCAAATATTCTAGAGTTCTGGATGCAGCTGTGCTGTGTTTTGCTCTAAGTAAACCTGAGATGGCATCAAAACTAAATACACATTAAATCAGTACAACATATCACATTAATATTAAACTGAGTCATTATTTCCTTCTATTTTTATCATACAATAGTTAAAAAATTAAAAATACTCACTTTGAGAAGCTGATGTTTGAAGCTCAGTTGAAGGAGAGCTTGTAGTGGCAGGAGCTGCTGGGACATATTGATTTATGAAAAAAAAGTACTGTAAGTGAAATTTTGTTGAAATACTTAAAATTCTGCATGCAATGAAATTCCCAAGTATTCTTAATAGAAGAACCTGTGTCAAGTAAGCATCTCACTAGTACCACTCCAGACCCAGCACCTAGCCCACGATCTCCCCACTGAGTGAAGCCAAAGCCTGAGCCCAGCACTGATGGAGAGCCAGAGCTCACCACGACCAATGAGCCCTTTCCATGGACTGCGACAGAGCTGAGGATCGCAACGGAGCCAGAGGACGCAATGTCAGACGAGGTGCGAGAGCCAACAACAGAGCTTGCACGGTGGAGAGCACCATGAACAGTGAGAGCACAGAGGTAAGCTCCGCCCATTACACCCTGGCTGAGGGTGAGCAGCACTCTATATATAATGTGGAGACTATGGAACGTAATGCAGACATGTTCCCTCTTTTCTAGTCTTCAAATTAACTCGCTGTCAGCCCTGAACTATCTGTTTGCTTGGAACGTGATGTCGGCTCTCCGTCTCTACCTCAGGCTCCTCCTCCACCTGCTCTGCCTCCGCCGGTCAGCCCCTGGGGTTGTCAGCCCCTTCTCCACCATGGCTCCTCCCTCTATCGGCTCCACCATGGGCCACCATCATGGCTGTGGCCTGGGTCCCACCTGGGTCCTCCTCCTGCTCCAGTCCCCTTCCGTCATCACCCTGGCTCCTCTCTCCGTCTGTTCCATGGATCCTCTTGTCTTCTCTGTGGCTTCTCTCTGCATCTGTTGATCCATGGATCCTCATATCTCTTCCGTGGCTCCTCCCTACTTCATCACCACTTGGACTCTGTCATTTGTCCTCATCCGGTCACCTCTGAAACAGCCTTCTGCCAGTCCTTCTCCTGCTCCTTGTCCCCCTCCAAAATCCCCACCAGCTCTCCACTGTTGGTGCTTCTATGGCATGTAGTCGCTCCTTACCGGAGGGTGTGAACTGTAACAGATCTGAGCTTTTTTTTTCACTCAGTGTCATCATATGGTCTGTTTAGTCTTTCTGTGCCCTAGTTTAGTTCAATGATTCATTAGCACTCATTATTAAATTCCCATCACCTGTGTGTGTCTGTCTGCCTGTTTAATCTCACTCCTTAGTTCTAGTCTTCATCCAGTTTTATGTCTATTATGTATATGTGGCTCTCCTTTCTCTCTGTGGATTACCCCTCTGTGTATTAAAAACTGCATATTGTTATCTTTGTCCCTGTGTGTTCTCTCATGCACCACACTAGCATGGGTTAATGTACCGAAGTTGCTTTCAACACTGTTTAGAGCTCAGGTGATTACCCTTCTAGCACTCCTTACTGCACACGATGAGCAGGGTTAGGGCTCTTAGAATGTACATTGAGCACTCTGGTCTTTTCAAACAACAGATTCGCTATGCGTATGCTTCGGAGGCTGCCACAAAGAGCTGCTGGGCTGCTTTGATTTTTGCATGCAAAAAAAATCTGGATTACAATATTTATTAATAGAATAAGATATGACAATTGCAAGTGATTCTTGCATCATAAATAGCTATTGGAATCATACAGTTTCCATATAATGCTGGCAAATATTCCAGAGTTCTGGATGCAGCTGTGCTGTTTTTTGCTCTAAGTAAACCTGAGATGGCATCAAAACTAAATACACATTAAATCAGTACAACATATCACATTAATATTAAACTGAGTCATTATTTCCTTCTATTTTTATCATACAATAGTTTAAAAATTAAAAATACTCACTTTGAGAAGCTGATGTTTGAAGCTCAGTTGAAGGAGAGCTTGTAGTGGCAGGAGCTGCTGGGACATATTGATTTATGAATAAAAAAAGTACTGTAAGTGAAATTTTGTTGAAATACTTAAAAAAATTCAGCATTCAATGAAATTCCCAAGTATTCTTAATAGAAGAACCTTTGTCAAGTAAGCATCTCACTAGTACCACCCCAGACCCAGCACCTAGCCCACAATCTCCCCACTGAGTGAAGCCAAAGCCTGAGCACAGCACTGATGGAGAGCCAGAGCTCATCACGACCAATGAGCCATTGCCATGGACATCCGCGGCCATGTTGGGCCACCAGAAGCATTCCCGTAGCAACGGGAGGGTTTCATTGACCCCCGGGTGACCAGTGCCAAGTGATGTATGTGTGGAGTGGATGAGGGGAGTGCGCCGTGTCCTGGGGATGTACAGGTGTCCTGGTTGGCAACCCGGCGGGCTGTCATTAGGAGGTTCGGCAGGAGGAAGAGTCTCATCTGACCAGGTGATATGAGCGACTATGATATCGTCCTGGATGATTGGTTCTGGATTTTCCGATCTTTCCTCGGGAGCGTAACATCTGGACAGAGCATCGGCCTTCACGTCCTTTTACCCCTGGGTGGTAAGAGATGGTAAACTGGAAGCAGGTGAAGAATAACGCCCAGCGGGCCTGTCTGGGGTTGAGTCTCTTGGCTGCTCTAAGGTATTCCAGGTTCTTGTGGTCAGTGAGAACTTGAAATGGGTGTTTGGCTCCCTCTAGCCAATGTCTCCATTCCTCCAGGTCAAGTTTAATAGATAATAGATAGCACAGTCCCACAGCCGGTGTGGAGGCAGCTTGGAGGCCCGCTTAGGGCAGAAGACGTCGCTGAAGGGGGTGTAGAACTGAGGAATGGTGATGGATTGGTTCTTGACAGGGCTCTCGATAGAGGTGGAGTAGACTGGTAGTGGTTCAGGGGGATGTTCAACTGGAATAGGATATCCGGAGATGCATGATTTAAAACAGGCTTCGCCCCACTTCAGGATCTCTCCCTTCTTCCAGGAGATAATGGGGTTGTGCTGCTCCAACCATGGGCGCCCTAGGATGACATCAGCGGTGGATTCCTCCAGAACCAGCAGATGGATTTCCTCATGTTGCAGAAGTCCAGTTTGGAGGGAGATGGGACCCACACAATGACGTATGTATTTATTGCTCAACGGCCTGCCGGTGATTGTGTGGACCTGGTAAGCGGACTGCGTGGCCATAGTAGGGAGCTTGAGCTGACGGCAGAGGGTGCCGGAGAATCGAGGAGGGCGGAAATTGGAAGAGATACATCAGCGGCAGTAAGTGTCACAACAGTGGTGAGTGGTTTCATTTGGTATCTTAAAGGGAGAATGGCACTCACCATGGGACGAGGAGGATGGACGGGGCACACAGCTATGGTATGCCACGGAGCTGCACAGTACATACCTGTCAAGTATCCCGTTTTGGCCAGGAAAGTCATGTATTTTACCCTTCTTTCCAGCCGTCCTCCGGTATTAGTATTTTCCCGTAAATCTCCCATATTTTTAATGCTTTAAATTTTAACCTGTGTTATTAATAAAATAATAATTACAAAAAAACATTCGCAATCTGAGCTCTGTCACTAGTCTCGTGATAAAGCAAGGGGTGTGTGAGGTCAGATGACATGAGTTATAACGCGGGAAAAACAACAACAACAACAAAAGAAAAAACAGAGACGGATGATGGATGCTACGATAGAGAGTGAAGGCACACCTGCCAAAAAACCAAAACCCATGTGTTAATACCGTGATAAATGGGACAGCGAATTTACTTTTTTAAAGAATGCAAGTCTGCAACAAATTTGTAAAACAACTCACTAAAAGAGTAAAAGAAAAGTTATGTGAAATGAAAAGAAAAACTGTCAAAGAAAAGCTATATGAAATGAAAAGAATGTGTGGAATGAAAATAAAATGTAAATGTAAAGACAAACAATGTTAAATTAACAGAAAATATGCAAATAAGCCTTTAAATAAATGCTCTTCATATATACCCTTTTGTGTTTTCATTTGGGCTATAACACCTGTCTTAAAATGTAAGGGATACTGGAGCTTTGTTGGGGTGGTGGGACTAATCGCGGTGGGCCCCGGAAAATTTCCCTTATTTTCAAATCCAAAACTTGACAGGTATGGCACAGTAAAGGCACAGATTCTGGGTCAGCCATCTTTGACGCTCCGCCATTGTGAGGCGGTAGGAGTCAACCATCATAGGTTCACTGGATGGTTCTGGAGAGCTGACGTTCTCTGGTCGGCACAGTGGAATGGAGGAATGCGCCTGGCCCTGGTGCTCTTCTAAGCACGACTGCATACGAGTGGCGAAGCGGATGGACAGCTGGATGAATCGCTCGAGGCCGATGGTATCCTCTTATGCAGCGTGATGCAACTGCACTCGGGGATCCAGTCCTTGACGGTAGGTCGTTAGCAAAGCCTGTTCGTTCCATCCACTGGAGGCCGCCAGAGTCCTGAACTGCAAGGCATATTCATTGACAGACATTTTCCCTTTTTTTAAATTGTACAGCTTCTCACCAATAGAAGAATCCCAGGCTGGTTTGCCGAAAACTTCACGGAAATGGTCAATGAAGCTGGAATAAGACTGGATAACTGGGTTATTTTGAGTCCAGAGTGAATCCGCCCACAGTAGTGCTTTGCCTTGCAATGGGGAAATGATAAAGGCTACCTTAGAGCGGTCCGTTGGATACAAGTGTGGCTGCATCTCCAGGACCAGTGTACACTGAAGAACGAATCCGCTGCATTACTCCGCCGAGCCAGAGTAGGGCGCCGGCCTGGCCATGGGACTGGCGTGCACGCCAGGTGAAGAAGTGATGACAGGGTCGGCGGAAGTGCTCGCTGGTGGTGGAGATGCTGGGGCTGCCATGAGTGTTCGACGGAGTGCATCAGCCAGGTTTTGAAAGGGGTCCGTGAGGCTCATGCTTGTGCCTGTTGGAAAGCTGAGGAGTAACAGATGAAGATGTTTATTTAACAAAGACACAAGCAGAGGAGCAGGTAGTGAGGAGTGAATGGGAGACTTGGATCCGTGCAGGTAAGGTTGTGACTTCTTGGAGGGAATGGTGAGTTAGTTAGTCCTTAGTCAGTCCTTATAGTAAGCATACAGGAATGATCTTGTCGCGAACGTGACCGGACAAAGACTGAGTGCGTGTGTTTGGCTTTTATGGTGTAGCGCTGATGAGTGGGTGATGAGGAACAGGTGGAGGTGATCTAATACTCAGGTGAGGGTGTGCGCTGTGATTGTGTGGAGGTGGAACCTGGCGTGTTTGTAACAGATACCTTTTTGATTGATACCTTCTAGTATATGTTACATAACGTCTGCTATGTCCAGTGTTGGGGGGGGGGGGGGGTAACGAGTTACAAAGTTGGTGGAGCCTATTTATCACAACAATGTCAAACTCAAACGCTAATTTATTCAAACGTCTCACTACCTACAGTAGCTTAATTTGCGGAGGAAGAAGAGAAAGCACCCATTTGATAAATGAGCCAGTAGTTGAGAAATAATAACGTTTTTTTTTTTTTTTGGAATGATGACAAGCCGGAATGAAAACAAGCCGAAATGAAGCAATAACGAACCTATTTGTAAAATGTAAGCAGTATAAAGTTCAGATAATTGTGTGAAAATGTAAGGATTAGAAGTAAAAAGTCGGCTGAAAAAGAATTACTCCAGTAAAGCATATGTACCCAAAATTTCTACACAAGTAAGGTAACGAAGTATTTTTACTCCATTACTTGACACCTCTGGTATCTAGTAAAAAAAGATTCATAAGCAGCAACCTTTTAATTTTGGGTGTCATTTGTGTCTCCATGCTGAAAATGGGGGGGTGACAAGTAAGGGGTTAAATGACAATGCCATTTTAAGCGGTTCATCCCATTTCAGAAGCACACACACAGCAAAATCTCCAGTGTTAATTTAAGACTCTGAGTGTGGACACATATAAACACTGAAGCAGTGTTAAAAGTAACACTGAAGCAGAGTTGAAATTAATGAGATAATTAAGAAGTAAATTGAGTTATGATTTACCATTATTGAAGACACCTGATGTTAACAAGCAGAATCACCAACCGAGAAAATCACAATTTGTGTATCACCATTATAGTGGTCAGTGTTTGCTTTAGTTGGGATCTTGGCTTGTGACTCTTTAATTTTCAAATGTGTGTGTCAAGCCAAGAGCAATAATCATCGGTTGTTGATAATTATGTTTTAATGTGTTTATTGCTTGACCTTAATCACTGAACTCATTTAAAGTCACTTATCTAAGATTATCGATCATTATTTATTGTAACAGCTTTGCTTCCACAATGAAAGAGTTTGTACTGTTTTATCCATTTTGTATTCGTCTCTTTGCAAATGATTCTGATATATGTATATATATATATATATATATATATATATATATATATATATTTTTTTTTTTTTTTTTGATGAGTTAAAATTTTTAGGCACACACAGATAACAAGAATCAGCGTATGAATCTCAACAATGGTAACAAACAGCATATTCAGATAAACCAATCTACTCTGAACATCACAAAACTAGATACAAAAAAAAATTCACTTAAAAACAGCAAAATAAAAAAAATATTTAGAATAAAAAGTAAAAAAGTTCAGCTCATAATTTATTCATGCTGCAATACATGATGGGAGCCATGGACGAGATTTGTTGGCTACAACATGCTTTTTGATGGCATTCAGGTCACTCCATGACAATTAGTCCAAACCACAATCAAATCCATAAGATTGCCTTGGCTCTGGTCTGTCTGTATGTTATAACTCAATTACCACAGCCACACAAAATCTAAAGTTAATAACTGAAGGGTCAAGATCCCAACTAAAGCAAACACTGACCGCTATAATGGTGACACACAAATTGTGATTTTCGCGGTTGGTGATTCTGCTTGTTAACATCAGGTGTCTTCAATAATGGTCAATCATAACTTAATTAACTTCTTAATTATTTCATGAACTTCAACTCTGCTTCAGTGTTACTTTTAACACTGCTTCAGTGTTTATATGTGTCCACACTCAGAGTGTTAAATTAACACTGGGGATTTTAAAACTAAATACACATTAAATCAGTACAACATATCACATTAATATTAAACTGACTCATTATTTCCTTCTATTTTTATCATACAATAGTTAAAAAATTAAAAATACTCACTTTGAGAAGCTGATGTTTGAAGCTTAGTTGGAGGAGAGCTTGTAGTGGCAGGAGCTGCTGGGACATATTGATTTATGAAAAAAAATTACTGTAAGTGAAATTTTGTTGAAATACAAAAAATTCTGCATGCAATGAAATTCCGAAGTATTCTTAATAGAAGAACCTGTGTCAAGTATAAGCATCTCACTAGTACCACTCCAGACCCAGCACCTAGCCCACGATCTCCCCACTGAGTGAAGCCTGAGCCCAGCACTGATGGAGAGCCAGAACTCACCACGACCAATGAGCCATTGTCATGGACTGCGACAGAGCTGAGGATCGCAACGGAGCCAGAGGACACAATGTCAGACGAGGTGCGAGAGCCGGCAACAGAGCTTGCACGGTGGAGAGCACCATGAACAGTGAGAGCACAGAGGGAAGCTCCGCCCATTACACCCTGGCTGAGGGTGAGTAGCACTCTATATATAATGTGTAGACTATGGATCGTAATGCAGACATGTTCCCTATTTTCTAGTCTTCAAATTAACTCTCTGTCAGCCCTGAACTATCTGTCTGCTTGGAACGTGATGTCGGCTCTCCGTTTCTACCTCAGGCTCCTCCTCCACCTGCTCTGCCTCCGCCGGTCAGCCCCTGGAGTTGTCATCCCCTTCTCCACCATGGCGCCTCCCTCTATCGGCTCCACCGTGGGCCACCATCATGGCTGTGGCCTGGGTCCCACCTGGGTCCTCCTCCTGCTCCAGTCCCTTTTCATCATCACCCTGGCTCCTCTCTCTGTCTTTTCCTCCATGGATCCTCTTGTCCTCTCTGTGGCTTCTCCCTGCATCTGTTGAACCATGGATCCTCATATCTCCTCCGTGGCTCCTCCCTCACCACTTGGACTCTGTCATTTGTCCTCATCCAGTCACCTCTGAAACAGCCTTCTGCCAGCCCTTCTCCTGCTCCTTGTCCCCCTCCAAAACCCCCACCAGCTCTCCACTGTTGGTGCTTCTATGGCATGTAGTCACTCCTTACCGGAGGGTGTGAACTGTAACAGATCTGAGCTTTTTTTTTTCACTCGGTGTCATCATATGGTCTGTTTAGTCTTTCTGTGCTCTAGTTTAGTTCAATGATTCATTAGCACTCATTATTAAATTCCCATCACCTGTGTGTCTGCCTGTTTAATCTCACTCCTTAGTTCTAGTCTTCGTCCAGTTTTATGTCTATTATGTATATGTGGCTCTACTTTCTCTCTGTGGATTACCCCTCTGTGTATTAAAGACTGCATGTTGTTATCATCTTTGTCCCTGTGTGTTCTCTCATGCACCACACTAGCGTCGGTCTATGTACCGAAGTTGATTTCAAAACTGTTTAGAGCTCAGGTGATTACCCTTCTAGCACTCCTTACTGCAAGAGATGTGCAGGGTTAGGGCTCTTAGAATGTACAGTGAGCACTCTGGTCTTTTCAAACAACAGATTCACTATGTGCTTTGGAGGCCGCCACAAAGAGCTGCTGGGCTGCTTTGATTTTTGCATGCAAAAAAAATCTGGATTACAAATTATAAATTAAATTCTCCCAATTAAAATTTCATAATTGTCAGTTTATATTAATCCTAACTGGTAGGTGCTGAAGTTTGACACTATTATTATATTACCACATTAGCAATGACATTAATAAAATACAGCCTTAAGTGTTTACACAGTTGTGATATCAATATAACTCACAAGAAGGTGTCGGAGGAGATGTTTCAAACTTAGTTGGAGAAATTTTTGAAGTGACGGGGAGTGGTGTGATATCTGGACATATGAAGAATTAAAATAATTTACTAAATCTTTGTTGACAAGCACACAACACAAGGGCATCTGTTCATACAATAAAGTTCCCTTTCGATACTTCACTCATACGGCGTATGGGGAAAAGCTCCTTTTTTCCTTGATACTGAAGCCTTTTTTCAATAATGCAGTGCAACTCTACTGCCATTGGTTTAATCTGTTAAACTTTTTTTAAACCAATGACAGTGCTGCGTAGCTGCGCGAGCCTGTGGCAATGCAGCGTGCCAAAGCCCACCAAAATGGGTGGGGCAAATGGCTATATAAGCAGGCCAATCGCCAGAGGAAATCAAGTCAAGTGACCTTTATTTATATAGCACTTTAAACAAAATACATTCCGTCAAAGCAACTGAGCAACATTCATTAGGAAAACAGTGTGTCAATAATGCAAAATGACAGTTAAACGCAGTTCATCATTGAATTCAGTGATGTCATCTCTGGTCAGTCTAGTGTAAATAGTGTCTCCTTCAGCGATGACTTCACTTCACTGGATCCCCCCGGGTTTGCCTTTGCATGGAACAATTTCTCGCCATCAAAGAGGCACTGCAGAGGACCAGCTGATATCGCCGATCGCCTGCAGCGTGGCGCAGTTATGGACAGCTGCTCTCTAGCACCGTTCCAGAGCCATCCTGCTTCCCACTTCCCGCTTCCGACCGCTTTTCAGCGGATTTCCTGCCGCCATCTGGCTGTTCTAAAAGAGCAATTTTCACCGCTCTAAAATAGCATTTCTAATGCTGTTTTCATGGCGGCGTCATCTGAGCAAATGCCGCGCCACAGCTGTGGCACATGCAGAGCCCCTCTGCATGAAGATGACAGCCACGGTGAGTGCATCTTTTGCCTGGAAAACCCCACGCTGAGGCAGCACTTACTGAGACTTCATGCTGCTGTTGTGAAAGCATGAGTCTCGCCTCTCTGCACTCGGGGATCGCTTTCTTTAATGAAAGCGGTCCTGCTCCTCACGCCCCCCCCCCCCCCCCCCCTTCTTCTTCCCGAAAGCCTGCCAGGAAAAGACAGCGGGGTAGAGGGGTTCAGCACCTGGATTTGGGTGGGTTCAAGCCGGCCCAGCACCCGCATGCTCTCCGATGCGAGAGCCGTCCCCCATCCTCTTCTCAAGCCCAGAGCATTGTCTTGCCAGATCAATGTCACTCACAGCTTCTGAAACTGAGGATTGGGCCAGCGATTCTGACCACACCCACATGTCGTCACTTGAGATTGTGGACACCAGAGCTGGGATGGATGCCAAGCTTTTACGTATCCTCTCCAAAGCTGTCAAAGAACTTGATTTAGAGTGGACTCCCTCTGAAGAGCCAACGTGCAGCAGACTGGACGAGTGGTACCTGCCAGGATGCCGCCAAGCTCCCCGCCAGTGCTTTGCCCTGTTCTTCCCTGAAGTTCACGACGAGCTGACTAAGTCGTGGCAGGGCCCTTCTCTGCCCGTTTACGCACTACCTCCTCTGCAGTTCTCACTGCAGTTGGCTTTCAGGAGAAGGGCTATGAGCAAATGCCGCCCCTGGATGAGGCTGTGGCTGCTCACCTCTGCCCTCCCCCCCAACCCCCACCCCGCAGCTGTGGGGTGGAAAATCAAGAGAGCCCTTCCCTCTAAGCCCTGCAGGACTACCTTCGCCATGGCTGGCAAAGACTATACTTCTGTGGACCAAGCTGCTTCAGCGTTGCACACAATGGCCATTCTTTAAGTGTTCCAAGCAAATATTCTCTGTTCCTTGGATCAGTCTAGCTCTGATGCACTGCCTTTCGCAACCTCCACAGCACCACGGATTTGGCGGATCAGCCCCATCTTAAACCTCATGCTCCTGAACCTCTCCCTCATGAGACGGAAGTTCGAGGGCGTGGCTTACCAATATACTGTCCTTCCCTCCAGGCTGTCTCTAGCTCCCCACACTTTTACGAAGTGCATGAACCAGGCGCTTTCCCCTATGAGACAGACTCATTCTAGCCCTGTCGCGAACCAAGCTAGACCATCACAGATCTGTGCTCCTGAGCCACTTAGAGTTACGAACGTAACCTCGGTTCCCTGAGATACGGAATGAGTACTGCGTTATATGCCATGCCACGAGGCTGCAGCTTCAGAGTCGTCGCTTCAGTTGTATGACCGGATTTCCTCTGGCGATTTGCCTGCTTATATAGCCATTCACCCCACCCATTTTGGTGGGCTTTGGCGCGCTGCATCACCACAGGCTCGCTCAACTACGCAGCGCTGTCATTGGTTTAAAAAAGTTTAACAGATTAAACCAATGACAATGCAGTTGCACTGTGTTATTGAAAACAAGGCTTCTGTATCGAGGAAAAAAGGAGCTTTACCCAAACGCAGTACTCATTTCATATTTCAGGGAACCGAGGTTACGTTCGTAACGGAGTACGTTTTGTATTACAATAAATTATTAAAAGTATAACATATTACAGGACATTATCATTTTAATGATTGATATTCAGGATTTGATTATAAATGTTAGTACTGACCTATAGTAGTTTCTGCATTCAACCCCTGAGGAGAGAAATAAAGTGCATAATTAATAGATTTTTAAAAAAAAAAAAAAAAAAAAAAAAAAAAAAAACTTTCCTTAGCCTTATTAACAATTAAATTCAGATTACACTTGGATCTGACTTGATTGTTTGTCTAAAATGAGACCTAATTAATTAGGACTGGACCACATTCATCAGCATCTGTTCCAATGGTAAAAGAGTTTATATGTGGCTACAATTAAACATTATATATTCAATGGCTGTTTTCTGATAGAAATATTAAATGGCAGACAGTGACAAACAATGAGTCATTTGAGTAATTTGTAATTATTTCCTTAAAGTCCTTAAAGTCATTTATCCTTCACATCATTAACACATCTCTTCACAGTAGCATAACCCTACTACTTAAAAACCCCACACTCTTAATAGTGCACTTTTATAAAACTACAGACCGGTATCACTTCTTGTGTTCAATCAAGCCTTTCTCACAAAAAACTATCTCCTGGACAGCAAGTCTGGCTTCAGAAGTGAACATTCAACTGAGACTGTCCTGTTCTCTGTTGCTGAAGCGCTAAGATCAACTTCTTAGCCTCTTGAACTCTGCCTGTATTAAGGCTGCAAATGCAACTGCCCCCCTTAAGCCTCACAAGCAAAAAACAAAATCTATACTGTGGCAAAACTCTGATACCCGTCTCCTAAAACAAAACTGTAGAAAGGCAGAACGTGCATGGAAAAAAGACAGGCTGCATTTCGCTCTTCAAATGTTCAGAGACTCTCTTACTTCTTACCAGTCTGCAGCTAAAGCCCTATTCGGACGGGACTAGTTTTACAGGGGGTCGTTAGAGAAATCTGCGTTTCACAGACGTACTTGGTGATTTTAATCCCGTCCGAATCTGCCACATCTGTGTTTTTCTCACACAACCTCTGTGATAATTCCAGAGCAAATTACCTACCATTTTTCAGCAAACTCAGTGATCCTCTGAGAAAACTAATCCCGTCCGAATGCGAATGTCTGTGATTGCCGGTGATATTTTATTTCACAACGCGTTTCCATGTGTGTTTTGGCCAACGTGAATTACCGTAGATGCTCTTACCACGCAGATGTTTGATATATTTGCTTAGCGGCAAATAAATAATAATAATAATAAAAAATACAAATAATAAAATCAAGAGCAAGATCGCGTAAACTGTTAATACCGGCTATTGTAATATCAGCATCAGGTAAGATTACTCAGGTTCATTTATGTACTCAGTTACATAATGTTTTAATTACATAAAAACAAAAGAAAAGAAAAGAAAAACAAGTTAAACTAAAGGAACCACACATTAACATGGTTTTGCTATACTAGCCATGTAGTATTTATTGTGTAATAATACTAAGGCAATCATTCTGAATGAATTAAATGCACGCATTCAGAGCGCGTGATCTCTGTGACGCCCAGATGCACAAATCAGACCCTCCCACCTCTGTAATAAACACGGAGATACTAGTCCCGTCCGAATTGGTACATGAAAATCACAGACGTCAGGTGGCAAGAATCGAAACTCAAACGTAGTTTAGAAAACTAGTCCCGTCCGAATAGTGTTTAAGTCTGCAAAAGCTGCATACTTTTCTAACTTAATTGAAACTAATCACTCTAAACCTAAGGTTTTGTTTTCAATTATTCAATCTGTTACCAATCCTTCTGTTAACACCTTGCCTGTTGCCTATGATGCTCTCTGTGAAAGCTTGTTGAGATATTTTAGTGACAAAACTACTAACTTAAGACTTGGTGTCTGCCCCACTTTTACTTTAACCATCTCTCCTATCATGTCATCTTCATCTGCATTTTTGGATGCTTTTAAACCCATCAGTCTCCAGGAATTGAAAGAGGTGATTGTCAATCATAAGCCCTCATTCTGTTTTAGCGATATCATTCACCCCAAATTTTTTTTAATTAATTATTGATTGGATTGGGCCAGGTCTGCTGTCTCTTATTAATAAGTGTCTCCAAACTGGCTCCGTTCCTGCCGACTTTAAAGTTGCTACAGTCACTCCTCTTCTCAAGAAGCCTTCACTGGACCACAATGTTCTAAAAAAAATTCGTCAAATTTCTGTTTTGCCTTTTATTTCAAAAGTTTTAGAGAAAATTGTGCTGAATCAACTTCAACACTTTTTGACTAGTAATTCTATTTATGAGGCTTTTCAATCTGGTTTTAAGTCTGCTCAAAGCACTGAGTCCGGCCTTTTGAAAATGTTAAATGATATTTACCTCTCCACTGATTCCGGGACTCTGTGGTTTTTATTCTTTTAGATTTATCAGCTGCTTTTGATACCATAGACCACCCCTTACTATTATCTAGATTAGAGTCTTGGGTAGGTCTAAAAGCAAACGCTCTGAAATGGTTTCAGTCATACCTATCTGACAGAAGGTTTTTAGTGAAACTGGGAAATTTTTTCTCTTCCCCTGCTCCTCTGACCTGTGGCCTTCCACAAGGCTCTATTTTAGCTCCCTCTCTATTCTCTCTGTACATGCTACCTCTGGGTTCTATTCTAAGAAAACATGCTTTTCATTTCTACGCAGATGACACTCAAATCTATTTCCAGTTAAGAAAAACAACTCCACTGCGATCACTTCTCTCCTCCAATGTTTAGAGGAGGTTAAATTATGGCTAGCCCAAAATTTCCTCTTCTTAAACGAGGACAAGACCGAGGTAATTGTTTTCGGTCCTAATGACAACTCTCAGTGTATAAGCCCTGAGCTTGATAGTTTATCCGTTTTTAGATCCTCACGGGTGAAGAACCTAGGTATTACTATTGACCAACACTTAAAATTTGATAGACATATCTCTTCTGTTATTGGATCAGCTTCGTTTACTGTCTAAAATTAAAAACTTTCTCACTTCAAAAACTGTAGAAATCGCGTCTAGATTACTGCAATTCTTTATATTGCGGTATATCTAAATCTCAAATTGCACAACTTCAGCTTGTCCAAAATGCTGCAGCCAGACTTATTTTAAACTGTCGTAAACATGAACACATAACTCCAATTCTTAGATCCCTTCACTGGTTGCCAATTTCTCAGAGAATAGACTTTAAAGCTCCTGTCTATTTATCTGAACTTCTTCAACCTTATACTCCATCAAGGAACCTACGTTCCTGTGACCAGGCCCTGTTGGTGGTCCCTCGCGTTAGACTAAAGCGTAGAGGGGAGCGTGCATTTGCGGTGGCTGGGCCACGACTCTGGAATACCCTGCCTTTAGAGATCAAACTGGCCCCTTACTTGTCTATTTTTAAGTCCTTGCTAAAAACTTTTTTATTTTCCTTAGTGTACTGACTACTGTGTTATGCTAAATTTTGAAATGGGTGGTTTTAAATTTTCGTCTGGTCTATTTTTTATGTATGTGTAATATTCTTGCTCTTATGTAAAGCACTTTGGTCAGCCAGGAGGCTGTTGTAAATGTGCTATACAACTAAAATTTAAATTTAAATTAGGATGTCAAGAGCAGCTTCCAAATCTTCAATAATTATCTTGCTGGATCTGTCCTGTCAACCCATGGCAAAGGGCATCTCAGATGTTCAAGTCTTACCTCTCAAATAAATCCTTTAACCTGTTAACCTGCACCCCCCATTTTGACACTCACAGCTGAAAATGACCTACTTAAAATTGCAAGAATTCCTGACTTCAGTGTGCTTCACAATTTGGGCCTTGCTGTCCATTATCCAGAGTTGATAATGCTCGTAAAGATAAAAAGTTATAAACACTGAATTGCCTTGAAAAAAATTATACCACATTTTTTTTCCTTTTTTTAGTTTTAAATTTCATATAAAAACACATAAAATCAGTCCTGGAGCAATCCAGAAAAGTCAAGTGTTGAAATTCACAGTCTTGTGAGTTTCAAATCTGAAAAAGACATCATGAAAAATAAGTTTCCTGCAACCATTTTTCTGAGACAATGTCTATTCAGTAAAACATGTATGTGTTGAAAGACCGAATAATAAAATGTGACATTCTGTAGTTTTGTCACATATTCATCTTTTAATCATATTTGCAAATGTCTTGACTCCACAGCAGAGAAAGTAATTTTGTCTTTACTGTTACAATACTTATGGAGGGCACTGTATTTGCAATCGTGAAACTCAGCAAAACAGCTCACTTGTAATGCGAACACTACAGACATCACAATTATCTGATAAGCATTTTCCCATTAAATACAGGGTTGATTTAAACCAGTATGTCCAAGTCTTAATCTTGATAAAATCACTTCTTCTCTTCTGCATTTCCCTTTAAAAACCTTGACATTAATCGATTTATGTATATTATAATAATATTGCCCTTTGCTATCTACAGGTGCTGGTCACATAATTAGAATATCATAAAAAGTTAATTTCACTAATTCCATTCAAAAAGTGAAACTTGTATATTATATTCATTCATTACACACAGACTGATAGATTTCAAATGTTTATCACTTTAATTTTTATGATTATAACTGACAGCTAAGGAAAATCCCAAATTTTAATATATAAATTTTAATATAACTTAAGACCAATACAAAGAAAGGGTTTAGAAATTTTGGCCAACTAAAAAGTATGAACATGAAAAGTATGAGCATGTACAGCACTCAATACTTAGTTGGGGCTCCTTTTGCCTGAATTACTGCAGTAATGCGGCATGGCATGGAATCGATCAGTCTGTGGCACTGCTCAGGTGTTATGAGAGCCCAGGTTGCTCTGATAGTGGCCTTCAGCTCTTCTGCATTGTTGGGTCTGACATATCACATCTTCCTCTTCACAATACCCAATAGATTTTCTATGGGGTTAAGGCCAGGCGAGTTGGCTGTCCAATTAAGAACAGGGATACCATGGTCCTTAAACCAGGTACTGGTAGATTTGGCACTATGTGCAGGTTCCAAGCCCTGTTGGAAAATTAAATCTACATCTCCATAAAGTTTGTCAGTAGCAGGAAGCATGAAGTGCTCTAAAGCTTCCTGGTATACGGCTGCGTTGGACCTCAGAAAACACAGTGGACCAACACCAGCAGATGACATGGCACCGCAAACCATCACTGACTGTGGAAACTTTACATTAGACCATTAGAAGGAAGTGCAAAATTTACTTTCATTAGAGAACATAATTTTGGACCACTTAGCAGCAGTCCAGTCCTTTTTGAAGAGAGACGCTTCTGACGCTGTCTGTTGTTCAATAGTGAATTTGACAAGCTGTTGCAAGGAATGCGACAGCTGGAACCCATGTCTTGCATATGTCTGTGCGTAGTGGTTCTTGAAGCACTGACTCAAGCTGCAGTCCACTCTTTGTGAATCTCCCCCACATTTTTGAATGGGTTTTGTTTCACAATCCTCTCCAAGGTGTGGTTATCTTTATTGCTTGTACACTTTTTTTTTTTCTACTACATGTTTTCCTTCCCTTCACCTCTCTATTAATGTGCTTGGACACAGAACACTATGAACAGCCAGCCTCTATTGCAATAATCTATGTGGCTTGCCCTCCTTATGCAAGGTGTCAATGGTCGTCTTTTGGACAACTGTCAAGTCAGCAGTCTTCCCCATGATTGTATAGTCTACAGAAATAGACTAAGAGACCATTTAAAGGCTTTGCATGTGTTTTGAGTTAATTAGCTGTGTAGCCGATGTGACCCAAATCAGACAAATTAAAGAGTCGATCAGGACTGTGGTTGAAACATGAGCCAAATTCCTCAGTAAGGCAACAGGAAGTCATAAATCAGTTCTAGTGCCACAAGTCCCAAGCAAGATAACCAACCAACCAACACTTTCAACATTAACACCACTAGAACAATTATTGACAATTTCAATTCGGAGAAGAGATTGTCAAATTTGTTGTTCATAATTAAAATGCAATGCTGGACATCAAATGTAAACCCATGGGAGTACTACACAAGACCCTTAAATACTTCCTACACTTAGCAGAACCAGACTGAAATTCCTAGGGGGGAGGGGGGACTTTGAACCCCTGGGCTCCACATAAATCTTTGTCAAGAGAATGGCAAAGAAACTGTCTTTTCTACATATATATGGACCAAAATGAACTCAAAAAGACTTATAAATGAATATCAGTCCATCGCTTCACTCCATATTCATTTATATGTAACCCACACATTTGACTATCATGTTATAATCACTTATTGTGTATGTCTTTTAAAAGCTATGGGATAGCTTAAGGATGCATATTCATGTCTAGTATCTATGTAATCGAATCCGCTTGCTTGAAATAGTCCTGACCATCAGTTATTTGTCAAATGTATCATATTCTTGTTATAGGAATCATGTCCAAAATTAGACCCTACAAGAGCAGGAAAATTCGGACCACATGCTTGGTAAGATAACATATGATGTATGATATCCCCGAGCCAAGACAATATCTGATTGGTCAAGACAACATTTGAGGTGTGGCCAAAAGGCCAGCTTAAATACTTAGGACACCATAAAATCTTGCTTTTAGTCTTTAGCTATGCTTCTGCTATTAGTCATGCCTGCTTTTAGTACGCTTTTAGCTTGTAGCTTTGCTTCTTAGCTTTTAGCCATGCTGTTAGTCATCACTGTTCTTTGAGTGTGGTTCCAGCGTGCTTCGGCTTGCCTGTTGCTACTTAGCCACGATGAGAAGAAACACCACCTAGTCTAGTCAAACTTTAATTCTTTTTTTTTCCGTTTGAGAGTTTTGTGTTCCGAGTTAAGTTTTGTAACACCGGTCTCCGACGTCTGACCTCGACTGCCTGTTCATTTTCAACCAGCCTCACAACTCCGCGTTTCAGCCAACGCCCAACCACGGGCTTCCCAAGACGTCACTTCAGCAACTACTGAACTTCCAGCCAATCAGCAACATCGGGATACCCCTTTCAATGACAACAAAGAGGACTCCCTTTTCACAGGAGATGCAAGTAACTTTACCTCCAGACTGTGACCTTTACTGGTGTATCGAATATAATTTTAACCTCATTGAGGAACTCAATGCAAGGGCTAATTACGTGATTGATGGTTGTTCATGTCTATGCAATTTAACGTATTGCTGTAAATTTGGGATTCCACATTTCCATTCTCTTAAACTCATCTTTCCCTAACTTTCGATCTTCCTGCAACTTGTGTGAATGTGTGCGTTTGTGTGTTAGATTAGTTTATATGTCTTAAATTTATTTAATAAAGCCTTATTCATATTGAAAAGAGAAGTATCTTGTGTTTTGTGCTTTCAAGTTAATGTCTTACACTGACGATCTTGTTACTGTGCTAATTGAGTGTTTTCACTATACTTTGGATATTAACATCCAGTGCAGATTTTATGTTAAACGGTTCGTTCAGTGAATTTCAGGGCGTCTCAGTGATCAGCCGTGAAACAGTGATTCTGTTCAAATTCCATTTAAAATCTTAAATGATTGCCTTTGAGCTAAATTGACCTGTTTCCCTTACAGCTGATTAGAGTGTGGCACCAGGTGTCTTCAATATTGAACCTTTACAATATTTAAATTTTTTGAGATACTGAATTTGGTATTTTCCTTAGTTGTCAGTTATAAACATAAAAAATAAAAGAAATAAACATTTCATATATATCAGTCTGTGTGTAATGAATGACTATAATATACAAGTCTCACTTTTTGAATGGAGTTAGTGAAATCAACTTTTTGATGATATTCTAATTATATGACCAGCTGACCTGTATGTCCGACTTTTTCTGCCATGATTCTCTCATTTTTGTTTTAATTAACGATTTAGCCTCACCTTTACCAAATGGGACTTTCATTATTTCCCCGTCCTTTAGTTTCAGTGCATTATTTGCAGTCAAATCTGCAATCTCATTGCCCTCCACACCAGTATGAGCTGGAACCCAACAAAACTGAAGATTAATTCCAATTATCTCTATATTTAAAGGTTCTGGGTATAGTTCCAAACACACCTGTAAACACCATCACGAAGTATTTCGTTTTACTGTAGACGACTATTTTGAAAAAATGCAAGTTGCCACACGGACCATGAAACGCGTGCTAAAGGATACAGCCATCCCATCGATAATAAAGACAGGACAAATTGGATCACCTGTTGCTGCGCTAAGTGTTCCGTTATGTTTTGAGATGACTAACATTAGCAGAGATGTATAAAGTACTAGAGAACCATACTGGAGTTAAAGTACAAGTGCTCTATCAAAAAAGTGACTTGAGTAGAAGTAGAAGTGCTCTTTAAGCACCACACTTAAGTAGAAGTACTAAAGTATTCAACATTTTTTGTACTTAAGTATTGCAAGTAGTCTATTTTAAAATTTACTACTCAAGTACTGAAAGTAAAAGTAGAAGTATTGTGTTATGTAGCTATTAAAGAAAGTAGTCAAAAGTTTGAACATATTGTTTTTACTATTTCAAATGATTAACCTAAAGGACAATCACAATTCCTTTGACTGTAACTTCTTTTAAACAAAAAAACGGTTACTAGGGTTAGTTAGCCCAATTTGCAAAATGATGTCATTAATAACTCACCCTCATGTTATTTCAAACCCGTAAGACATCAGAGGGTCATTTAGAATTTTTTGAAGCATGGAAAATACATTTTGGTCCAAAAATAGCAAAAACTACGACTTTATTCAGCATTGTCTTCTCTTCAGTGTCTGTTGTAAGACAGTTCAAAACAAAGCAGTTTGTGATATCTGGTTCGCAAACGAATCATTCGATTTAACCGGATCTTTTTGAAAACAGTCCACCAAATCGAACTGAATCATTTTAAACAGTTCGTGTCTCCAATACGCATTAATCCACAGATGAATTAAGCTGTTAACTTGTTTAAAATGTCTGACACTCCCTCTGAGTTAAAACAAACCAATACCCCGGAGTAATTCATTGACTCAAACAGTACACTGAACTGATGTGAAGAGAGAACTGAAGATGAACACCGAGCCGAGCCAGATAATGACTCGTTCACGAGTCAAGAACCGTTTCTGTCAGACGCGTCCGATTCGTGAACCGAGGAGCTGATGATACTGCGCATGTGTGATTTAGCGTGAAGCAAACCGACACACAGAGCGTCTGGAACCGAACTGATTCTTTTGGTGATTGATTCTGAACTGATTCTAATGTTATGAGCCCATGTGCAGTCAACGCCAATGACGCCATTGCATCGAGCGCAAAAGAATCGGTGAACTGTTTTCTTCAACTGGTTTATTGAATCGAACTGTCAGAAAGAACTAACGTTACTGGTCATCCGAAAACCGATGCAACCGGTTCTTGACTCGTGAACGAGTCATTATCTGGCTCGGCTCGGTGTTCATTTCTCTCTTCACAGCAGTTCAGTCAGCACACGCAGTCTTCTTAATCGCTTGTTTCGCTCAATGATGTGCCAGCTTCATCAAACCTGCCATCTACAGTTCTGGCAGTGGTTTGTAATGGAATGATTCGTAACATTATTATAATTGTAACGAGTAACGATGCAGCACATAAAAAAAATATTGGAGTAAAAGTATTAAACTTTTTTAAAGTATTAAACAGTAGTGAAGTAGTTCTACTTCGTTACTATACATCTCTGAACATTAGCCATACTGTAACAGTGCCATGCTAATGTAATATAACCTTAGTAGTGACACTATTACGTGAATCCAGTTGATCTTGTCACAATGGGAAAAAAAGCGACAACTGCCGGGTGTATTAGGGCAGAGAAATCTTCCGTGGCAGTGACGCAAATATTTTGATTGTCATCAAGCCTTGACATTGATGGCAATACCCGGTCCCATTCATTACAACAAAGGCACTCGGTTCTGCCGGCATTGGTTGGCATGTTCCACATTTACAGCACCAGTCTGTGTTCGTTCTGATTCTCCCTTCGACATCTTGTCTTACAGCTTCCAAAGTTTGTACTCCTCGTCTGTGCATTCTGGCTCAAAACTATATGGTTCTGGATCTTGGTTTGATACACGGTAAAATTCCTCTGAGTCTGACAATTCCTCAAAGTCAGCCATGATCTCGAGTCACGTCTAGCTAGTCAATTGTTTTGTTTATGGAACCATCAACACCGCGTCTCGGGTGCTGCGCTAATCACTCCGCCCAAGTAATGTTAGCTGTGCTCCTACGCCTAGTGAGAATATAGTTCCCATGATTTATACGATTAAAAATGGGCTCTGTCTCATATAGCCTTGTTAATTGTACACGCTGTGACTATACAGATCACAACATGTAAATAGGAAAATGTTTGCATTATTTTGCACTTGTTGGGATTACTATGCTACCATTATCCATTTACATCCAGTTTTTATGCTAAGCTAGGCTAGTGGTGGGTGCGTCGAATAACACTTACGGAACGCACAGAAATGAAAAAGTTATGTATGGACTTATCTAACTCTGGGGGATACTGTGAATAAGCTAAAGTCCCAAAAAGTCGGAGTGTTCCTTTACCATTATCGTGGATATCTCTTTATCTAAATCCTCTCTTTTCGTTTCAGTTGAATTCAAACTATTAAGTGCAGCAACAGAGTCTGAACAGATAATAACTCTTTGAGGTCTTACTTCTACCCATTGCAATCCTAAAATTATGGGTACTACTTCAGCTGTAAATACGGATAAATTGTCATTAATTCTTTTGCATATTGTTACACCAAACTCTCGTATGTACACTCCTACTGTACATGATCATTCCTTGAATCATTAGATCCATCTGTGAATATTGGTATATACTGATAGTAGTTCTGCTTATCATATTCTTGAACCAAATATCCAATATTATCAGCATACCTTTCAGTCTAGTCTTTCTTTAGCTATAAAATTTTAAAGTCTACATTGGGAACAGGAAATATCCATGGAGGAACATTACGCCGTACCATATTTGGGCCATACTCAAATCTCTTTAAATCATATTCTTTCATTACTGTATTAATATTCCAACCAAATCCTGCCTGTACTATTGTCTTAATTCTGTCACTTTTTCTTTGTTGCTGCATTACCACATTCACAATCTTACAGATGAAAGTCATAAAGTTGATTTATCCATAACTTGTGTAACATCGTTAATAATTTTGCAACGTGATTATATCGGTTTTCTTTTGATTTTCTGTATGAGATGGGATCTCAACTGACCATCTTCCCACAGACAGGTTTGTGTTACTTGCTACACAAGTATCTTTAGATCTAGCTAGTTTGGTTTCCTTAACCTTTTTAACGGGAAAACATTTACTGTATTCATGCAAAAATTCATGCATAAATAACGCCTTTAAGCTTAGCTGTATTTCCTGGTATAAGAACACTGATTCTCTCTTTGTGGCTTATCTTTAGCAAAAATCAGTAACCTCCTGTTACTGAAGTATTGGGCAAACTTAATTTTTCCCATTTCTATTTCAATAGCTTTTGTCAACTTTAATGGATGAAAATAAACCCCTTCTCTTTTAAATGTTACCATTACTTTCCATTCCGTTTCTTCATCCTCCCTCCTCACGCTTGACTTTGCAGCCTTTTTCTTTTTTTGCTCACGTCACTCACACCCTAAACTTGAACTTCCAGAGCTATTACTCCTATTTTTCCTTTTCCTTGACACATCCTACCCTCGCTGTTTCCGTCCGTACTTTCACCCATGACAGTTGCACCCACGGTACAGTAGTTGCTAAAACAAACAAGTCAGAGTCGATCCACGCACAAAAATCAACATTTACCTCATATATCTTCCGTGAATTTACGTGTGCCATTTGTCAGGAACGCACAGTTACAGCCACTCTAATCATCACCTGCACCTGATCCTAATCAGGCCGATCCCAATTGCTGAGTACTGATCACCTGCAACAAGCAATCACTAACCAGGATAAAGCCATCATCACGCCAGTACTCCGGCGTCCAGTCTACCATTCACTACTCTGAACTGGTGGCCGACCATTCACTTCTAACCTGTTCATTCTATGCTTGACACACAATTGTTCATTAGCTCTAACAAATCAATTATTCATTATATAAAAAAAAAATATATATTCACAGACCTCTCACCCAATTAAAATTAACAGGATGACCCCAGGCCCCTGGTTATCATGACAACCAGGACACCTCAGCCAGATCAGATACATTTTATAACCTAAAACAGTGATCCTCAAATCTGGCTCGCAAGATCCACTTTCCTGCAGAGTTTAGCTCAGACTCCAATTAAACACACCTGCCTGTGATTTTCTAATGATCCTTAAGACACTGACTAGCAAACCTCAGATTTGACCTAAAAGTATGTAGAGAGAATCTTCCTCCCTACTCAATTATCTCTAAAAACAGACACATAATGCTATATGAAATGGCTTCCTCATTAATTCATTCATTCAGAACTATTCCTCTAGAACCCAACCTAAGCTTGTGCCAGGCTTTGGTCTAGTCTTTTCACTCAAACTTGTTCTTTTTCATCAATCAACCTGAGCCTCCAGACTGCTTCAGGACTTTCTTTCAGACAGACAAGACGTGCATGTAACAAACTTAGTCTTATTAATTGATAAATTAAGTAACAGTTGCACTTTTTCAAAGGTGCGTTTCAACTAAGAAACTGATGTTGATATGAGTAATGACATCACCAAAGCAATTTCCTTGTCACAAACAAAGAGCCTGTTAAACTACTGAGAAAAACTCAAAGAGGGAAAAAACCTCTAAAACACTCTTCCTAGTATCAAATTAAATATTTACCTGTTTATGTAAAACCATCATAATCTAGTAACATCAAACATGTTCTCTTTCTGTTTTTTGAGTATATTTAATATATATATAGTACAGACCAAAAGTTTGGACACAGCTTCTCATTCAAAGAGTTTTCTTTATTTTCATGACTATGAAAATTGTAGAGTCACACTGAAGGCATCAAGGGCTATTTGATCAAGAAGGAGAGTGATGGGGTGCTGCGCCAGATGACCTGGCCTCCACAGTCACCGGACCTGAACCCAATCGAGATGGTTTAGGGGTGAGCTGGACCACAGACAGAAGGCAAAAGGAACAACAAGTGCTAAGCATCTCTCGGGGAACTCCTTCAAGACTGTTGGAAGACCATTTCAGGTGACTACCTCTTGAAGCTCATCAAGAGAATGCCAAGAGTGTGCAAAGCAGTAATCAAAGCAAAAGGTGGCTACTTTGAAGAACCTACAATATGACATATTTTCAGTTGTTTCACTCTTTTTTGTTATGTATATAATTCCATATATAATTCCACGTGTGTTAATTCATAGTTTTGATGCCTTCAGTGTGACTCTACAATTTCAATAGTCATGAAAATAAAGAAAACTCTTTGAATGAGAAGGTGTGTCCAAACTTTTGGTCTGTACTGTATAAGAAATATATATAAGAAAATACAATTTCAGTCTTTCTTAAATAGAAATGTCTTGTTTAAAAGTAATGTGTTACTTGTTTTTGTCATTAATCAACTGATCCATTAAAAAACATAGCATTTACACTACACAAGCCTGGTTATAGCAGTATATGCACTCTTCTGAAAGTAGGATTGGCGCAGAGAAAAAGAAACCCCGGACTTTCGCTCATCAAGCAGCTATGGTACAATGTTCAACTATTAGCAATTTAGTAGTATTTACAGTGAACTTCAGACTTATTTTACTATATGAAGTCATGCCGCAGGTTACCACCTTTTCTTTATTATGGAGTTATTGATAAAGTTAATGTGCACACTCTCCTGATTGTTAACACGGTTTTGGATGACATAACACACATGGATAACTAATTTAACAATTTAGTAAATTAAAATCTAAACATAATTAACTAATTTGAGTTTACATGATAAAGAACTGATTAGAATAGCTAATACAGTCGTCCAATAATGGATTTATCTGTTTAGAAAACCACTGAATTCATGTAAATATAAGCATGTAAACTGTCTTTGATTTCTGCTTTGTACCTCTGTTGGCCTGAACATGCGTATGAACATCATTGCATTATACAATTTTCAATTTTTTCTTTGTCTTCCTTTCTTTAAAACAAATACCACCTTGTTTAATAAAATAAATCAAAATATAGAATTTCTACATATTTAATTGAACATCTATTAACTGACTAAATATAACCTTTTAGCAAGTCTTGAAAAACACAAGAGTAACACCGTCAGTTCAGATCACATCAACAAGTGGTTTTAAGCGTGACCTGTTTGTAAATCAGTCATAATAAAAATAAATGTAAAATATGCAAAATAATGAAGGCATCTTACCAGATGAATGACAAAGAACAAAAGCGCTGTGCCTTTACATACAGTTTTGAAAGAAAGACGTGCCATGTTATTTAATGGATTCTGAAGAGTTTTCTGCAACTTTTCTCAACAATGAACTACTCTACAACCTCATTAAATTGACTTGTCCTTCTCGAACCAAACTGAGCACTGATGTGAGAGGTGTCAGCTCTTGCTCAAGCTGTCACTAGAGTTAAATATTACTGTTAATTTGAATAATGTTCCATGTCTTTTCCACTCTGCTGAACAGAACAAGCATTACAAAACTGAAAGCTGAAAATAAAGCTTCCTTTGAATTTTTCCATATTCTAGTTAACACTGAAAACTTACAAACACTGGTCAGTGAGAACTATATGAAGATTTGTATAACTCCCACATAAAGGACGCAACAGAATCAGTGTTTTAAATGTCATGTTTCAATAGATTTTTATTCATTAATTGAAATAAAATACTAAATGCATTAAAGCTATTGTTATTAAGCTATGCGGCTATAACAAATTCTACAGTTCTGAGAAAGTTTCCACAAGATTTTGGAGCGTTTCTGTGGGATTTGTTGTCCATTCATTGAGAATTTTGAAGTCATATTTTCACCCAGATTTGTGAGGTCAGACACTAATGCTGGACGAGATGGATTGGCTGACAGTCCCCACTCTCTCAGTTCCTTGGGGTTGAGGTCAGGGCTCTGTGTAAGCCAGTCAAATTCTTTCCACACCAGACTCATCCAACCATGACCTTATGGACATTGCTTCATGCAGTGGGTCACAGTCAAGCTCTGGTTCCCACGAAGCTGGAAGCATAGCATCGTCTAAATTATCTTGGTATAATGTAGCTTTAAGTTTTCCTTTCACTGGAAGTAAGGGGCCCAAACAACAACTCCCATTAAACAGTACCACGCTATTATCCCTTCTACACCAAACTACAGCAGTCCAGCAGGTAATGTTCAGCTGGCATTCACCAGACCCAGATTCACCCATCAGACTGTCAAACAGAGAAGTAAGATTCATCACTCCAAAGAACAGGTTTCCACTGCTCCAGAGACCAGTGGTGATGTGCTTTAAACTACTCCATTTGAGGTTTGGTACTGTGCTTGGTCCTTTCTGAAAGAAGAAAGTCATATACAACAGGATGGCTTGAGGGTGAGTAAATCATGAGGTTATTTCCATTTTTGGGCGAACCATCCTTTTAATGTCAGTGGAAGTTTGTAACTCTTCAGCTGTGGAATCTGCATTGTTGGTGACTTATGCGCACCATGCGCCTCAGCACACAACGGCCCGCTCTTAACTTTACATGTTCTTCTGCTTCATGACTGAGTTACTGCTTTTTCTAAACGTTTCTACTTTTCAGTAAAACCATTTACAGTTGACCTTGGAATGTCTAGCAAGTTTGAAATTTCACAAACAGACTGCAAAGGTGGCATCCTATCAAAGAACCATGCTTGAAATCACAGAGCTTATGTTTGTAAATGCAAAATGTATGGTCTACATGCTTGAATTTTTACACCTGTGGCAACAGGTCTGATTGAAACACCTGAAATAATTCAGAAGCCTGTTCCAAAACATTTGTCATTTGCTTCATCCGAAAGCCCTAAAATGGTGCCTTCGGAGGCAGTATTCCAAGGCAGAAAGGCATCAAGGCATGCCCGAATCCAAATTCTACTTAACTTCCTCTCTCTGGAAGTACCTTCTTTTAATCTAATTTTGAAGACAGCATAGCTATAGACCCCTTAAAAGTTTGTAAACATTGCAACGTCTCTGGGTAAGCAGTGCTTTGCTGGAGGTAAAAAGAGGCAAGGACACAATGTTGACAAGCGTAAGCTAGCATGTTTTAAGAAGGATTTATTAAACATGGATGCAGAAGAAGGTTCGGAACTGTCCGAATATGTACAGTCCCTGACTCTGCGGGACCATGACAGCTTTTTTTTTATTATTATTAACTGTCGCGGATGGAAGCAGGCTACCTGACCCGTATGCCATACGGCCATATGAATTACTTTTGGGTGGTATGGGGAATTTTGTCAAGGCTTATTTTCTAGTGTTACCTTTCGCTGGGCTAACTATGATTAGCAATGTGTATTATTTTAAGAGACCATTCAAAGGATGGCACACACATCTATCTCTGTATGTTTGTTTAACATTTAAACTAGGTAGTGCGCTGAAGGTTGGCAACTTTTCACCTATAAAACAGAAACTTGCTGATTTACTAGATAAAACCAACACACCAGTTCATATGCATATATTATTTTACCTGATATGAAGTGTGCACTGCAAACACGAGCATTATTTATGATCATCTCCGTCCAGTTTGTACACCGTATTGCATACAACCACAATTGTCTTCTTGATTTCTGTGAATGAATGTCTGGCGTTTTTTTTGTTTTGTTTTTTTTTTGGTATGCGCATGCGTGAGTGAGTGAGCAGCAGGTGATGTCGCGTGGCAAAATTTATTAATTTATGGGAGAATTTTAAGTATTATTAGTGAAAAAATGGTAGAATTCAATTAAGAATCATTTTTTATTTTTGAATGGGCCAAAATTAAGTTGGCGTTACGCTCCAGTGGCATACTTTTTGATTCGATTGATTCCCACTTTTTGTTTGATGGCGTCTGATACAACAAAGACGCCCGGAGCTTCAAATAAAAAAAGAGTTGAGCCACCAAACAAGCGACTAAACACGGACCTAGAAAGCAGTCCGGATAATTATTTTTCTTTTACACTGGATATGAAGGGAATACTGACCAAAATAAATGAGAAATTATAGAAGCTTGACAAGCTGGACACAATGTCGGATGATACCAAAGATCTAAAAGAGACTTTGATCGCAAATGGGATATCACTGGAGCAGACACGCAAGGATCTTGAGTCTGTGGAAAAAATGGTGAAGAACGTGCAGCAGTCTGTGAAAGATGTTTCCAGGGAAAACCTCAAGCTGAAGGAAAAAATGCTGGAGATGACAGCGCGCTCTTTTTTTTTTCTATTTATTGATAACTTTTTGTTTGAATCTTTCAAACATTTTACAACAGTAGCCAGGTGGTGAAGACAAGAAAAAATAAACTAAATTACAATGTCACTTGCAATCGCTACTTGCATTCTCAGACTTGCACTCTCTGACACTTGTGCTTCTGTTAGCGACGTCACTTGCAGTTTTTATTTTATTTTTTGTTTATTTTGTAAGATTGTTCGAACTTTTTGTTTGAATCTCTCAACATTTTACAACAGTAGCCAGGTGGTGAAGACAAGAAAAAAGAAACTAAATTACAATGTCACTTGCAATCGCTATGTGGCGAGTGGGGCGGGGCCGAGAGACGTGGGAACAAGGAGGGAGGCCAGGTGTAGTGATTGGAGATGAGCTGCACCTGCGCCCCACCGCCAGTATCGAGTCCCACGTAGGAGATGGAAGGATATAAAACTGGAGCGATGACCGTGAAGGACGAGAGAGGAACAGGCCTGGGACATTATTTTATGTTTGCTTTTTATTTGCGCGCACCAGTCGTCCGCGAGGGGCTGGTGCGCTGTTTTGTATTTATTTTGAATATTAAAATTATGTTTTGATTGTGCGCCGGTTCCCGCCTCCTTCTTCCCGATGTATATGGAGTTTCAATATCGTTACACGCTACTTGCACTCTCTGCTACCTGTGACGTCACTTGCAATCGACACAAATCATGCATGTTGCCAATGGAGACAAGACGCTGTGGTGGTGAATAAACGATTAAAACTAAATTAGTAGGCCTACTACTACACACAAAGTCTTTCGTTAAGCATTTTCCTCCTGTAGAAAAAACTAACACTTAATATGGCATAATGTATAAGGATACATTAATTTCAATTAAAAGACCAAATTCGATATATAGTTATTATTTAATGTACTACAAGGCAAGCAGTAATCTCTCTCGTACGCGCCCTGTCAGGCGCAGCAGTCATTCTATTCTACATCACTCACCGATCAAATAAGGCTTTGACAGCCGCCAAAAAAAAGATCAATGCAGAAAAATCCCTGGATTGGTTATATAACGTTGGACAGAATGTTGATCCGACCATCGGGTATATTCAGCGCACATAAGGTAAACGTTTTGCAAACGATTTTTAGATAGATAAAAACAGGTTGACGAATCGATGCGCATATTTTGCGTCAACGTTTTTATTTTATTTTTGCGTCGACGTCATCGATGACCTCGACCCGTTGTCCCAGCCCTAGGTAAAGGATATTGGAAATGTAATCAATCATTGTTAGAAGATAGTAATTTCATTATTAAAACAAGACAATTAATTTCAGATTTTTTTTCTTTTTAACACTGACTCAGCAAATCCACTTATTGTTTGGGATGCGTCTAAATGTGCTTTTCGAGGCCATGCTATAAAATTCTCTTCATGGAAATATAAACAAACTTGTAATAGAGAAAGAATTTTATTAAATGAGGTGCACAACATAAAAAATCGCTTGGATACAAACAGATCTGATTGCATCGAGCAAGATTTACAAAAATTAGATGACAAAGAAAAAGAATTAGAGAGGTTCTATCAGAATAAAATCAAAGGAATTATATATATAGAACTAAAGCTAATTGGATGGAACAAGGTGAAAAATGTTATAAGTATTTTTTGCAACTCCAAAATAGAAATTATCCCAGAAAGAATATATCAAAAATTTTGAAAGATGACAGAACAAATATGATTTCAACAAATGGCATTTTGAAAAAACATTGATGGAGTATTATAATGGGATATTTAATGAAGAGGCACCTCATTTATCTCATCTTCCTTTGTCTGAACATATGGAAATGTATCCCCACCCAGAACTTACCAATGTTCAACAAAAATTATGTGAAGGTCTTGTTACTAAGAAGGAATTATATGATGCAATTTGTTCCTTTCAAAATGGAAAAACAGCAGGTTTAGATGGAATACCAGTGGAGGTATACAAAACATTCTTTACAGAGATTAAAGATTCTTTACTGGCATGCTACAATTACTCTTTTGAGATTGGTTGTCAATCAAATTCTCAGAAAGAAGGTTTAATTTCATTACTTTTGAAACATGATGTAGAGGGTCAGGACAAGGAAATTGTGAAATTAAAAAAATTGGAGACCCCTTACACTTTTATGTTGTGATACACGTATTTTTGCCAAATGCTTAGCACTGAGTTTAAAAAAAAGTTATTCAGGACTTAATTCTCCCTGATCAAACAGGTTTTTTTTTTAAATACAGTAGGCGATAACATTAGACGCCTGCTTGAAATAATGGCTTATTATGATAAAGAACATTTTGCCTGGATTGATATTTATAGCTGATTTTGAGAAGGCTTTTGATATGATAAATTGGAATTTTATATATCAATGTCTAAACATTTACAACTTTGGTGAGAGTTTTATTAAATGGATTCATGTAGTACTATATCAAAACCCATGCAGTAAAATAATTAATAATGGACATATTTCTGATAAAATTGGAGTGAGACAAGGCTGCCCCCTTTCATCTTATTTATTCATTCTTTCAATTGAAATGTTGGCCATTAGAATGGTAAATGGTAAATGGACTGCATTTATATAGTGCTTTCAACAGACCACATGGCCATCCAAAGTGCTTTACAATTTGCCTCACATTCACCCATTCACACACACATTCACACACACATTCACACACCGACGGTGGTGTCTGCCATACAAGGCGCCATCCAGCTCATCGGGAGCAGCTGGGGTTAGGTGTCTTGCTCAAGGACACCTCGACACTTGGTCAGGTGGAGCCGGGGATCGAACCACCAACCTTCCGGTTTGTAGACAACCTACATGAACCACTGAGCCACTGCCGCCCCATAATAAGGAATAATGCAAATATTAAGGGATTGGAAGTGAATGGGTTAGAATCAAAGTCTTATTTTTATGCAGATGATGCCTCATTTTACATAAATCCAGATGTTTTGTCATTAGATTCACTTGTTACAGAATTGGATTCCTTTTGCTTTACTTTCTGGATTAAAACCAAATTACGATAAATGCTCTATTCTTAGAATTGGATCTCTAAAAAGATCAAATAAATTTTCCTTTATTGTACCTATTCAATGTTCAGAAGGCCCTGTTAATCTTCTAGGTATACATATGCAACCCGTTCTCATCAGTCTGCGTATAAATAACACGACTTTACACTTTCTATTTGCGTGTAATGCATACGCCAAATGCCATTTTTGCGTGCGTATGATACGCCAATCCTTCCCATTAATTTCGGTGGAGAGCAGATGCGTCCAAATAACACGCATCATCTTCAGCGGCAGTGACGTCACCAGAGAGGCTCGTTCAGTTCACCTGATGCGCGTACACCTTCAAACAGGTAAGCAAGGGTAAATATATTTTTTTCTTCTTCTTTTTGTAATGATATCACGTGGTTAAGCGTATTGTTTTAATTATTTCAGTATTTCTGCATCACGTTAGACAGGGCCGTGTTTTTAAAGGGCAGTTTATGCTCAAATTATGGGTCAGTGGGCTGCTCAGCTAGCCTACCATTGTCATTAGCCTAAGCTAACCTGTACTGTTTATAGACCTGTTGCAGTTTTAAATAAATTTATGATGGGTCTTCAGCGTTTAGACATGACTAATACAAGCACAACAAAGCACCCAACCCAATATCGCGTGATAATCGTGATCGTGTAAAAAGTCCACACATTTAGCATATTTTTACAATACTAGCCTAACTTTTGCTTGACCACGTCATGTGTAGCCAATACACACACAGTAACTACAGCATATTTACCATGCTTCTCCTACTGTAACCGTAGTTTTACTCTGGTATTTGTATTTACTAACACACAATAACCACGACATTTACTATGGGTTTACCATAGTAACCATAGTTTTACTCTGGTATTTGTAGTTACTAACACACAATAACCACGACATTTACTATGGGTTTACCATAGTAACCATAGTTTTACTCTGGTATTTGTAGTTACTAACACACAATAACCACAACACTTACCAGGATTTTACCACAGTAACTGTGTTTTTACTCTACACTATTTGTAAAGCACAGTAACCACTAAGTTTGCCATGCCTTTAATATCTTTTTGTGATGTAATTGTAATTCAGTGTTTTTTCTGTCTTGCAGTTACGTCGGATTACATACTCCACAACAACCTGTAATCCAGCAGATCTTTAAAGAAGCCATCTCTTGTAAAATCTCTCTCTCTCTCTCTCTCTCTCGCTCTGCTAGAATTAACAGGGAACTTCAACTCCACGCTCCCAATGCTGATATTGAAGAAGCTGTCAAGGGGGCTGAACAAGTCCTTCAAGGGATCAACCCTTCACAGGTAATGTTGAAGACTCTTAGTTATAACTGATTTGCTTTAATGAACGCATCCTTATATTACGTGTTAATCAAATATTTTGGTCACAGATCATTTTAACACACTGTCTCAACATGTTTATATTTCAGGAAGGCCTGTCATGAGATTTGAATTTGACCATCTTGTGCATTTATGAAGAAGACCAAAAGCTGCAAAGGCAAACACTTCCAATGGTACGTCAGATACATTTTTCTCAGCATTTGATGTTTCTTAAATTTTGGTTCACTTAGCCCATCAGGAAGAACACTCAACAAAGAGCATGTTGTAGTAGTAATAATTCATCCAATAATCATATTATATTGCACAAGCGTACTTGTACAAAATTCTACAACTTTTACTCCTACTGCTGTTATTGGCCATTACCACAGCTCCCATCAGATTGTGCCCATTGTAAGAGTGTTTATATCATGAAGTTTAAATGAAGTCCATTGTATTCTTTATTAATCTTTACAAATTGGTGCCGCCTCTTCCTGTTTCAACAGTACATGATATCTGTCCACACCTCATAGTCTGCCTTTCTTTCTATGGTGATGTTACTGAACACATCTGTCTTAGAAGCAAGAGAATGGAAATCCTAGTTTAACTTTTCAAGTGCTACAAATCAGATCTTCAATGAATTTGGGCAATCAGATCACTTAAAGTTGTTCACACAAAGACCAATAACTATAATGAGAAGTATTTTAGCATCCACACCAACAGACAATACTGTTCTCTTAAATCTCTTAAATGTTCCCCTCATTCTGTTAAATTTATACACAAAATTCTGCCTTTCTCTGCCTTTTTCACTTCATCTTCATGCTGTACTCCCTCACTCACACATTCTTTTATGCTCTGTTGTAAGGCAGAAACTGAGAGTTTGCATGATGGTATTTTCTCAGACGCTGAATCTGATGTGAACAGATGAACTCAGGAGCCTACTAGAGTTGCCAAGGAACTTGTGCTTGAAGTATATAATTATATCTGCCTTATTTATATTTTTAAACAACAATAATGATTAAACATGGGGTCAGTAAATATTTTCTTGTTTTACAGCTGAAGACCAGAAACGCAAAGAAAATCATTCAAACCAGTCCTAAAGAAATGAGGAATGAACATGGACTTCTTGTGCCCCAAAAGAAAAGACAGAAAGGTGAAAAGTTTCACATTTCAATTTGTATGTCTGAATTCAATGCAGTTATGTGTGGTACAACATTGATGTTGATCTCTCAAAAGACTTTTCAAGTCCGCAGTTATAGTTTTTCACATATACATCTTTTTTATAGCTCCTAAAATGAGCAAATAAGCTGTGCATCATCTCTGTGATTTGGGAAGGAAAGGACTGAATATGGTGAGTACTGACACCTGCAACTGTATTCACCAACACTATTACTCTAGAATGGTTATTGCTGTTATTGCTGACTTATTGTTTTGTCTGTTTGTTTGAATTAAGATGAAGCCAGTTGATGAAGATATCAATTGAATGGCCACCGAGTGCATCACTGCTACCTGAACCCATCAGTTATCTGCTGTGAAGACTGCATTCACAAACCGCTCTACTGCGACAGCTCAGATGTTACGGCCTGTAAAAGTAAACATCACAGCTAAACAACGAGAGCTAGTTGTGGTGGGATTCTTTTGGCCAATATCCCCAACAAGAATCAATGTTAAGTCCAGTGCAACAATTATAAATAAAAATACTATATATTGTTTATTGATTTACCATAACCTAAATACATGTTTTGGCCCTCCAGGACATCTAGACCAGGTGGAGTGTGAGGAGGACCGTCAGAGACTCCAGCCAGCCGAGCCATGGATTGCTCTCACTGTTACCATCAGGCAGACGTTATCACAGAACCTACACCAGCAGACAGTGAGACAAGTTCCTTTCACAGGCAATCAGACTGAACTGAACTCATACCAGTAAAACCATACACACCCCACCAACCTCATATGCCCTGCACTCTTATCAGTTATGCTGACTGGACTCAATATTATTATGCACCCTGACATTCTGTTTGCACTAATTCATACCGTGCTTTACTGCAGAGATGTATGTGTACTGTGATTATTATTGTTTTCAATTCATGCTCTTTGTATAGCATAATTTTTAACATATATTGTTCTCTACCTGAATTGAGTCCCTTATATATGTGTGTTGCATATATATATATATTCAGAATTTGTATTTCATATATATTCATGAATTAATTCATTTGTCATCCATACTGTCACGCTGCAGTCTGCACCCAAGACTTTCATCACCTGTATACTTGTGTTCATTGTATTGTGACAATAAAGATATTTGATTTAAATTAGTTACATGTCTTTTGTTCATCAGTTGTGCTGTAGGGTGCTGCATAACAACTGCAAAAAAAATGTATGACGTGGAAGATTATGATATGTCCAGGACATGGACAAGCAAGAAGAGGAAGAAAAGCAGGAGAGCTCTAAAAACTTGATGTGATTCTTTGGGGCTCAAGACATTTCACCATGCATGCATTTGCATGGCTTCATCTGATTAGAAAAACATGGTTTAAACATAACCCATTTTTAATATTGTTAAAAATTGTATATCATTTGTCTTAATACACTACTTTAGTTGTCTTTATGTTGTATCCTCCAGTAAAGTACTGCACATGGTGTTGGATAATAAAGTAGGGTGAATATTCTATATTAAGAATGGTGTTTGGTAAATACACCATTTAATTTTGTAAACAATAGATAAATGTGTTTTAATTAAGAAATGAACATTTGGTTACATTAATGACATTCAGTTAGATGAAGGGCAGGCTGAAAGCTGCATTAGAAGATACTGCATGGACTATAATGCTGCAGGAATTTCATGCACAACTGAAGGTGATGGACAAGGGAAAGATCAACATGAATCCAGTACTGTATAATAAGCAAGATGAGCATGCACATTACTGATGTTTAGTACCCGAGGAGGACAAATATGAGGAGTATTTTACACAGAGACACAAATTAGCTCTTAATATTATGATTCTTTGCATTGCATGAATTGTATGGCTTTGCACTATAAACTACACACTCTCTGTACCTTGTCTTACTGAATGACACATTGACACTGTGAAAGTACAATGAAGTGTCACAGTATGTATTGGTTGTTTAAATTGGTGTCTTTGTTTACTTTCAATACTGTATCCTTGCACCTGATATAATTCAATATTTGGAGCCTATTCCAAATAGGCACTGATGTATATTTTTATGGTTCTATTCTTATTCTAAGATAAACATGACTTACAACTTACATATTGGCAATTTGTTGAAAAGAAAAACTTAAATATTATGACTCGGCACAGTCTGTTGTCCATGATGAGAAAAGGTATGTGTATGTTTTACTGCCCTTCCATCTTCAAGGGCCCAGTAGAGTCCCTTAGAAGAGCAAAAAAATGTAAATTTCAAATGGCTGTAAATCAAAGTCTGATTATAGTGTCAAAGAAAAAATTGGCAGGACAACTACGTATGCTATGCTAATTAAATAATGTTGGACAGAGTTTTCAAACATATATGGAAAGGTGGTATAAAGGTGTTTAAAAAAGTGCACTTAGTAAAATATCGAATTTCAGCCTGCCTCTTAAATATGTCATTAATGTTTACACAATGAACATGTTTAGATGACCCTTTGTTAAAAAAGATTGCATTTTCCCATTTTTTTAATTATTAAACATTTTAAACTACATTACCCATAAGCCTCTGCCATTCTATCGTTTGAACGCGAGTAATATTAGCGCTGGTATTTGGAGTTTATTGGACTTGTGCTTAGGGTTAGGGTTACGATTTCGGTAAAGAGGTAATTTCTCACGACATAGCAACACTGCATTGTTAACTGAAGGTGTTACTGACGTAATAATTACAGTCAAACGGACTTTGCAACATTAAGCGGTTTATAATTTGGGTTAAAAGATAGTCCAATCACAGCGAGTTCTGCGAGAGCCAAGGGAACGTCAAAGCCAATGGCAACCCAGTTGAGCAGAGGCGTCACACTAACTTGTACATATATGGTCATTTATGCCGGGAGCTTCCGGGTTCCTGTAGTGAATGGACAGAAGCTGCAGTTACCCTGATGCAGCAAGACATACGTTGATTAAAGGTGTTTTTTTTTGTTTTGTGTTTTAACGAAGGTATAATGATTCCCATTGTATTGAATAGGCTACATTGTTTACACTAATATTAGTGTACAGTACTTAAACTCAAAAGTTTGCATATACTGTGTGAAAAATAAATGTCAAAATGTTTCATTTGCTCAAAAAAAAAAAAACACCTCTGAAGATTATTTAAACACAATATTTTTCTACTACTCAATTTTCCTTCTGTAATATTTACAATGTATTTATAGTGTATTAAAGGTAAACAATTTATCACATCTACGTTTCATGGAAATGGACCCTAAAAACTTGCCATTCTTAGATCCACCAGTTGAACTATAGGAATAGAAAACAAACAAACAAACATCATGACATCAATCACTCATTGTCTAGTCATTTTACAGTGTTTATTGATATGTCAAACTTTTCGCAGATAAACATAGTGCCCAGAACAGTCTCTCTCCAGTTTATTCCACTATGAAAAAAAAGAAAAGTTGATAAAAAAAAATGCATAGAGGTAACTAAGTGAAAACAAACAAACACAATTGCAACAGAAACTCCCTTCAAAAAACATAAGTTTAATATTCAAAAATAAAAAGGGAATTTGTTTACAGAAATCCTGACAAAAGATGCCAAAGAATAATCAAGGTTACAGTTGAAAATATATTGTTTTCTTCCCTTTATCAACCAAATAGGCAAAAATGATTAAGAACAATGCTCCAATATTTTACAATTATCACCTTTAAAAACATATATCCTGTAATCATTGTTTGCTTCTATTGTGAATAAATGCAAAACAAATAAATGGTTAATAATAATAATTATTATTATGTGTATATATATATATATATATATACAGGAGTGCTTATAGTAGAGATTGGAGTGATGAATGTAGAGGTTGGCAGTAAAGGACTGAGAGCAGATGTGTCACACAAGAGAGGAAGATCTGGAAGCTTTTGAATGGGCTGATATTGTGAAGAGCTGATGAAGAATGATTAAGTAATCTGTGAGAAATCCTGCAAGAAGAAACAAAGATAATTTATCACATTATGAACAACAAAAACACAGACAACAACAAATGGCAGAATACAACATACTGTAACTGCAGTGTGCATAGCAGTAATTGTACAGTACTGTCTGTTGGTGTGGATGCTAAAATACTTCTCATTATAGTTATTGGTCTTTGTGTGAACAACTTTAAGTGATCTGATTGCCCAAATTCATTGAAGATCTGATTTGTAGCACTTGAAAAGTTAAACTAGGATTTCCATTCTCTTGCTTCTAAGACAGATGTGTTCAGTAACATCACCATAGAAAGAAAGGCAGACTATGAGGTGTGGACAGATATCATGTACTGTTGAAACAGGAAGAGGCGGCACCAATTTGTAAAGATTAATAAAGAATACAATGGACTTCATTTAAACTTCATGATATAAACACTCTTACAATGGGCACAATCTGATGGGAGCTGTGGTAATGGCCAATAACAGCAGTAGGAGTAAAAGTTGTAGAATTTTGTACAAGTACGCTTGTGCAATATAATATGATTATTGGATGAATTATTACTACTACAACATGCTCTTTGTTGAGTGTTCTTCCTGATGGGCTAAGTGAACCAAAATTTAAGAAACATCAAATGCTGAGAAAAATGTATCTGACGTACCATTGGAAGTGTTTGCCTTTGCAGCTTTTGGTCTTCTTCATAAATGCACAAGATGGTCAAATTCAAATCTCATGACAGGCCTTCCTGAAATATAAACATGTTGAGACAGTGTGTTAAAATGATCTGTGACCAAAATATTTGATTAACACATAATATAAGGATGCGTTCATTAAAGCAAATCAGTTATAACTAAGAGTCTTCAACATTACCTGTGAAGGGTTGATCCCTTGAAGGACTTGTTCAGCCCCCTTGACAGCTTCTTCAATATCAGCATTGGGAGCGTGGAGTTGAAGTTCCCTGTTAATTCTAGCAGAGCGAGAGAGAGAGAGAGAGAGAGAGAGAGAGAGAGAGATTTTACAAGAGATGGCTTCTTTAAAGATCTGCTGGATTACAGGTTGTTGTGGAGTATGTAATCCGACGTAACTGCAAGACAGAAAAAACACTGAATTACAATTACATCACAAAAAGATATTAAAGGCATGGCAAACTTAGTGGTTACTGTGCTTTACAAATAGTGTAGAGTAAAAACACAGTTACTGTGGTAAAATCCTGGTAAGTGTTGTGGTTATTGTGTGTTAGTAACTACAAATACCAGAGTAAAACTATGGTTACTATGGTAAACCCATAGTAAATGCCGTGGTTATTGTGTGTTAGTAACTACAAATACCAGAGTAAAACTATGGTTACTATGGTAAACCCATAGTAAATGTCGTGGTTATTGTGTGTTAGTAACTACAAATACCAGAGTAAAACTATGGTTACTATGGTAAACCCATAGTAAATGTCGTGGTTATTGTGTGTTAGTAACTACAAATACCAGAGTAAAACTATGGTTACTATGGTAAACCCATAGTAAATGTCGTGGTTATTGTGTGTTAGTAACTACAAATACCAGAGTAAAACTATGGTTACAGTAGGAGAAGCATGGTAAATATGCTGTAGTTACTGTGTGTGTATTGGCTACACATGACGTGGTCAAGCAAAAGTTAGGCTAGTATTGTAAAAATATGCTAAATGTGTGGACTTTTTACACGATCACGATTATCACGCGATATTGGGTTGGGTGCTTTGTTGTGCTTGTATTAGTCATGTCTAAAAGCTGAAGACCCATCATAAATTTATTTAAAACTGCAACAGGTCTATAAACAGTACAGGTTAGCTTAGGCTAATGACAATGGTAGGCTAGCTGAGCAGCCCACTGACCCATAATTTGAGCATAAACTGCCCTTTAAAAACACGGCCCTGTCTAACGTGATGCAGAAATACTGAAATAATTAAAACAATACGCTTAACCACGTGATATCATTACAAAAAGAAGAAGAAAAAAATATATTTACCCTTGCTTACCTGTTTGAAGGTGTACGCGCATCAGGTGAACTGAACGAGCCTCGCTGGTGACGTCACTGCCGCTGAAGATGATGCGTGTTATTTGGACGCATCTGCTCTCCACCGAAATTAATGGGAAGGATTGGCGTATCATATGCACGCAAAAATGGCATTTGGCGTATGCATTACACGCAAATAGAAAGTGTAAAGTCGTGTTATTTATACGCAGACTGATGAGAACTGGTTGACATATACCAGTAGAAAAAGAGCTCATTGTAAAGATTAATTTCGAGATGAAACTCCAAAAAATGAATACAATTCTTGAGGCTCGGAGGGGCAAATATCTTTCTATATTTGGAAATGTAACTGTAATTAACTCATTGATACTTTCACAATTTACATACTTACTGCAAGCCTTACCTTCACCTGATGCACTGTTCATGAAAACATATGAAAAGGTTATTTTTAATTTTATTTGGAATGGTAAAACTGACAAAATAAAACGTGAAAATGGAGGTTTAGGATTGAAGAGTCTTGCAACACTTGATATGGCTTTAAATGGTGCTTGGATCCAACGATTATATAATAACCAACACTGGTTTTCATCTAAATTATTCATAGTGCAACGTGGTGCATCATCAATAGCCAAACTTTATCCTTTTTTTCAACTAGATCAAGAATCAAGAGTAACTTTGAATATTTTTTTCCCTGATCTCTCCCTTTTTTTTTTTTTTTTAATTGTTTGTCTATGTGGTTTTGCTTTCAGTTTTCTACGCCAGATAATATATTAGAGATTAAACAGCAGATATTGTGGCTAAACTCAAATATTTGCATAGATTAAAAAAAAAAACCTGTATACTGGCAGTCTTTTTTAGATAATAATGTACTTTTTGTAAATGACTTCCTGAATGATAAAGGAGATTTTCTTAGCTATGAATCCTTTACTTCAATCAAAATGACTGTATCTGCAGTTGATATCAGCAATTTCTCCAGCTTGGAAAACAATATTAATTGACTCAAATACACATCTAGGCGTTTGCCGTCCGGCAATAAAAAAAACTATAAATGGTTGGGACATAGAAAAGTTAATCTTGATATGTACACTTTCTTAGTATCATTTAAAAATACAGAAATTTCTCCATATTATATTCATGATTATTGGAAGAGTATTTTTGATACTCCGCTTCCTCGGTTAAATATTTTTAAGAATTTGTACAAATCATCTTGTTCAACATATTTATGGGCCTTCCAGTTAAAATTGTATACAAGATTTTATCAACAAAGAAAATGTAAAAAATCTGGAGAATAACTGAGGAAAAAAAATTGCAGATATTGTGGAGAAAAAGAGGAAGACATTTTACATTTGTTCTGGTATCGTCCAGATGTAGCTCGTTTTTGGCACAAGGTGGCAGCTTGGTTATATGAACAAGGAATTATCTTACTTATGTCACCAAAATATATAATTTGGGGTGTGCTTGAAGAAGAAAATGTTGTTAAATACCATTGTGCTTCTTGGTAAATATTTTATTTTTAAAAGAGAAAACATATTAAAATATAATTATTTGGTGTGTTCCTAAAACATTATTATTTATTGACTAAGAATGTGATAAAAGATAAAAGCAGGCCACAATCAGATAGTTGGCAAAAATTAGCATTAACAAAAAAATGGGATAAAGAACAATAAAGACCTATTTTTTATGTTTTTCAATTTTTTTTTTTTTTTTTCTGGCTGTCATAGAGTTAATTTTCAGTGTAAATGTAAAAATGGCTGACATGTTAAGGATGTATGTAGTTTTTTTTTCTTTTTTTTCTGTATTACCCCTGTTGACTTGTTTTTTTTTCTGTTGTAAATTTTTTTTTTTTTTGTTGTTGTTTTTTTTTTATGTCTACCGTGATCCGGTAAAACTTGAGTTTTGAAACAAAAGGGCTGTTCCTTCTATTCTAGCAGCCAAAAATCCAAAAAGAAGACATTTTAAAGTCAAAACCTCAAACTTTTAGCGCACCTGCAATGAGTTCTGCCTTATGTTTTGCCTCCAGCTAGAGCGGTGACGTCACAGTGACGTAGACGGTCTATATCTTTCACTTCCTTTGATATCCCACAACTCCGCGTTCCATTCCATAACAGCTGAGCTAAAAAAAGTAACATTTTGTGGTCAGTTTGTGTGTAAGTGTATATTTCTGACTTACTTTTTGCTTTTTTTATGTTACTTCCAGCGAGAAATCATTATAATAGTAATTAAATACTCATTTAGTTCACCAAAACTCATTCTATTTTGTTGTAGAACATTAAACCATTACACTGCCTCAGAAGCCTGTCCGAAATCACTTTCATGAGGTGCCTTTGTGCAAAAATGCTGCATGCAAAGTCTTTGCCTCATAAGGCAGTGAGAAAGCAAGTCAGCTGGCTTGGCTTTCCGATGCACCCATTATAGTTCGTGTCCAATCCTGTTCCTGGAGGAGCATCTAGCACTGTCCACCTTTAACCTTAATCTAAGGCTAAGTCTTCAGTCTTCAGACTCAATATAAACTTCCAGACAAGTGTGTTGAAGCAGATTGGAGCTAAAAATCTGCAGGACAATGGTTCTCCAGGAGCAGTATTGGATACCCAATACAGTATAGTTTTACAATATAGTTTTAAAATTCATCTGTTAGTTATACATTTTTTGTTCATTGTTTGCAGCATGTGTCAGAAACATCCCCAAAAAATGGATCATCATTTGATAAAGCCAAAAAGAGGTTTAGTAAAGACACTTCCTATACACACGAACCATCCGTACATACAACTAAGTTCACAAAAGCTACAGAAGCAAGACACAAGTGAAAATGATTTTCCTGAAGTCACCAGTGTATAATGTAAGTGATACAAGTACTCTATTTTTCAAATACTTATCAATTGCTAAATAAAAATATTCCAAATATTGATGATAGAAAGGTATACAGTTAAAATAGCTTAAACAGTGCTGTATAAAATACATTTGAGCAATATCACACAAGTAAGAGTGCAGATGATTGCAGCTGTGCTAAATATAAGAACAGCTCAGTTGCGGGTGTGATTGATTTAAACTAAATGTGCAGTAAATAGGACATTGATGTAGAGTTACTTCAATACATTAGAGTTACTTACATCAGAAGTAAAACTGTACCATAAATAATAAATCCAAACACCTTTACGTTATTTGTATTATTCTCAGTTAAGGTAAGTCAAAACATATCTAAATTATAACCACTTTAAAATGCTTACAAATTCGAACTGAAGACTTCTTGGTGGTCAGTTCTGGCTTAGCTATAAATCAAGGCCATGAGAAGTGAAAGTCAATTTATTTATGACAATTAGTATCTCTGGCAGTATAGATATTCTAAAACTACTGTATACAAGTATTAAATAAAGTGTAATATCAAAAAGTTATTTGCTTGAGGCAATATCGGTGATGGTTCTGGTGCCGGAGAAGCTCTTCAGGTGGTCCCGAAACAGCATCTGATGTCACTGTTGTCTTCACGGATGTTTAAACTAGTGACTTTCCTAAATGAGGTTATCCAGACTGGACACGCCCTCAATGTCTTAAAATAGCCTCATTCATTATCTCTACTTTCTACTTCCTCCGAACTCCACTGCAGCCCTCTGCGTCCCGTCCATGATTACGATTATGGTTTTTGACGGCTTAATCCTTTGATGTAGCTTTTGAGACTGCATAAATATTGCTTCATTACGCCTTTTGGATTAACAGCCTCCTGGAAGTCCACAATTCATATATCAAGTCTGGAAGCTTTCATTAATCTTAAGACAGCAGTGTGCTGTCTGGCTTTAGAAAGGTCATTCTGATTCCCAGCGATCAGACGCCTCTTCCTAACAGCCCGGACAGAAAGTGTGGTTATCTACCCATGCCCTCTGTCTCTGTCTTCCATGCAGAAAGTAAATGGCCCATCGTGCAGATTTCCAAAGCTGTAGGCCACTCGAGGTGACATTCTGGACCACCCCTACTCACTGTGTTCCACTATGATCATCCCAACCATCCAGTTCCTTGGAGACATGGTCAACCAAAGCATCCCCTCTCCGCTCACTTACCCTGGACTTTTAATTGCATACACCTGTTCACAATTAACCAGCTCATCAAGGTGTCCATGTATACCCATCACATACTTACCCTTATTCTCAAGTCTTAAAAAGAGGATTCTACAATACCCTTCAGGATCAGTGGTGGAGCTAGAGTTTTAAACATGGGGTGGCCAAGGCTAATTCAAAGGCTAAATAGACCATGATAGAAAATCAGTGTATAACTCCAACCTGGAATGAAAAAGCATGAATAAATCCTACAATTGCTTCCTGTAGATTCCCAAAGCACCATTCTGAAAATGTTTACTTAAGTTCTGGACTTTAATAGTACTAATTATACTAGAGGAATAACCATGATTGCACACAAAAATTTAGCAGTTCTGAAGCTTTTCTTGGAGATTCAGTGTTTACTATGATGACTGAGTCATCTGTAAAGAGCCATTGAGAGATGCCTGGCCCTCTCACTGTCCTGTGTCTCCTGGGTCTGGGTGGCTCTTCTTAAGAAGGTCATTATCAGCTTAAACGCTGTTGTGAGAGAGTTCAAAACAAAGCAGTTTGTCATATCCGGTTCGCTAACGAATCATTCGATGTAACCGGATCTTTTTGAACCAGTTCACCAAATCGAACTGAATTGTTTTAAACGGTTCGCGTCTCCAAAGATGGAATGACTTAAGCTGTTAACTTTTTATTGTGTCTGACACTCCCTCTGAGTTCAAACAAACCAATATCCCGGAGTAATTAATGTACTCAAACAGTAAACTGACTGAACTGCTGTGAAGAGAGAACTGAACATGAACACCGAGTCAAGCCAGATAATGACTCGTTCACGAGTGAAGAACCGGTTGCATCAGTGTTCGGATCACCAGTAGTTCTCTTGGACAGTTCGATTCAATAAACCAGTTGAAGAAAACGGTTCGCCGGTTCTTTTGCGCTCAACGTAACGGCTTCATTGGCGATGATTGCCTTTGATACAAAACATTAGCACAGAATCAGTTCAGAATCAATCATCAAAAGAATCAGTTCAGTTCAGACGCTCTGTGTGTCGGTCTGCTTCACGCTGAATCACACATCATCAGCTCCTCGGTTCACGAATCGGACGCGTCTGACAGAAACAGTTTCATTTCTGGACATGGACAGTATACCGTACACACAGCTTCAATGGAGGGACTGAGAGCTCTCAGACTAAATCTAAAATATCTTAAACTGTGTTCTGAAGATGAACAGGTCTTACTGGTTTGGAACGACATGAGGGTGAGTTATTAATGACATCATTTTGATTTTGGGGTGAACTATCCCTTTAAATGCTTATAACGGAAAAATACACACCAAATATATTTCAAAATGTCAGTCTCAATGAGTTTTCAGTTATGTCATAAGTGAACATAACAGTAATCAGTAAACAGGAAACAGTAATCAGTAAACAGGAAACAGTAATCAGTAAACATGAAAAGTAATCAAATGCTCATCAGCACATTGGAGTACGGTGTATTCTGTCTTAAAGTGACAGCAACCTAATAAATCTTCTGCTGCCTGTGTCATTTCAAGGGATTGTTTACCCAAAAATTCTGTTATCATTTACTCACCCTCAAGTGTTCAAAATCAGTTTGAAATTATTTCTTCTGTTGATCACAAAAGAAGATATTTTGAAGAATGTTGTTTCAGTGGACTTCCAGGGTTGAAGAGTAAGGAAATACATGTAACGGCCTTACGTATTTAAAATACAAAATATGAGTTACTGTCTTTCATAATAGTTATATTTTAAATGGATGGTAATCAAATTACAGTTACAACCGAGAAGCATTTTAGAATACCAAAGCGATTACTTTAAATTTAAATGTAATTTATTTTATTTCATATTAATGTGGGTTTTTTAACCAGTGAGGCAGTTTGTGATTCTCGGACTCTAACTCTTTAATAAAATGCATGCAGGACTCAAGAAATGGTAGAAGAAATACATAACATTGCAATGCTTTTTTTTTGTTTGTTTTTTTGCAACAAAAATTAAAGCAAATGGAGCCCCTACCAAGTATTGAGTACATGTACAGTAAATAAAAATACTGTACGGCCAACAATTTACTAAAAAAAAATTTTATTTATTGGTTAAATGAAGTATCCTAATCTGTTAAAGGGGGGGTGAAATGCTATTTCATGCATGCTGAGTTTTTTATACTGTTAAAGAGTTGGATTCCCATGCTAAACATGGACAAAGTTTCAAAAATTAAGTTTGAAGGAGTATTTTTGTTCCAAAAAAACCTCTTCCGGTTTGTCACAAGTTTCGGAAAGTTTTTTTCGAGTATGGCTTATTTCTTAAGGATAATGCAGTCCCAACGGAAAAGGGTCACGATCGTGTGTTGGAACCGCAGGTGGTGAGTAAAACTGCTTCAAATATCTCTGTGTTGTTAACTTAACTATCGGCGCGTAAGCACATCAAGTAAACAACATGCGATGTTGTCATCAAACTGCACTTTCCACATGTACAGCTTAAAAAAAAAAAAAAAAAAAAAAAAAAGACAACATAAAGTGGAACTTAGTCATTTTCCAAAACCGCTAAGCAAATATATACAGTTTCAGTACATACCACATAGCATACCGCCTTTGCTGATGCTGCTCTTGTTAAATTTCAGCCTCTGGATCTGTGTCACAGCTTCCACATGCTCTCAACGCAAAAGCCTACTGGCGCTCGTGATTCTTTAGCTCCGCCCACACGTCACGCCTCTAGGCGCTCGTGTTTTTCCGGGAAAAATCGGTACAGACTATCTTTCTGTTATAAATATAATAAAAATAAAGACTTTTTGGAGTTACGAAGGATGCAGTACTACTCTATAGGTACTCAAGATTAACAGGATATTGAGTGAAAACGAGCATTTCACCCCCCCTTTAAGATTAGTGAATTGGTGGGTTTATATTTAATGTGAGAGAAAATCATCACAATTAAAAGAACCAAAGACTTAAACTACTTCAGTCTGTGTGCATTTAATTTATTTAATACACAAGTTTCACAATTTGGGTTGAATTACTGAAATAAACCTTTCCATGACATTCTAATGTATTGAGGTGCACCTGTATGTGAGAAAAAGTATTTTCGCTGATAGTCGGGAATGCCTCATCACTGAATATTTTGTAGTGTGTGCACCTTGTTAGTGTTGTGTTGTGTAGTTATGCACAGCTATAAGACGACGACAGATGAGAAAAAGATTCAGCTAGTCTTTCAATCCTGTGTTGTGAACACGGCTTTAGAGGCAACCATCACAATCCAAACAAAAGATGCTAAAATACATATTATTTAGATTGTGTAATTACAAAATTTGAAGCAAAAACAAAATGAACAGTCTGATTTTAGGTTTGTGAAACTATACTACATAAAAAAATCAACAAAAACATCAGATGGGCAAAATGAGATGCAAATGACACTTTCTGACAGCAGGGGGCACTCAAGGAACAGCAGGTATTTATAGGCTTCTGGCCTTTTAAGACCGAATGCATGGATCCAATATAATGATGATGCACGTGCGATTTCTTTCCCCACTTTTCAATCATGTAAGACATAACCAATGCTAAAAACGTGCTGAGATAGTTATTTTGAGAATTTGTGTGCATGTGTCCATTCAAGCAAAGGAATACTTTGTCCGCGCTGGTCGCACATGCGCATTGAGTTATTTCTGCAGTAATCAGACTTTCCACAAGGTGGCAAAACTGTCCCAGGCCATTGTTTCACAGTATAAAACTAAACTAAAGAGAAGGAACAACAACAACAAAATAGCAGAGACCTCAACAACAACAGACAGCAGCACTGACGGCAGCATGGGTGAAGCTTTCAAGAGCGCATGTTTCGACTACCACAAGATCAAATGGAGAAAGGCTGTGTGTTTGACTGTACACTAGCATATACGTACAAAAACAAAGTATACTTGGGGCTTGTCATAGCCTGTCAGGCAGGCAGGGCAGTGATACATTTGGTAGCCCAACTGGAAAACACGATATAGCCTAGCCCTGTGACGTCCGGCTAGTGATTTTGTGAGCCCTATGAAGACACTGGAGTAATGATGCTGAAAATTCACAGCAATAAATTACAATTTACAATAAAACTGTACAAATATTTCACAATATTACTGTTAATTTGCTGTATTTTTGATAAAGTAAATACATACCAATCTAAAACATTTTAACGATAGTGTATTTCTTTTTCTTTTTTTTCAGGTGCCTTTAAGATTTTATTGTTTTTACTTTTGTTCCAGACCCATCTTAAACTAAAACCCAGTAACAAAATATGAATATTAATATTAATTATTATATTAATTAAAGTTAAAGATAATAAAAACTATGAATAACTATGTAGTTTAAACTTTAACAAATATTTAAATTAGAAAATGAAACGATTAAAGATTAAAAGATTTAAATATATATTCCACAGACAGAAGAAAACAAAAGAACAGTAAAATTTATACACCGTGCCATCCACTTATATTGGCACTCTTGGTAAATATGAGCAAAGGTGGCTGTGAAAATAGATCTGCATTGTTTATTCTTTTGATCTTTCATTCAAAAAATTAACTAAATTCTTAACCTATTATTGAAGTAAAAAAAATGAAAGAGGGGAGAAAATCTCACTGTGAAATAAATGTTTTCTCTAGTTCACGTTTGCCACAATTATTGGCACCCAATTATTGCAACATACTTTTCCCAAGATAACAGCTGATTTTTGTTCTAAAATGCCTGAAGAGTTTGGAGAACACCTGACAAGAGATCAGAGACCGTTCCTTCATCCAGAAGGTGTTCTCCTCTTGAGTTCACCTCACTCATGTTCTATAAGGTTCAGTTCAGAGCACTGGGACGGCCGTAGCCCATTTTTGTGTTGATTTTGATGTTTGTTTTGGATTATTTTCCTGATTAAAGATCCAACCACAGCCCATTATAAGATTTCTAGCCGAGTCAGTTATGTTTCAAATCTTTATCTGTTGGTATTTGATAGAATCCATTATACCATGTCTCTGAACAAGATGTCCAGGACCTTCGGCAGATAAACAGGCCCACAACATTAAATATTCAGCAGTATATTTAACCCTGGACATGGGATACTTTTTATCCCTTTTTGTACTTAACCCATCTGCTGGGTTTGCTGCCAAAAAGCTATTTTTTAGTTTCATCTGACCAAAGAAAGCCAGTGTTATTTGAAATTCCAGTCGTGTCTGACAACTGAATATGCAGTTCTGAATATCTGACAACTGAATAGTTTGTGAGGAGGATTTTTCTTGAAACCCACCTGAACAACATGTGGTGATGTAGGGGCTGTTTTTTTTTTTTTTTAGGCTTTCTGACCCCAAGACTCAACTAATATCTGCAATTCTCCAGCTGTGATCCTTGGAGATTCTTTAGCCACCCAAACTCTCCTCATCACTGTGCATTAGGATGATATAGACTAGGGATGCATGATATATCAGCCACCATATCGGTATAGGCCTGATAAATGCTACATTTTTCGGTTATCGGCATTGGCCTGATAAGAAAATGTGTTCGATATCTTAAAGGTGATAAACCATGCATTATTTCCTTCAGAAACACTTGACTTGAGATGACTAGCTTGAATTATTTATGCATTATTTATTTATGTTTAAGACTTTTTATGATGCAATTTGAAGTGTTTGTGATGTGGCTTTTAATGATGAGACCCTTTTTTTATAATCAGGCAAAAAATGTGGATATAGATTAATCAACCAAAATATCAGTTATAGGCTTTCAAAAAATTAAGATAAAAAACAATTATTGGTTATCGGTATCAGAAACTTTTTCATATAGGTGTACAGTATACCTAATATAGACACACGTCCTCTTCCAGGCAGATTTGTAACGTCTTTAGTTGATTAGAACTTCTTAATTATTGCCCTGATGGTGGAAATTGGGATTTTCAATGCTTTAGCTCTATTAATACAGCCACTTTCTATTCTGTGAAGCTCCACAATCTTGTTCTGCACATTATAACTGTATTTTTTGGTTTTACTCCTTATGATCAATGATTAAAGGGATTTGGCCTTTGTGTTCCTCATATTTATAATCCAGTGGAACAGGAAATCATGGCTGGACAATTTAAGGCTCCTAGTCACCCTGGTGTGCTAAAAGAAAATGTGAATATGAATGGGAATATACTTTACTATATTTACTCATATGAATTTCTAGGGGTGCTTCTCCTCTTCAGTTCACTACACTCATGCTCTATAGGGTTTAGGTCAGAGGAAAATAGTGACCAACATGCTTTGGGGGAAAATATTTATCTCATAATGTGTTTTGTTTTAATGAAAGATCAAAAAGAACACTGCATATTTATTTTCACATCTGCCGTTGCTCATATTTATCATTGTTTAGGATACCATTGTTTAATATTTATAGCGAGTCTGCATGAAAGTTCAGAGAAAAATTGTGCAAATAGATAAAAATAAATCAATTATTTTTAATAATAAAGACTAATGAGAAATCAATAGAATCATTTTATTATGGAATTTAACATTTTATATTTCCCTTTAGGTTTATACATCATTAGGCTACTTTAATGGTGGGTAGAAAACCTATACAGAGTCAGTAATAGAAACTGAATGTTCACCAGGTAATATATATATAAATATATATATATATATATATATATATATATATATATATATATATATATATATATATGAGGGGTCCAGCCATCAAAAAAACCTGTCTGTTGTGCATGTTATCTGTAACTAAAAGTGTCATTGTAAATATTCTGAACAAAGCTGCAGAGTATATTGCAGACTCAAGAGTCTAATTCAAGGTTTGACCGCTAGATGACAGACCTTCCCTTTAGCAAAAAAAAAAAGTCCACTGTCTCCTTCCTCCAGTAGAGGGCGCTCGTTTAGAGACGTTTATATAGAATAAAATTTGAACTACACGACAAACATTTCTATAAAATGTATGCAGATTTGCCTATCGAATCTGAGCAATATTAAGCTAAACTAAAAAAAAAAAAAAAAAAAAAGTTACTCAGTATGAGGTTTAACAATGGGTTTAAGGCGCATCCAGCGAATGACCTACAAATGCGCACTAACCTTAACGCGCAGCTCGCTTTAAAAGCTCAGTGTCCCTTTAATCTGCGGATCAGCGCGCTGACGTCAGCGGACCCCCTGGGCCACGCGCTCCCATTGGCTGGCGTTGACGTCAGCGGCGTTTTTTTCCGCCTGAACCATGACCTCATCCTCAGTTCATTATAGTGCCTAAGTGCACCTTCTGTTTTCCCGGCTGGCTAATATCTGCCAGAGGCAACACGGAGGAGTGAGGAGGTTCTGATGGTGACAGCAGTCCGGACTCATGACTAGTATACACTATAGTGTACACTAGTGACGTCTGCCATGGAGAGCAGCTGAGACAGACGGGAGCAGACCGGAGGTGAGCGCGCGCTGTGGAAGAGGCGGACGGAGCGGATACTTGAGAGCGTTATTTGATGAGAGTTGTTTTGGGATGGACGGACTGGCGCGAGTCTAGCACCAGTGTCTGGTCTGGATGAGGGCAGCCGTGTGCCTCACTGACGAATGGATTATCAGTCGGTCTGCATTTATTTGTGCTCATGCATAATAATTACAGGGTTATACTGCAGCATGATGTACACGGAGTCTGGGAGCTTTGTTATTAGTACATTTGATTTACATGAAGGATTTCCTGTTCATATGATTATTTATTTATTTATTTACACGAAGCATTAATAACACCAATAGCAACAACCCTTTTAATATGTATTTATAAGTAACAATAAACATTATTATTCATTATTGATAGATATTAACATTATATTTTAATGTGCGTGATATATTGTTTATCGTTCATTAATTTCTATTAGCAAGAAACAATAATAAAATAACAACTATTTATTTTTTGGCTTTTTTTTCTTTTTACAAAATAATAAGTAGGTTCTAATTATTATTATCAGATATTAACATGATATACAATATATAATGCATTTCAATGTATACATTCTCTAGTATATAAATAATCGTTATTATTTCATAAAGAGTATCATAATGCATAGATAGGTAGATCGATTTTTAAAACAAATAATTAGGGGAAAATATAGCTATTTATTAAACGCAGAATCAGTCTCTTCAGTGGCATATTGCAGCATGAATCCTAAGACAGGTGTGGAGATGGATGTGACGGTTCAGGGTAATAGTGTGTGTTACTCTGACCCTGTCCCGAGAGTTAATCTCCGGCTGTCAGCGTTCAGACCCCTGCAGAGCCGAGCCCCTGATGAGAGTTACAGCGGATAGAGAACCAGGGGGCTTGCCTGATCTTACTGAGATCTTGAGCGTTTTCTTACAATGGTTATGATTTAAGTGAGCGCATAGGGAGATGGAAAACTTTGAAAATAGTACTATATACTGATGCATTAATTGAAATAAACCTTCTTGTGTCATAATGAAAAGGACAGATCGGCCCATGTTTAACAAATCCTGTTCATCACAACAGATGATATCACTGCAACAATGATTAACAAATGCACGCAGGCTCAGACAGAACAATGCTCTGCATCAGCGTTCGTATGGCACAGAGTCCAAATAAGTGATGTCATCCATACAGTTAATGGATAACCTGGATTAAGATATTTTGCTTTCCTTTTTCCTCCATTCAGTGATGTTTGTTCGGCAGCTGTTCAGGTGCAGTCTGTCATTAAAAAGCAAACGCTGTCACTTTAAATAGAGACGTGCTTCTCTTTGTTTGGCTTTCATGCCCTGTAAAACATTGCTTTAAGATTTAAGGCCCATATACAACAGGAACGATAGCTATAACTATATCTATTTCAGCGTCCATGCCAATGGGCGGTAATGTTTTGTTTATTTTAAGCAGTTTTGTCGTCTGCTGCTTTAAATGTTCGAACTCTTTGAATTCCGTTGGATTCTGATTGGCTGACACTGTTTTTATCGTTTATCTGGAAAAACTAATTGTTCGGAAAGTGATTCTAACGATATGGTTCCTCTGTGTCATACACGTTATAGTTATGGTGAGAATCTCTTTATTGTAATTGATTTGGGCGTCTATATACACGACAACAGCGTTTTAGGGGCCTGAAAGCGCAAACTTTTGAAAACGGATGTGCAAATTTTTGAAAATGATACCATTATCACCTCCGTGTAAACTACAAAAACATGTATTTTTGAAAACAAGGACATCATGCATGTGTGTGTTACGTGTTCAGTCCATAGGAATGCTTATGTGTGCAGGCACGTAGTGTTTCTTTACAAAGTGACGTCGCCAACTACTGGCATGAATAATACAACAGGTTTTTTTGTTGTTGTTTTCGCAGATCCGGTGAAAAACATTGTCGGTATATAGGGCTGGGCGATATATCTAACGATATGATCATGCGCATCTAATCAGTAAAGCCGGTTCCCTGATTACCGATAAATTGCCATCACCTGCTTTTAAATGGAGCAGCATTTAATAGACAGAGCCATAGATCACTGACAAGCTACGCAAAATCGCGTTCATTATCCCATATGAATCGCCTTTGATAATGAACGCGATATTGCGTAGCTTGTCAGTGATCTACGGCTCTGTCTATTAAATGCCGCTCCATTTGAAAGCAGGTGATGGCGATTTAGCACTAATCAGGGAACCGGCTTTACTGATTAGATGCGATCTGTTCGTAAAACTGTTCAAAAACGCAAAGGAAAAACATTTCCATTTTAATTACAGTTGTGTTGTGTAAGTGTACCCTTTAAACATTTTAACGTTATCGTCCCTGGTGTGAACGTGCCTTTACTTTGAAACAGTTTTTACTCAAAAATTGCTAATAAATTTCAAAGTAATAGTTTTCATGGAGAAAAACTGAAATAGTGTGTTCTTGCGAAAATCTTTGCATCAGATACTATTAGTTTTTATTTTTGCATTTTGTTTTAATTTCAGTATTAGTTAATTTGATGGTTTTTTTTAGTAGTATATTTATAGTTCTTATTAGTTTAATTTCCGTTTTAAATGTAGTTTTATTATTATTATTATTAGAAATGTTGCTTTGGCAGCTAACTGAAATATATCTATTTTTTATTATATTTCGATTAATGTTTATTTATTTCAAGTAATGAAAATGGGTTCTATATAATATCCCTCTTTATAACTTCGAAAAATCTTTTCTTTTTTTTTCAGTGAAAAAACTAAACAAAAAACTATTTCTACTAGATTTGTTTGGTTGAATTTCCCAACGTGCATCTCGGAAGTAGTATCAAATCCTAGGAAATCAATAGAACAGATGTTTGGAGTGTTTCTTCCTTTGGGACGTGAGACGACAGCCTCTGCATCCTCTCCTCTCGCCCGGTAACTTTTTTCTCCTTTTCCGTTTTTAGATTCAGTTTCCATGGCGACAGCATAATCTTGCTCCGTCTCCTCAGCAGCACTTGCACCTCTGTTTATGCCGGTGTTTTCGAGGAACTACAGTATCTACATAGATGCATGAATGCAACTTCACTGCAACTGAAATAAGATCTGTCACACCTCGTCATCTCAGAAAATGCACGGCAGGTGTGAATACTAAATAATAGTGCATAATAATCCTGTTCTCGAGAGAACACACACCTTCTCTTGATGTCAAGCTGCAGTGCACAATACCCCCCCCCACCACCACCAAACCCCTGCTACTGGAGTTGTCAAGCAGAAGGAACGCCATTAGACACATGCAGCGTCAGCCTTGTTATGCTCTGACGTGTCTCCACTTCACCGCCGACTTCTCCATCTCATACTGTGGTCCACAGGGAGGCTGTTGTCGTGTTATCGATCGGCCGATTGCAGGAGAGGTTACATAGGGGATTCTGTTCTCCAAGGTGTGGCTGAACATCCTTCCTGTGGAGCGATCAGAAAGAGAGTCAAGGATTGTGGGGAGGTCGGGGTCTGCGTGTGCTTGTGTTCTGGTGAGACGTGGGCTATGGTTTCTTATGGTGACTGGGAATGTGATCAAAACAAAGGCGTCCATGTTGGGATGCTGCTGGTCGCGTGAGGCTGGTCCTCTGGCACCGTCGCTCGAACTGCGCTGGGTTTGTTTATGTGAACGTGATGGGAAGACGAGCTGTTTCGTTATGAAACTGATGGATGATTATTTGACTTGCAGTTGTTTGGAGAGAAACACTGGAAGTGAAATGTGCTTGTTTGTTTATGTTCTCAAACATGCTGCTGGGATGCTTGTTTTTTTATGTTCTATAGAGCAAAAGTGCTTTATGTAGAATGTGGGGTTATTTATGTATGTGTAGATGTGTGTTTGAGTGAGTGTGTCTCAGTCTCTCTCTTGTGATTTCGGCATGGCGCTGCAGATATCTCAGCGTCGCAGCATCACCCTCCCTCAATGCAGCAGCAGTGAGAACGAGAGATAGATGCAAAGATATAGTGTGAAAGTTTGAAGCAGCGAACAGTCAACGTTATTATTGTCAAGAAAACTATTACAAAGATGAAAATGAGCAGTAAAGCAAATATTTTTATTAAGTCAAATAAAAACAAACCTGTTTGCAAGCAAGCAATTTTTTTTGTTGTTGTTGTTGTTAAGCAAAATAGAAGCAAGAACTAAAACTATAAATGTTTTTTAAAATAAATTAAAATGTTTTTCATTTTTATTGAGTAAAAGAAAAACCCAACACACAATATGTTTTTGAGTAAAAAGAAAAAACTAAAAAGTCAGGCTAAAAATGTCATTTTTTTTTTCCTTTTTTTATTTTTATTGATTAAAACAAAACCAAAACAACAGTTTTTAAAATAAAAACAAAAACATTTTAAATGAATGAAAATTAAACAAATTAAAATTTTAAAGTTTTTATTTATTTTTTCTTCATAGTTTTTTTTTTTTTTTACATTTTATTGTTGTTAAATAAAACAAAAACAACAAACAAATAAAAAGTAAATGTTCACTATATTATAATTTTTTTACCGAATTGATCCAAACTCAAAGAAAAATATGATACAAATTATCTTTTTTTTTTTTTTTTTGTCAATATTGGATGGACTGATTCAGGCTAATCTCCCCAGCCACTGACTGTTTAATTCTATTGAATTGTGCATTCTGTCAAAAAGAACCAGCCATTTAGAAAATAAGCGACTGTCTCATGATCATGTAAAACAACAGCCACGGTGCACATTTCATTATTGATATTATATAATTCACTCACCCTGATGTCATTTCAAACCTACTTTCTTCTGTGGAACATATAGTATGCTAATCTGAATAATCGGTTCCGGTTTGGTTCAAAATATTCTTCAAAATATCTTCTTTTGTGTTTCACAGAAAAAAGGAAGTCACGAGGCAGAGTAAATGTTGACAGAACTTTAATTTTTGGGTGAACTCTCCCATTAAGTGTTGTTTGAGGTAAAAGGAACAATTGGTGGTGTTGAGTTACAAGAAATAAAGCCTAATATTAATACTGAACAAAAAAATAATAAATGAAACAAATACAAATTATTTAAAGAAGATACAGATGTAATAAAAAATACTTTTGAACCATTAAAACTACTTAAAAGTAGGGCTGTACGATGTGTCGTTTAAGTATCGATATCGCGATGTACGTATCCACGATAGTCACATCACAGGATGTGCGATGTAGACTGTCGTAGTTGATCCGTTATTCATTAACTGTCCCTGGCCCTTGACGAATGTGATTTGCGGATTAATTGCACAGCTTAACCATCAAAGAGTGAAAGTTTATCATTGACAGGACTGAAAACCACATGCAAGTTTAACAGGGCAGAGAGAGAGGGAGCGCGAGAGAGACGGAGAGAGAGCGTGCGCTGAGAGAGATGGAGAGAGAGAGCGTGCACGCGCGAGAGAGAGACAGAGAGAGAGCGAGCCATCTTCAAACAACACGAACGCTGTCTTGCTCTCTCTCCCTCGCGCATATTAATCAATTGACACGATGGTGTTGATGTTTAAATCATTTAAAATGAGAATGTAAGTGTGCTCACCCCATTTTTGTTTGTAAGAAAAAATATCGCAATGTATTGTAGAAAAATAAAATATCACAATGTCATTTTTTCCCAATATCGTGCAGCCCTACTTAAAAGTCAACAATAATTTAAAATTAAAATACAAGCTAAATAAAATTAAAGCTAGTTAAAGGTTCAGGTTGTAGGACCTGCCACTAGAGGGCGCACTATCGAAACAATAACAATCGCATGGAATGCTAAGAAGGAGCGTGGAATGATGGGATTTGTTGTCTCCTACCCAACCACTGACAGCCATCACTCAGACGGAAAGATAAATCATGGATTTAACATGGATTCAAGGATTTGCGCTAGTAGATTACATACAAAGTCAATGCAAAGACGTGATCAGACTATGGATCAGACCCGTCCTCGCGCGGGTCTAGAGACGCGATGCCCTGCGTTTGGCGTGCATGCCCCATAATACTAATCTTGTTGATCGTTATAATAGCATACGTTTTCTGTAAAGATACGAATCAAAACAACTCACCTGTCGAGTAAAACACAAGCGAGATCAGCATCTCTTTCTAGTTGGAGTTTGTCGCGAAGCTACTTACACATTTGTCCAGGACACTGTTGTCATGTGGTTTCTACGTCAGTAAAGGCGGTAACAAAGGGTAACTAGCGTCATTGACAGGGGACTGCACTGCCCCGTGTCACTGTTTAGGATGGGAATTTTCTCATGATTTACAAGTAGTTAAAAAAACATTAGAGATATTGTTAGTAATCAGCTGGACAAAATATATAACACTAGCCTAGTGGTTTTTGGATATTTTACTGCAAACACCTTACAAATTGTACCTTTAAATTTCCAAATCTTTGTTTACTGGTAGTGTTAGAGAAGAGCTTATCTTGATCATCTGCTAAACCTTAACCACAGTCTTGGTTGTCTTCATTCACTGACACGCTCTGTTGAAGTGAGGAATCTCAATACATGAAAGCCTTCTAGCAAAGGCATCAACTCTAAACTGAGAGACTTTGTCATAGAGTGACACGTTTGTCCGGTTGGAGGAGAAAGGTTACCTCTTTCCACTTTCACTTTTGCTGCGGTTACCCTTCCATTAGTAAGACAGAGGAGGAGGGAGCCAGCCAACGCCGTGGTTTATTTATGACTAGTGTGACGGAGCGCAGAGTATGACTCGCATGAGCAATTTGCACATTGGTGATCTACTATGATATTTGTATGCGTTTTCACTTTTTTACACTGACAACCAAAGCTCTGTCTGAATAAAATCATAATGCCAAATCTGTTTGTCTGTGGAACACAAAAGGAGATTTAGGACCCCATTGACTTTTATTGAACAGCTGCAACATTCTTCAAAATATCTTCTTTTGTGTTCCACAGAAGAAAGTCATTCTGAGGGCGAATTAATTACAGAATTTGAATTTTTGGAATGAAACCATTTTGTTATAGTAACTACGTTAAAGCATTCTTTTTACCGGTGTTTTATGTTTTTCTGCAAGAAAGGCTTTCTCTTCAGATTTCATGGATATTTGAACCCTCTGCATATATGCAGTATTTCCCTCATCCTCGATTGGCTCTTGGTTTAGTCTTTTGCTCTGCATAATGTAATGTTTGGAGATCGAAGCATTGGGAAGGTCACTGCATACTCGAGCAGTTCCTGCTCTTTCAGGCCTGATCAAAACATCGCCCCACTCATCCAGCCATAAACAATCGCTCGCCCTCCTTCACACATGCCTTCCTCCAACACAGACGCACGTGCACTCAATATATAAAACTGTGTTCAGTCTGCCAAGTGGAATATTTAGGCTAAATGTGCTTCTGCAGTAACTAGATTATTGAAAAGACTATATATATGAGTCTTGCAGCCGAGGCTATAAATGGCACTTTTTTTTCCAGACTTGTTACATAATCTGTATTGGTTCAGTTTCCTAACGTCACATCCTCTCTGGCTGAAATGTAAACTGGGTCAGTATGAAATGGCTCGCATATTTCCGATCAAGATTTGCTGAGGTAGAATCAGTATTGCCATTCATAAAACACATAACCATTAAATAAATATGAGCCTGAAATATGTCAGTGCGGAAATGATTTTCACTCAGAAATTGCTAGTTAATTTAATTAAAAAATTAAAAAATTTGTTAATAAAACTAAAACTGAAATAGTATATTGTTCTAAAGTGTAGTCCAATAATCTTTATTTATAACTTTATTTATAAAGAATATATATATATATATATATATATATATATATATATATATATAATTGAGAACTGTCACTAACTATAACATAAGATCATTCATTGCAAATAAATGATATGTAAATGTATCTACAATATATTTTTAAAACAGTACTTTCATTTTAATATATTATAATTTTACAATAGTGACTGCTTTCTCTCTTATATTAAACAGAAGGATTTTATATAGGCTAGTTGTCATTTTATTTTCTTATTTATTTAACTATATAATATTATTTTTATATAATATTAATTAGTTTTTTTGTTGTTTATTTTTGCCTTGAATATAGACTCTGATGCTAATAATGCCATTTAAAAGAGTAAATAAACAGCAGTTGTGCCATATTGTGCTGGATTTTAGTTTACTTCGAAAAATAATATTACTCCGAAAACAATTTTGAACAAATCAACCCTGAATCAAATGTACAATTTTTTACTAAAGCACGGAAAAAAAAAACACTTATATAGGTTTTTATATTGCTCTTTTATAGTATTTCACATTGTTATTCATGAAAAAAAATTATTTGCTATTAATTAGCATAGCAGATGTGTTTACAGTACATTTTAAGCTAGCATTTGAGGTTTATTTTTTTTCCATTGGTCCGTGTATTTTGTTTTTGGACAGGAAAGAATGGCTGTCATGGTCACTGGCGATATATGAGAGGAGGCACTTGATGAATTTATTGAAGATTTTGGTGTGACAGCAGATGCCGCTCGGGCTGCAGCTGGCTTTCATGCTCCCTGACGCAGGTGGCTTTAAGGCGAGAAACATATGCAAATGCAGACGTGAATGCATGGCCAGTGAATTGCAAGTGCGCTACATACAGTGTTTTTGAATTACTGTGGCCATAACAAACCTCAATACTCAAGGAAACTATAAGGTTAGCTTTAAATGTTTGTGCCATTAATCTACATGTTATTATTCAGACTGCTAGCTAAAAACAGGTCATTTAATTAAGCAGGCATTGCTCAGCAATGACAGTAGTTGGTCTGAAAGAAAAAACGACTACAGAAGATGTTTACATTGGTTTACAATAATACATGTTATCAATGCTGAGAACGCAGCTCATACTTTGTTAAGAGTTGTAGGTCTGACAGATTTCATATATAACAGAATCACCCGGTCAGTGACAAATGCAGTGTCCACGATAAAGGCAAGGAAAAATTGTTCAAAAGAGCAATTTTAAAGAAATGTAGCCAAGTTTCTTTTCACGTTTGTTTTTATATCGTTCAGAAAAAACTTTGGTAGGTTACAATACACGGATCCATTTGTTTACATTAATATGAGCTAAGAATAGAAAATACTTCTTATGCATTTATTAATCTTAGTTAACATAATTAAAAATCTAAATGTGTATTTGTTCATATTATTTAATGGATCCGAGGTAAAATGAACTAGCAATGTATTTTTATTGCTTAGCCTAATGTGAAGAAAGCTCAATAAACACTGTAACAAATAGCGAGTTAGTTAGTTAGCGCATTAACAAATGTTAACTAATGGAACGTTATTGTAAACCGTTACCAAAACTTTATACCGTTTGCAAGAAAAGTTTCAATTTAATGGCTGTAAAATGTCAGGTGGTGTAACCGTTAAGTAAATTGCAACAACACATTTTAACTAGGCCATTAAAAAAAATTTAAGATAAAAAGATAAAGATAAAAATTATTAACAAATCACACATCATGCATCATTAATTAATAAATATTGTAAATATATTGTTAATTAAGTATTTTTAGGAGTCGCTCCACATGACATTTTATAACCAACTAACCTTGATTCATCATAAAAAGTTATTTTAAGAGACTTCTTGGCTTTGACTCTGTGGTTATAATTTCCTATTTTATGGTGTTGTTGTTTTTTTCAGTTGTACCACATGACTTTGGGCGAACTAAAGATTTTCAAATATGAATTAGTGAATGAATTTCATTAAATATAGTTGCATAGTCAAAATAGTCATTTACCCAACAATGAACGATATTGAGGTTTTGTAGCTAGAACCAACACTTTATTATTATTATTTTCATTCATTATATTTTTAACATACACTTTTCTGACAGGGAATGTTTGTACGTATGTTGAACAAACAACAAGAAGGAACAAACTTGTTTTTGTCCCGCATAGTTTTTCCTTACAAGAAAAAACGAATAAGGAACTACGTGATGAAAAGCCTAAATGAGATGAATCAACGTTTATGATTGTTGACGAAGTGCTGTCTAAAATAAAACAATAAAAATCTGTTGCCTTTGTTTTCCCCCAGACACCATGTGCACCTTGATGTCTCTTTGTGACCCGCGTCAGTGATTTTATCACTGATCCACTGTCTCTGCATTGGTTGTCGTTGTGCGCAACCCTCATCCAGAGAGGAGATCTGGACACCTCCATGGCAGGGGAGAAGTGCCGTCGCAGTGCCATGGATATCAAGCGGCTGGCGGGCCTTCTGCAGCGTGGAGCTGGGCGATTGCTGGTCATCGACAGCCGGACTTTCTCGGAATACAACGCCTCACATGTGCACAACGCCGTCAACGTCTGCTGCTCCAAACTGGTCAAGAGGAGGCTTCAGCAGGACAAGGTTTCAGTTACCGAGCTCCTGCAACCCAACGGAAAGGTCAAGGTATCAAGTGTGTGTTTGAGTGAGCGTCTGGCTAGTTTATGTAATTGAGAAATTGTTGAACTATTGGTGGCATCAAAAAGGAGGTTGATGTCTGTATGCGGACAGCTGCGAGCCTTCGAAGGGTTCAACTTACAATGCCGCAAGTTTTGTGTGCACTTCACAACCTTGTCGCTACACAATATTGTAATGAACTAATGTTTGCTTGTGAACACCAATTAAAGAGTCCCAGTTTTGGCACCAACGTGCAACATCTGCAGTCAAATTCATATGCACGTTTAGTATTTGACACTGCCTCATGTAAAATCAGTTTGTAATTAGGTGTAGCAGTCAGTTTGAAGTCGAAGAAAATGTTTGAGAAGGTTGGACTCTATCAAGGGTATCTGGCTAGCAGCTAGCCTTTCTAAATTTGGAGGACCATTATAGGTTTATTAGTTATCAGAGGTTCCGAAATTGGAGACTTTAGTTTTCCATGACTTCTACATCGAATATGACATCATTTTCCCCACCAGACTGGCATGCCAGGTCTTCATATTTATAGGCACTCTGTGAAACTGACAGAACTCTTAGGGGGAAATCCAACCACTGACAGGTGTCATGTAAAACTGAACCCCACAGCTGATGGGGTCAATGTCAAAAACTGATCAACTTTTATTGAGCACCTCGCTTTCCATAAAATCATGCCACATGGGGAATGCAGTGCGATTTTCAGTCACACCACTAATGAAATCTGAAAGCCTACAACCGCAAATACACGGTCTCAGACACAACGCTCTGTTTTTGAGGGAATGGCTTTGTAATTCTTGGCTCATGAACAATTTTGTTGGTTCCTCATATTGATTAATATAATAAAAAAATTAAATATATTGGCTTGCAATTTTTAAGATGTAAACTGTTGTTGGGTTGACAAAAAATTACTTCTGAACCCATTTCAAACTTTGTTTATTAGATCTATCTATTAATTTACATGATTCTCACATACAAACATTCTCTGCACCTCTTGATATTCCGAGTACCTCTTTTAATACAGTGTTTAAATTTTTTCTTAATTTATTTCTTTATTTCTTTATTTATATATATATATATATATGTGTGTGTGTGTGTGTGTGTGTGTGTGTGTGTGTGTGTGTGTGTGTGTGTGTGTGTGTGTGTGTGTGTGTTATAAAAAGTTACATGGTGCTTGTCAGTTCTGGGCCTTTGTGTCCTATTTGTTTCCAAAAAATGGGCACTTTGATCCAGATCTGCTGGCCAAAAGCAGTTCCATCTGAACTTAACAGAGTGCCACTGTTTTCTTGGGTCACTACATTCTTTCTCTACATTCCCCATTTCTTTCCATTGCCGAGTCTAGAGCCTGTGTGGCATTTATTACATCCCTCACTAAAGAGGATAACGCTCGTGATTAATGCAAGTCCTGGATAAAGCTGGAGATATCTGGGTGTAAGTGGGGGAAGGTGGGATGGGGCGAATTCTGGAAACTCTTTGTTATTGGATGAGCATGACATCATAATCTTTAGTGTGGCCACTGGCAGAGCGCTTGCTGAGCACGTGCAATTCGTCTACATGACTAGCGCAGGATCCAGACAAAACCCTACCCCCTTCACCCCCCCACTGCTTTGGACAGCTGCCATTGCTAGAAGTTGTGGCATCAATGTGTGAGCTGAAAGTAACGACATCACCGCAACCAATGGCCACCAGTGTGGTCCATTGTGAGTGAGAATAAAGAAAGGATGTGAAAGAGGGTATTAATGGATGAGCAGCACACATCCACACTGAGATGATGCAGAGGTCCCCCATGGCTCTGTGTTCGGCCCATTTCAGATTACATCAGCGGAAGGCACCATATGCACCGGCTGCCTGGCCTGCATTGTAAATGGGTCAGTGTTAAGTGCTGTAGATAGAGTGCAATGGTACAGGAGCAGGACTTCCTTTGCAGCCACGAGCAGTCTTGGCTTATGGTAATCTGTGCTGTTGAATGTTCCATTGAGCTAGTAATGACAGATGGCTATGCGGTCGCCTAGAGCAAAGACAGCCGAATAGGCAGATCTTAAGGATGTACGGATTGCACAAAGACAGGAAGCTTATTCTCCAGGCCTTTATCTTGTACTCTTTGTAGAACATCGCTTTTTTCAAGTTTAACACATAGAAATGAATAGGTTATATGCTATCCAAAGAAAATGTCATTGGTGCTTGTCCGTGCAAAACTCGTTGGCTTGATAATAGGATGATGCAAGGCATTGCTATGTGGTTTCTAGTGTTGTCTGTGGTAGTTGCTAGCTAATGTGGATGGTGACTAAATCAAATGAGCCTACTCTGTATCTGATATTTTGATGCCATTTTTGATATGGGTTCCTTTTTCAGTATAAGTCTTTGGGATATTTTTCGACTGTTGTCCCCTAAAATCTAGAGGTTTCTTCAGATCCCAAACCTTAAGAATGAGCAAATTAGTGTTGCATTGTTTTGGTAGTTACATTTGGGTAATTAAGTAATTTAAATCAGTATGCTATTCAGAAACTGAAAGTTAGACTACGTTTTTTGTTTTGATGTTTTTTCTAACATGTCTGTGCACCACTACTGTACTGCATACTTTATTTATAATCAAACTCTTTCCGGTTTATTTACAAATTGCTCAATTGGAAAAAAGGAAGCAAAATTAAAATGGTTAAAATGGTAATTAAAATGGTTTAAAGAAAAATAATTTTCAGTATCATCATTCATAAAATTGCGCTGACATTATAGAATTAAAACACAATTTGAATTAAATTGGGCTAGATAATGACACAAATTTTGCGACATGGATATTAATAATAGTAAATATTATACATTATGTGGTATATATTGAAACTATATATTTGCTTAGCGGTTTTGGAAAATGACTAAGTTCCACTTTATGTCGTCTTTTTTTTTTTTTTTTTTTTAAGGTGTACATGTGGAAAGTGCAGTTTGATGCCAACATCGCATGTTGTTTACTTGATGTGCTTACGCGCCGATAGTTAAGTTAACAACACAGAGATATTTGAAGCAGTTTTACTCACCGCCTGCGGTTCCAACACACGATCGTGACCCTTTTTCGTTGGGACTGCATTATCCTTAAGAAATAAACGATGTGCAAATGCGGCATCAAACTGGGCCTTGTTTGTAAAACAAGCATCTTCGAAATGCAGGGAACAAACAAAAACACTTGCACAACTCCGTTGATGCTCTGTAAAAATAAACTCCATCCACTGGTCCCTTAATGCTGTTTTTTTTTGGGGGGGGGGGGGGGGGTAATCTGTGCAGGGTTGTCTTGCCCTGGCAACCAAAAACGCACTTCTTTTGTGACATTTCGCTTTCGCTCTGATCAGTGAATGTCTGTGCTCTGCTATACGGAGCGCGCTCTTCCGGCAGAAGTGCCTTAGGACCCATATAAGGAAATTCCGCTCCATTTAACGTCACACAGACCCATACTCGAAAAAAACTTTCCGAAACTTGTGACAGACCGGAAGGAGAATTTTTGGAACAAAAATACTCCTTCAAACGTACAACTTAGTTTTTGAAACTTTTGTCCATGTTTAGCATGGGAATCCAACTCTTTAACAGTGTAAAAAAAAACTCAGTATGCATGAAATAGCATTTCACCCCCCCCCCCCCCGCCCCCCTTCAATATACAGCTATTATGATAAATCTGTAAGAATCTGAAAAGAAAGATATATTCATTCAAATGGAAATTTTAAAATGCGTGAATAAATCCAACTACCCCTATAGATTTATGTTTCACTTTCCATAATCCGTGACCGACTGAGGAGCATCTTAGCGGCAGGGATTTAAAACTTTACGAAGACTCAAACTGACACAGGAAGAGACTGGATTTTTTCGAACCGGTAGAGTACAAGTGATTTCAAAATATTTCATCTGGTGTATATATATCGTGAATATATTATTTACCTGATATAAGATGCGTTTGGTTTTGAGTCAAGCTGTATTGAAGTACTATGGTGATATCTCTCCAGCGCACAGCGCGAGCAGGTCAAACTACAATGCAGAATATTAATGACTATGACTGGGACTGTTATATACATACTATTATAATGAGAAGACTATTATACTAAAATGCTATGAATTTGCTATGAGTTTAGCTGGAGTGTTTTTGCACATCGTTTCATGACGAACGCGTCGACAAAAGGAGTTTGCATTCAGAGCCCCGCAGATAGGTTCATGTGCATTCAGGTCCTTTTTGTAAATAGCTTAAAGCTAAAGTCTTAATATTAACGTCATATTGTGTAAATAGCGAAGCGTATTCTGTACGAAATTATGAGTTGAATCCCATTGATTAAAAACTTGCTATCAAATGCGTCACTCTATTGGTAATCTTTAGCGCGCGCAGCTCAAAACAGAAATGCAGAACATTAGTTGCTAACGTTTTGGGTTAACGTTATAATAATGACAGCACTATTGTAAAAAATTACAAAAAATAACTAAAAAAAAGTGTTCTAAAAAGCTGTAAGTAGCTTCCTGTCCTTCAGCTTTCTACACATTTTGATGTGAAAAATGACTCCTACGTGTTGACTGTGTCCTGATGTGCCTACTGAATGTGTAATGGGACAGAGGACATACTTGTCAACAAGTTAAATTCTAACAAATGAGGCACACGAAAAGTGAATGGCACTGGTCAGACGGTCTCAGGATACATGTGTCCACACAGGCCCCGACAGGTGACACAAATAGAAATCAAACGTGCCATTTTTTAATCCTGGAGTTACAGCATGTAAACGGATCTGGATGTGTTCCAGATCTCTGCAGTGACCTTGGGACCATCCTGTGGCTCTTGGAAAATGTTGCTATTTGGCACGCTCGTTTTTGTGGGTGACACCCAACTATTACGGATCCTCTCCATGGCTTGGTTTAGTATTAAGTGGGTACCTAATTACAACCCCATAGCATTTGCTGACAGTGTCTCTGGCTATGTTCAGAATAGCATATTACCATACTATTTTTAATATTTCTTGAATGTGCCATATGTACTGTATGCTATTCACATAGTGTACGTTTCTGTACTCATTGAATACCTGAATGAAAACAACAACAGTATTACAGTTGTATTTTAATGCAGCTGTATTTATTATAGTTCCACTTTTGCAATTTTGTGCAGAAAAGTAAAAAATATTGAATACATTATAAATGTATTGATGTCGGGCCTTATTAGTAAAAACCGGTTGACTACGCGATCGTGGGTGTGAATGTGGCTTCAGCAGGCCTTGACGAGAGCCCATAATCCTCAGGTGATGATGTCACCGTCTAGATTTAGCCTTCCATCCAATTAAGGCGGAAAACCTTGTACAGAAGGGGCGGAGCCTGCTGGAGACGACAAAGGCGATGAGGAGGGAGGCCTAGTTTCTCACGATCCTCTGTCAATCAATAGCTTCAGTTTAATACTTGATCTAACAGCTACGCTTCACTTGCATAATCGCTCAAGGTAAACGTAGCGCGATTGGTTTTAAACGTTCTCCAGGCGCCTTAAAACCAGGACTGAGGTGCTATTATTTAACTTTTGCAGTCAGTGGAGCTGGGCTGGCAGGGAAACATGGTAATCTTCCACCACGGCTGACCTTTGGCAGGTGACCGTAACACACACAGACCTTTGGTTTCTCACACGTACACCTTCTCACTTTCTCACTTGCGTTTAGATACACCCTGTGTTTGCAAGGGCTGTGCAGTGCTGTTTCTAAATGAAATGATCAATCTAATGTGTTGGGAAGTCCAAAGCCCGGCTTTACTTGAAAGGGAATATGACATCATCATACTGTAGATAGAACTGACTGAAGTCCTTTGATGTGGAGTTGAAATCAGGTCAGTGCTGTCTAGAATAAAGGCCAGGTTAAGTCAGATTTGACCTTTTATTTAAAGGTGGTGTTTTCTTACTATGTAATGGTCAGCTGGTGTTTTTTAATGGCTAAAGGTCTTATCACACCAAAGATGATAACTAGGATAACTTTGACCATAAAGTGTTAGGAATCATTGGAATTTTGTGAGAATGGTGAAGTCGACACCACAACAACACTGATAACATCACAGAGGAACGATGTCATTGGAATGTCTTTCAGAATGATGTTTTTTTTTTTTCAGCTGATGAATGATAAAACCATTGAGAGCCAATCAGAATCCAGCTGAGTTTAAAGAGGTCAAACATTTAAAGTAGCAGCTCGTCAGAAATTGTTTGATGTCATCATGTTCACCCATGTTTTTTTTTACTCTGAATCAACTGAATCATTCAGTTTTTTATTTTTTTAAATAAATAGTCATAATAATTCAAATTGATTAAAATTTATCAAAATCTGGCCCAAAAGAATGATTCATTCACAAATCAAACATTGTTATTAGTGACAATGCACGTAACCCATGTTCCCATTTTTCAAAACGCTTATAAATCATACAGAATTAGTTTTTTTTTTGAGAAAGAAAAAATGCACAAAGTTTCCTGTGAGGGTTAGGGTTAGGTGTAGGGTTGGTGTAGGGACATAGAATATACAGTTTGTACAGTATAAAAACCATTACACCTATGGGATGAACCCACTTTTCACAAAAACAAATTATGTGTGTGTGTGTGTGTTTGTGTGTGTGTGTGTGACCCTGGACCACAAAACCAGTAATAAGTCGCATGGGTATATTTGTAGAAACAGCCAACAATATGTGGGTCAAAAATGATCGGTTTTTGTTTCATTTTCAAAAATCATTAGGATATTAATTAAAGATCATATTCCATGAATATGTTTTGTAAATTTCCTATCGTAAATATATCAAATATATATATTATCATTAGTAATATGCATTGCTAAGGATTTCATTTGGACAACTTCAAAGGCGATTTTCTCAATATAATTTTTTTTTTTGCACCTTCAGATTTCAGATTTTCAAATAGTTGTGTATATCTCCAATATTGTGTGTTTTCGTCTTCTTTTCATCCCTCTTCCCCCCCTCCATCTTTCCTCATCCTCATCCTCTGTCACTTCCTCCTCCCCTTCTCTCCTCTCCGTCTGTTTTCTCCAGTAGTGCTCCAGTATTGTAGTGAGTCATTCTGCAGCGGCTCTGGCTGACGGTCATGTGATCAAAAACTGCCTGACAACATTGAGACAGTGGGGCTCGCGTGCAACACACACACACACACAAATATATCACAGACAGAGCTTCATGCAATGCAAACACACACACACACACACACTCAGATTCAGGTCTCTTGCACTGGTGCACATGCTAAATTCTCCACTTTATGTGCAAGAGACGTGTTCTTCTGCTATAGATAGATAGATAGATAGATAGATAGATAGATAGATAGATAGATAGATAGATAGATAGATAGATAGATAGATAGATAGATAGATAGATAGATAGATAGATGAATGGATGGATAGATTTATTTCTAAATTTTATTTTCGGTACGATATGTTTGCTACAGTATATGTCACGATAGCAGCTTTGCTATATTGTGAGGCTGGTCAGAAGTCTGTTTGCACTGCCGTGTGTCTGTGACATCTGACTGATGTGTCCCTGTGTGTTTGTGCTCTGAAGGTGGAGCTGGGCCGCAGGCAGGAGGTGGTGGTGTACGATCAGAGCACGAAGGACGCCGGTCAGCTTTCTAAAGACGGCTTCGTCCACATCCTCCTGAGCAAGCTGGAGGGCAGCTTCCACAGGGTGTCTCTGCTGACAGGTACTGCCACACTTACACTAGAAAACATGAGCTCTGATCTGCTGGAGAGAGACGGGAGCGTGTCGGTCCTGGTTTACACCAGCAGAGGGCGATTCTTACGTCACAGAGTCTGTTTTCTGCTGTCATTCCCTCACATTTACTTGACATGGTTCCTTCCGTCTGTCTCTTTAATTTCCCTCATGGCTCTGGCTTGTCTGGCTGCTTTCTTTTCCGTGTAAACGAATCAGAGGCCTTGATGATTTATGTTGTTCACTGACAGACATTTGAGGAATGCACACAGTCAACTGCTCCTCTACTTGTTTTGTACCATGTGTACTTTGTACTTGCAAACTGATTTTCCTTTGCATTGTTCCTTGCCGTAGACACGGACGAAATACAACGAAGCTCACTTGAATCTCTCCATTTCCACTGTTATGAAAGGCTATAACGTTTTTTAATGCAACTTACGTTTGCCTTTATTTCATGCTTTATTACATTTTATGTATTATTAATATCGATCGCTCAATTAGTAGTAATTATCACTCATAATATTAATAAAGAATACGTTTTTTTATGAGGTTAATAAAGCTAGCTTCTTTGAAACCATTATTTGTGATGTAACATTAAATAATAATAATAATATAAAGCAAAACTGTATGTACGTTTTAATTATTTTTAATATATATTTTGTAAATATTTTCAGTAACTTTTTTAAATGTGACTTTTTGTCCTTTTTTAATGCTTTTATTAATGCATAATGAATGAATGTTATTAAAAAAGTGTTTTAATGTTTTGTTTTTTAAACCATTTGATGTAACATTAATAATAATAATAATAAATAGAAGAATGTCCTTTAAAATGTCTTAATAGTTATATATATATATATATATATATATATATGTGTGTGTATGTATATTGTGTTTGAGAACTATATATAAATATATATTATGTTATATTATATTTAGTCAAAATACTTGGATACCGCGGTAATTATTGAAAATATTTTATAAATAATTCATAACAATGTACTTTTAAAACTATTGTCTATTTAGCACAGACATTAAGTAATGTTAAACTGTAATAATATAAAATGATATTATATATTGTAGTAATATATATGAATATATTGTCTATATTTAATACATAAACAAATTCATATATGATTTACATAGAATGAATATATTACAATACTTTCAAAATCCATGAGCCATAGATACTTTAAATATAGTAAATATTATAAATATAAATAAACATTCTAGATAGTCAAAATGCCCATCCTTATCTGCACGACTTCTGAGAAAAACATTAATGATGTAATGCTAACCGTTTGTGCAGCTGCTATGCACAGGTACAACAGGAATCTCCTGCTGTCAATCAAATGATGTCATGATGCGCTAAGAAGCTGCTGGTTGCCAAAGGCATGTGCATCTGGAGATAAAACCCTAAGAAAGACATTTTTTGAATCCCAAAAATACCAACTTCTTTGTCACTCCCTATGATAATTACTTTTGGTTAATAGCGTACGTCTGAGCGAAGTTCTGTAGAAATCCTCACAGTAGGCCATTTTCTAAGTAAAGCTTATCTTTTTTCCCCCTTTCACTTCTTACTAAGCTACTTGATCCAAATATGTCAGCAGTAAAAAGAAGCTCCAATTTCTTTCAGTCAGGATTCGGGGGAAATTTCACCAGGTTCTTCTGATCTTTGATTATGTGGCTGCTTGTGCTGAAGCCTCTGTCACTTTTAAAGCTTTTAAAGGCCTCTTTGAATCACATTTAGAGATTTTTGGGAAGCTTAAATTAGAAATGTGTCACACGTGACATGGAAAGTTTACACGGCCATCACTGAAGCTGAGACAGCACCTTTGATTTAAAATAGACCCATTTCTCATCTAAAAATAGACTACTGAATATCAATGTAAGACACTTTATGAATTGTGGAATTAAATTATTAGTGGTGTTTGTTAAGACAAGCTTTACTATTGCTCAACAACTGCAAATATTGATTGGATACCGCTGTTGGGACCATTGGCATACTGCACATCTTAAAGACCCCCACAAAGAACGAGATGGGGCCCCTCCCACCAGCAGTGATGTCATGTTCGAAAAGTTAATGTGCACCTGCTGCAAGCATACTACGGAGTCCTTCTCTCATTTACATAACTGATTTACAGTATCATTGATTATTACTTGTGACATTCTTTTCATTCTTTATTATTATTATCATTATTATTATTTTGCCAAGGCTTTACAGTGATGAATGATGTCTTGCTTGTATGATCAACCAGTGTTGGTATCTGACTAAATTACCAGTTGGGAAAACAATGCAGTGATCGCACTGGCAACTCATGCGCGCACACTACATTTTTGCTCCTTTGACATCGCAGTCTGTTTATTATCAAAACAGAACACATAGAAGGAAACATATAAAAGTTGCGATGTTCAATTGAAACCGTCTTTGCGTTTAGCTTGACCAGCTTGACGTTTATATAGCCTAAATACTGTTAAATACATGTTGCGGAGGTAATCAAATATCCTGTGTTTATAATGTTTGTAAACATTTTGATTTTTTTTCGTTATTTTAGCCTAAATTATTTCTGAAAGTTTTTCCTCTCAAAACACAATTTTATACAAATAACGTTTTTTTATCCATGCAGCAAATATTTTAAATATCTTGAAAAAATGCTTTAATGTCTTTAAATCTTTGACCTTTTTTTTTGTTTTGTTTAAAACAACTGGCCAATATCTAAAAAAAAGATGATGCTGGCTATGACTAAGCACAATTTAGGCTAATACTCTTTTTACTTTTTTGACGCTATGACGCTAAACTTTTTTTCGACGCAAACCGGTTTTAGAAGGGTAATAATACAGAGAAACGCATGAACAGAAACCGGTAAAAATACAGATTCTGCTCGGAGTGAACCGATCTCTCATTTTCAAGCCCCGCTTTAAGCATACAGAGCCCCGCACATGCAGGGAAAAATAAACAAATAGTGAGCACAAATTTGTTTTCTCGTTTTACTAAATTGTGTGCACGATAGGCCTATTACTAAATCTTGGCCAGAATTTAGATGAATCAAATCAGCGAACAAATTATTATATAATTACATATATATTATATAAATTTTGTTTTGCGTGGATATTGACACGCGAGTGAATTTACATAATAAGTAACATTTTGTAGGGCCCTGTTGAGACTTTTTTTTATTATTTAAATAAATGTTTTTATAATTACACAGAGAGTAAATTACTGAAAAAAAAGGTATTGTTAGGTACCAGCACCGAAATTTAGGTACCGATACCACTACAGTACAGGTTCAAATGTGAACTGGACCCAACCCTGCTCAGAATAAGAATGAAACTTATAAGAATAAGAATTGAGACTAATGTTAGCCTAGATACCAATTTTCTTATGATGTTACAAGTACATGGGGTTTATGGGAAGTGTTCCTGGTTCCGGTTGACCTTTAATGCAACCTAACAATCCTTTAACAGATGTGTATTATAGAAAAGCAATTGTGTGTTAAATGTATGCCAGGTTAAAGAGATGGGTTTTTAATCTAGATTTAAATTGCAAGAGTGTGTCTGCCTCCTGACCAACACTAGGTAGGTTGTTCCAGAGTTTAGGCGCCAAATAGGAAAAGGATCTGCCGCCCGCAGTTGATTTTGATATCCTAGATATTATCATTTGGCCAGAGTTTTGAGAATGCAGCATAACTGAAGAACTATAATGCGATATGAGCTTGCTCAAGTACTGAGGGCTTTATAAGTAATTAGCAAGATTTTAAAAATGTATTGGTTGTTCAATAGGGTCGCCAGTGCAGTGTTGACAGCACTGGGCTAATATGGTCATACTTCCTGGTTCTAGTAAGAACTCTTGCTGCTGCATTTTGGACTAGGTGTAGTTTGTTTACTAAATGTGCAGAACAACCACCCAATAAAGCATTACAATAATCTAACCTTGAGGTCATGAACACATTAGATATATTTTTAAGATGTAAAAGAATCAGAAACGTGAACGTGTACATCCACAAATGTAAAATAACGCAATCATCAAACATAAACGGCATATAAATCAAAACTGCATAATGTTATAGAATGAAATGATGACTCAAGAAGTAGATTAGGACTGTGCAAGCTGTGGGGTGTTGATGGAAGTGATCTACTGCATCTGTGTTTTAGTCATTGATCTGAATCCAATCCAGACGTATTCTTTGACCAAAAAATAAATAAATAAATAAAAAGTCTCAGCTTTTTGTCCAAAATGTAGCTTTTTTGATCGAATATTCTGGTGGTGGATGGCAGGTTAAAAAAAAAAAAAAAAAACGCTGTTGAGGAAAGGTGCTCCTTTAAAATACATTTTACATTTTCACCATATTAGTGTGACCATTTTGTGCTATTAGGTTAGCAACATGATAATGTCAAATCCTGCTGGAATCAACTGTAAGCATAAGACAAGTTTCTTGTGAGCTTTAAAAAAAATATTTGGAGTGAATCCAGTTAGCGGAGAATTACTGAAGCGTCTTAGGGTTGAGGAAAACAACAAACGATTCATCATAAGTTGGTAGTAAACATGAGAATTACAAGTTGCATATAAGTAAAAGAAAAATGATTTAAGCCAAATGTTCTTGCAGCATGACTGTAACCTTAGTGGATGTGTTCAACCAAATGCACAGTTTTTCAAATTATCCTCCATTTGATATTGTGCGCAAACACAGGCGATCGACACATGCCCTAGAAAGTTTCATCCTTGCCCAGTCTTTGTGCTATTTCTCTTTCCTTTTATGCTTCTTTTTTGAACAAATGGAGGAGCAAGTGTCGCCAATAAATACATTGCACAAAAAAATTACATACAGTATGTGCATACTATGCTGATCGCACACAATGTACACAAACTTTGGTGTATGCATAAAAAAGTATCTTTTAAGAAAGTGTGGAGCATTATGTTGAACAAGATAGTGACCAGTAATGAAGAGAGCAGAAGTTTAGATATCAGATTAGATATCTGTTATGATCGGAATAGTGATGATTGTAAGTGATGAAAAGAACAGGAAGTTTATGACCACTTCCTGTCTTAAACAGCCACTGTTTCCTTTTGTATAAATGCTATCTGGATAAAATAGTGCTGTTTATGCACAAACCAACGTTGAAAATCCATAAATTTGTGATGTAACAGAAAGCAAGTGATATTTTCAGTGTGTCTTTAGTTTCATTATATTTGAGGACAATTTCATGAAATGTCAACACTTTGTTTAAAGAGCCACTTTTTGATTTATAAGTGGTTCTCAAAGAAGTTTGTTTACACTCACATAAAATAGTTTCGTTTTTTTCTCAGTGATGACACAAAAAATTGCATTTTTGAGCCATTTAAGATATATAAGAAAAACAATTTCTTAATGTGAAGAACGTGAAAAACCTAAAGAACCTTTACCACTTTAAAGAAACTTTTGTGCATTCGAACGGTTCCATGGATGTTTAAATTATAATATTAATTAGTATATATCTACATACAGGGTACTGTCGAGATGACAACAGTAGAAACACAAACTACATATTGTGTGAAGGTTTAATAATGGCAGCGGTAACTAACTATATTCAACTAACATAATCCAATTATTAAACTCAAGCAAATATTTCTGATATGGGTATATACAGATTTGATTAGCTGTACTCAAACAATGATACATTTTGTGTCTTAACAATAGTGTTAAATACTGGTTTGATGTTTATTACACACTGTAAGATTAAAAATGAATGCACTTAGCTGTGTTGACTGAGGATAAAGTGCTTGGCATTGCTGCATCATTCAATAAAAGGATAGTGTCTAAAAACAGCAACTTGTTTAGAACAATTCACAAAACATCTGTTGTGAATGGTGTAGAATAAATGTAAACTTTATCATTCATTCGCTCAGGCACATCATTTAAAAACAAAATTTAGCCATGCATTTCTACTGCTCCGATCTTTAGGACGGCTGTGCAAAGTTTTTGAAGGTGCAGGGAAATTGTGACGTCACGAATTTCTCCCAAATTCAAATCCGGGAGAATCGAATTGGTTTAGAACCTTTTCCATTTTAGCAACTGTTGTGAAATCTTGGTCAGGAGACCTTAGACTTGGATGGTAAAAAAGGTGGTATCACGATACCATTAATCTAATTTGGTGCATTACCATAATTTCATACATTTTCAGTAAAATTTAGCAGTATTAAACATTAAAATATGTTTAGTGTGCAAATGTATCAGTTAGCCAGCATACTTGACCATGTTTATGTAGTGATGTAAATGGAGGATAACGTGGCGGCGCAAATTGCAAGTGTATTTATTTTGTCTACTTTTTCATCTGCTTCAGTTCCTGCAGGGTTTAGCTCAGACTGACACACCTGAACCAACTCTTTGGGTTCGCCCCGTCGACTGTCATCAAGTTCGTCTTTGTTTCCTGTTGAGCTGACATGCTGTTTCCTGTTAATGTCTGGCGATCACAGTATCTGAAATGCTATGCGAGCTGTTGTTGAATATGATCTTCCATCTCGCTCCACAGGCATCTTGCTCACGCTGTGTTTCTTATTGGAATGGCGCGCACACATTTACACACACCACTTCAAGCTTTCACACCTCACCCACTGGGATTTGCTGCAGAACGAATGTGTGTGTCCTGCAGATGTGCAATCACTCATCTCTCTAGCCTCTCACCATCTGCCTTTGTTTTTCTGTGCATGGTAGGACATCAAGTCCACTGGGTCACCTATATTAGTACATGTGAATTTAAGGGTGATAAAACTGTCCTGATATCATAATGATGAAAAATCCTCACTGGAAGAATTAACTTCTTGAAAAGATAACCTTAGTTAATATAATCATTAATTAGAATGTCAAAAGTGGTATTTTAATAAAACTTCTGTTCACAAAATGAAAAATATTTAGTACGTCTGTCAAGGTCAGTAAGCCTTTAAATATAAGATCATTTAAACTTTTCATGTCGTCAATGATAGTTCATATTGCAAAATATCATGTGGTGCAACTCCCCAAAACTTGATGATATTTATGGATGAACAATTAATGATCTCCATATTAAAACTTTTAACATTGAAAAATATCTTTAAAAACTTTTTGGAAAATAATGAGTAAGATGTGTGCACTCAGATGTATTCAAGGTTTAAAAAAAACTTGGTTACACTACATGACTTTTTTATTTTCATTAAAAAAAAGTATTAATTAATTAATTACTTTATATATATATATATATATATATATATATATATATATATATATATATATATATATATATACTATATATATATATATAAATATATATATATATATATATATATATATATATATATATATATATATAATGGGAATATAATTATGTTTTAAATAGTGTACAACTTTTTCAAAGCCATATGGAAAATCAACAGAAATGTCATTTTCGAACTTCCAGATGCTCTAAAATTGGTCGTATTCCACTCAAAAAGGAAGAATAAAATGTACCATCAATAGTTAACTCGGCAAAAGTGGGAGGAATTCGCCAGAAAGTAGCAAATTATGCTCAATTAGAAGATGAAAGTTGGAGCTTGGCAAGGACCAGAGCTCGGCTGTTGCTACCCCCTTTGTATTTTGCTACTTTTGGAGCTGAATTCAGCTTTGTCTCGCTTATTATGCAACTGGGCGTTTCTTGCTGAAATGTTTGTGTGTGTTCGCCAAACTGAGGTAATGTACAGGTGGTGACGCATTTGCTCTAAAACAATATCAATATATCCTTTCACCTTAAGCCTGCCCTCAACATTACATTCTCTTTCACACTCCAGACTCACCTCGGTCAGCCAAAGCTCCAATTTTATCACCGTTTCCTCGCCCAGTTGAGGCACAGGACAGGAGGGCATTCATGATTTAATTCAGCAAAGCAAAAAGTCAGACAAACATTTGTGGAAAAATGTTTCCTATTATATTTCCTTGAATTTAACTATTGTAAACCCTGATTATAACAGAAAAGCTAATAATTTTTAGCCTGAACATTCAGCAAAAATTCTAAATGCTTTTTTTTTTAAACATAAATATACAGTCAATGGTCCAACTATGATGTCAGTTGTGTCAGTGAAATCACTAACAAATAATGACAGAACATGAGATCCTGCTTTTTAATAGTTAGTCTGGATCAGTGTAGATGAGTTTGTTCCTTTATTTGAACAGATTTAGAAAAATTTTAGCTTTTTATCACTTGATCACCAGTGGATCCTCTGCAGCGAATGGGTGCCGTCAAAATGAGAGTCAAAATGCATGTTTATCCTGTTCTGTTCCAATGAAGGAACAAACTCATCTACATATCGGATGTCCTGAGGGTGAGTACTTTATTTTCTGCAGATCTAATCTTTAAATGATTTTTGCTGAAACTAAATATGCAGTATTAGTTGAGCAGTTGTTCATGAAGTGTTGATGTTAAAAACTTTTTTAAGGAATTTATTTGGAGAGAAAGCAAGTGCAAACAGAATTGGGCACTATGGAAGCCAGATGCAAACCTTCATTTCCCATATAAGCATCAAAGCTCAACATTTGTATGTTTGTTATTACATATAAATGTTGAAACAAGAAATCTGAATGATGCCTGAAATTGTGCAGCCTAAGAAAGGTGTGCAATATTTTTTAATCAATCCGACTCCGATGATATACATGATAAAAATCCCATAAACTTACTTTAGAACCCGAATCACACATACTGTAGAAGGGCTGGTTCAGATTCACAAACTCTTTTCTCCAATCTCAAAAATTTCTTACAAGCTTCTCAAATATTTTCTAAAAAATTACTTGTATTTGACTTCTATTTGATTGCATGGTGGTTCTTAGATAACTTTAATAACTCTCACAAAAGTTCCATCTAAGAAAAATCTTAAAAAGATTAAAATTCCTAATTTTTTTTTTACTCTTTTTTTTTTTTAAAAAAAGAGAGAAAAATAAATTATAGTAATAAAAACTTTATTCTTAATTTAGAAAATGACACAGGTACAGGTTGTAGGACCTGCCACTAGAGGGCACACTACCAAAACAATAACAATCGTGTGGTTTGATGACGCTAAGAAGGAGCGAGGAATGATGGGATTTGTTGTCTTCTACCCAACCGCTGACAGATCAGATGGAAAGATAAATCATGGATTTAAAGCGAGTTCAACGACTTGCACGAGTGGATTACATACAGAGTCAATGCAAAGACACGATCAGACTATGGATCAGATGCGTCCTCGCACGGGTCTAGAGACGCGATGTCCCAAAATACTAATCTTGTTGATCATTATAATAGCATATGTTTTTTGTTAAGATACGAATCAAAACAATTCACCTGTCGAGTAAAACACAAGCAAGATCAGCATCTCTTTCTAATTGAACTCTTCTTGGGTCGTTTGGTTGGCCCGTACGCTTACGTTTACGGGAGCTGTCCTTGTCGACAGAACCATCGGCAGACGGTAAACTGTAATTATGTTCAATAAATAAGTAACACAATCCACCATAAAACGTGTAAGAAGAAGTAAATAAGAACTGCTTGAAGCAAGCTAGTGGTTTGCTGGACGCTAGACACTACTTCCGCATTTGTCCAGGACACTGTTGTTATGTGGTTTCTACGTCAGTAAAGGCGGTAACAAAGGGTAACTAACGTCATTGACGGGCGACTGCACTGCCCCGTGTCACTGTTTAGAATGGGAATTTTCTCATGATTTACAAGTAGTTGAAAACATTAGAGATATTGTTAGTAATCAGCTGCCAAAATATATAACACTAGCCTAGTGGTTTTTGGATATTTTACTGCAAATATCTTACAAATTGTACTTTTAAGAAGAGTTTAATTCTTAAGAATGTTTCATGAATCCGAGCCAAGATATTATACACTTGAATGTGGACTGTTTTTGATTTTGGCCAATAGAAAAACACCTAGCTGCCATCAAGTACTGTACACCCTAGCAACCGCAAAGCACTACCCTTGAAACCACCCAAAACACCCTTACATTGTGGTGGTGATATTTGCACGGACAAGCACCACATTTACTTTGGAAGTTTATTTAGGAGACCGCATGATGTGAACAATAAAATTCCTTTCCAACCTGTACGAGTTTCTTTCTTCTGTTGAGCACAAAAGAAAATATTTTGAAAAATGTTGGTAGCCAAAGAGTTTTTGGTACCCAATGACTTCCGTAGTATTTTTTTCCAATCTGTGGAAGTTTTAACAGTCAACTGTACCAACATTCTTCAAAACATCTTCAACAACAGATAGAAACTCATACAGGTTTGGATCATCTTGAGGGTGAGTAAACAATGACAGAGTTAAAATTTTTGGGTGAACTTTCGTTTTATTCCTAGTCATAAAAAGATACACCATGTACAAAAAGATCTCAGATCTCTTTAGATGGTTAACATCTAAAACTTCATCATTCTTGACTTCGTGTATCTATGTAACTCGTTTCCATTATCGTACCAGATCAGCACAGGAATCAATGTTTCTACTGAAAAAGAGCCAGTGTTGCCATAAGGATGAGGTAAGCTCTCGAGGGACGTTCTTGGTGCTCTGTTATTTTGAACAAACACACACACACTCAACTCTTTCTCTAGCCGTATGTCTTTCTGATTAGAGCATGGCTCTATTTTTAGTTTAGGCTCCTGTGGTCATCACATCTGGCGCCAGTCGCCTACTTGAACAGCACACATATATACGCCACAGATTCACAAGGGTCAAAAAGATGACCTTTCAGTCTCCACCCTGTAACCTCGACATACACATACACCACTTTGTGGTATGAAGAAATGAGTAGCATTTGTCCTACATATGGCCCGCTGTAAACTTGGCTACAGTTCCTGTGTGTTCTCATAGACCTCAAATTATATGTGTTATGTCAATTCTGAGAAACAAGCTGAAGAAATGAAGAAATGTCAGCGGGCCAACCAGTGCCAAATACTTTCAGCATGACAAGAACTACTTCTCCTCTTCTCTCAGCTACTGTCTCCCTCTTTTTTCATCCCTTTCTTGCTTGGTTTACCCACACCCACTTTTCTTTCCTTGGATCTACCTACCATCCAAATTTCCCTTAAAAAAAAAACGTTCAGTGCACTTAATTAAATTGAGGAATACTTTTCCACTCTAGCATACAGAATCAAAGGGGACCAAAAAATAGCCTTATTTATAGTCATAATTTAATTTTTCCACCCACAAAGGGCTGTGGATTTTGCTACTGTACCTTAAAGACTTCTATGGTAATGACTTGGTATGATTGGTTAACCTCCAAGCGGCAGAATATTTTGTTCAGGGCCGGCCAAGTTTATGATTTATGGAATTCTTGTAGCTCAAACAGTAGAGCACTGTTTTATAAAAAATAAAAAAAAAATCGAAATATTCCCCAAATATATCATGAACTATCTTGATTCTCAAATAGTAAATGCATTTTGCACCTGTATAGATTATGTTGGTTGATCTATAATGGGTGATGGGCAAAGTAGCCTAATAGTGTAATCTATTAACTTTGCATAAAAATCCGTCTTTTTACTTGAGTACCAGATATGGGTGCTGTACCATAAAATATTTTAATACGAATGACTTTTATATTTATTATGAATTTAATAAAAACACTGTACGTTACTAATTAGCCTGTAACACTTGTAAACTTGTTGACAGACAAACCACTCTTGCTAGTGACTGAGAACCGGAGAACCAAGTAGAGTACATTGGTGCCGTGACCCGGATAGGAGTGAGGTTTAGGAGGGTGAGTGTAACAGAGGCCAGCTAGGGACACTAGCAGCTGATACAGAGGCGAATCCCGCTCAAAGCAGGTTGAGTAGAACTGTAGGGCACAATATATATCACTTTGTAAATACATGAATATTTATCAATAAGTAAATGTGTTGTTTGTTATAAAAAAAACTCTTACACAATGTTAGGGTTTTGTGGATGTTCACAGAATGTTGCTATGAAGTTGCTAAGGTGTTCAGAGTCATTTTAGACCATTATTATGTGGTTTCTACACTCTAAAAATAAATTAAGGGAGCCTTTTATCTTAACTTAAAAGAATGGTTACAAGTTTTAACTTTTTTTATGTATTAATATAATTACAACTTTTTAAGTTTCAAACATTATTTTATATTTATATATACATATATTATTCATTACACCAACTTAATATTGTGCAGTTTGAAATGTCTGCTTTATTTATTATTTTTTCTTTTTTATGTTGTATTAAGTTAATTAAATTAATCTTGACAATTTTGAAAATCGGGCAGTGGATTTCTGATTCCTAGCATGTTTTGCATATGACTGGATAATAAATGTTGGAATATTTTGTGTATTGTGTGGTTGCTAATGTGCTGAAGTTTAGGTCTTGTGGTTATGTTATGGCTGTGTGAATGTATGCACTACGTACATAAACCATATGGGCAATGACTGTGTGAATGCAGGTGGCAAGTACTATGCTTTTTATTCATTACATTTTCCTGCTTTTGATTTTTTTAAACTGAAATAGATTTCTGATTAGCTGGTTCCAGAGTCACAGCTGAATTAGTTGGATCTTGTTTTTGTCCTACAACTTTGGTTTGTTGGTTTAACATAATGTCATTATAAGATTGATGCAAACTGTCACATTAAAGAAAATATGCTGGGTGTTGAATTGTCAATCCAGTGGTAGGAAAAATTCCTTGTTATAGAATTAATATGCTGGTCAGGGAGCATGATTACATATGGTGATTTCTTTCAGGTAATGTTCTAGTACTAAATTAACATTTTAAATAGACAGTCCTGGTTCTAATCTCTTCCAAAAGTTCTAAAGGTTTTGGTGGCTCTTCAAAAATGCAATGAATTCCAGGAAAAGTTTGCAGAACACAGGACATACACATACACAAACAAGTGACGCAACCCGGCACTCATTTCCTGATGGAGGCCCAAAATCCTTCCATTCCATCCTTGGCTAAATTTGGATTTCAGCAGAGCTTGAAGCCCCTGTGTAAAGATTGTGGGCTTTGTCATAATTACAAGCATTAATACTACCTTGCTTTTATCTCTCTCTCTCTCTCTCTCTCTAAGGCTCTGTTTCTCTTTCCATCTCCCCCTTTCCTTCCCACATGAAGCCCATCCTCCCAGTTGTGTAACCCTCTCTGGAGACCTCCATCCTGGTTTACATGTGGCCAGATGACATCATAGTTCTCCATAGGGGGTTAAGATTGCTTTCTTTTGCTGTCTTTTAAGGGGGAAGGGTAGGGGAACAGAGACATTTGTCCATATTAATAGATCAAGCCTAATTTCTCAATCACCCCTTCTTCTTGAGTAAGGAAAGAATTGATAACATGGGAATAGTTAATGCATGAAACGTGGTAAAATCTAAATATAATACAGAGGTGTGGATTGATGCATTTTCGCCATACCAGAACCGTCGGTGGAAATTAAAATCATTTTGCAGGTCTTGATCAAATTCAACAAAGCATATGTTCAAAACCTCAACCGCACAATGCGATAGAAGAAAAACGTGGCTTAAAAGCCTTTAATTGCTGCTCTAAATGAAATTTGCAGCAATAGTACTAATATTTATTTAATATTTCATAACTGACTCCAAATGCTGTTTTATTGCAAGGTTCTCCATTGAATTCTCTATTTGTTTTTCTTTCCATATTTGAACTTCTGCCATTACAGCATTAATGTTAAGCATAGGAAAAGGAAGGAGTGCAGCAGTTGGTCAGTAATCTTCTCGGGACGCCTTGTCTTTTCCAGAAGTCAGAGTGACTTAAGAAGAACAAATGTCTTGCTTAATCCCATCATCATCCACTTATGAATAACATAAGATTATTTTTAACTTTTGGCTGTAAACACATCCTTGCTAAACATCTGAAAATTCAAATCGAATGCAACTGCCCTCCAAAAGAGTGTCAAAACCAGTTTAAACCGGGTCCTCCTTGGGCTGTCGGTAACACAGCTGAAACATGGCAGACCTTGATTAATGAACTTGACCTTTGACATGCACACTGGTTTTCAGCCTAGTACTGAGTGACGGCGTCCTGTTGAGCCCTTACACTTGGAAGCCTTGAATCTCTTCAGAACTGAGGGAGTGTCACGATAGGTATTGGGGAAAAACACAAGGAGAGGGTAGATCCAAATGCAGGTAAGGGTTTTATTTAAACAGAGGGGTAAATACAAAATAAACAGTCATGAGAGACAAATCAAACAAAAAGGGAACCGGATGAAACGGGGAACTCGGAAGAACGGAAAGGTAGAGGAAGTCTGGTGGAACGAGAGAATGAGACACATAGGGTAAGACAAAGCAAGACTGATGGACCTGAAACACAATGACATCAGACAAGGACTCCGTGACATAGACTAAGACAGACTGGGTATTTAAACACAGAAGGATAATTGGGAAACAGGAGACAGGTGGGGTGAACAATCAATCAGGTAACAAGGAGGAAGGTGACCATATAAGGGAACAGGAAGTGATCTGGGACAGGCACCGTGAGAAGGAGGACATCTAGTGGAACCCCGGGGAACAACAACCCAGACACTGTGACAGTACCCCCCCTCTACGGAGCGGCTACCAGACGCTTAAAGACAAAACATGACACAGAGACCAGGAGGGAGGCGGACAGGTGGAGGCTCAGGGGGAGGGACGGAGGGCCAGAAAAGGAACACATGGGGGACAAACACCAGAAATGATACATAAAACCGGGAGATCAGGAGGGAGGAGGACCGGAGGAGGTACAGGGGGAGGGACGGAGGGCCAGACTAAACTAAAGAGAACAGACAGAAACAGAACTCAAAAAACACAAAACATAAGTCCATGAAGGACATGTTGAGGCGTCCACTAGGACGGAGCAGATGACCACCACAGCCGTGTGGTCAAGGCCAGAGCCCTCCAGGGCGGAGCGGAAGACCACCACGTCTCTGTGGTCGAGGCCGGAGTCCAGTAGGTCGGAGCAGAAGACCACCACGTCCTCATGGTCATCACCAGAGTCCCCCAGGGTGGAGCGGACGACCACCACGTCCTCGTGGTCACCGCCAGAGTCCCCCAGGGCGGAGCGGATGACCACCACGTCCTCGTGGTCACCGCCAGAGTCTCCCAGGGCGGAGCCGAAGACCACCACGGCCTTGTGGTCACCGCCTCGGGAACTGTAACGGACACCGCCTCGGGAACAACATCGGGCACCGCCTCGGGAACAACCTCGGGCACCGCCTCGGGAACAGCATCGGGCACCGCCTCGGGAACAGCATCGGGCTCCGCCTCGGGAACTGCATCGGGCTCCGCCTCGGGAACTGCATCGGGCACCGCCTCGGGAACGACCTCGGCCTCGGGAACAGCATCGGGCACCGCCTCGGGAACTGCATCGGGCTCCGCCTCGGGAACAGCATCGGGCTCCGCCTCGGGAACAGCATCGGGCTCCGCCTCGGGAACTGCATCGGGCACCGCCTCGGGAACTGCATCGAGCACCGCCTCGGGAACTGCATCGAGCACCGCCTCGGGAACTGCATCGGGCTCCGCCTCGGAAGCAGCATCGGGCACCGCCTCGGGAACTGCATCGGGAACTGCATCGGGCTTCGCCTCGGGAACTGCATCGGGCACCGCCTCGGGAACTGCATCGGGCACCGCCTCGGAAACAGCATCGGGCACCGCCTCGGGAACTGCATCGGGCACCGCCTCGGGAACTGCATCGGGCTCCGCCTCGGGAACTGCATCGGGCTCCGCCTCGGAAACAGCATCGGGCTCCGCCTCGGGAACTGCATCGGGCACCGCCTCGGAAACAGCATCGGGCACCGCCTCGGGAACTGCATCGGGCTCCGCCTCGGGAACTGCATCGGGCTCCGCCTCGGGAACTGCATCGGGCACCGCCTCGGGAACAGCATCGGGCACCGCCTCGGGAACAGCATCGGGCACCGCCTCGGGAACTGCATCGGGCTCCGCCTCGGGAACAGCATCGGGCTCCGCCTCGGGAACAGCATCGGGCTCCGCCTCGGGCACCGCCTCGGGAACTGCATCGGGCACCGCCTCGGGAACTGCATCGGGCACCGCCTCGGGAACTGCATCGAGCACCGCCTCGGGAACTGCATCGAGCACCGCCTCGGGAACTGCATCGGGAACTGCATCAGGCTTCGCCTCGGGAACAGCATCGGGCACCGCCTCGGGAACTGCATCGGGCACCGCCTCGGAAACTGCATCGGGCACCGCCTCGGGAACTGCATCGAGCACCGCCTCGGAAACTGCATCGGGCACCGCCTCGGGAACTGCATCGAGCACCGCCTCGGGAACTGCATCGAGCACCGCCTCGGGAACTGCATCGGGCTCCGCCTCGGGAACTGCATCGGGCACCGCCTCGGGAACTGCATCGAGCACCGCCTCGGGAACTGCATCGAGCACCGCCTCGGGAACTGCATCGGGCTCCGCCTCGGGAACTGCATAGGGCACCGCCTCGGAAACAGCATCGGGCACCGCCTCGGGAACTGCATCGGGAACTGCATCGGGCTTCGCCTCGGGAACTGCATCGGGCACCGCCTCGGGAACTGCATCGGGCTCCGCCTCGGGAACTGCATCGGGCACCGCCTCGGAAACAGCATCGGGCACCGCCTCGGGAACTGCATCGGGCTCCGCCTCGGGAACTGCATCGGGCTCCGCCTCGGGAACTGCATCGGGCACCGCCTCGGAAACAGCATCGGGCACCGCCTCGGGAACAGCATCGGGCACCGCCTCGGGAACTGCATCGGGCTTCGCCTCGGGAACAGCATTGGGCACCACCTCGGGAACGACCTCGGCCTCGGGAACAGCATCGGGCACCGCCTCGGGAACTGCATCGGGCTCCGCCTCGGGAACAGCATCGGGCTCCGCCTCGGGAACTGCATCGGGCACCGCCTCGGGAACTGCATCGGGCACCGCCTCGGGAACTGCATCGGGCACCGCCTCGGGAACTGCATCGAGCACCGCCTCGGAAACTGCATCGGGCACCGCCTCGGAAACTGCATCGAGCACCGCCTCGGCAACTGCATCGAGCACCGCCTCGGGAACTGCATCGGGCTCCGCCTCGGGAACTGCATAGGGCACCGCCTCGGAAACAGCATCGGGCACCGCCTCGGGAACTGCATCGGGCTCCGCCTCGGGAACTGCCTCGGGCTCCGCCTCGGGAATAGCAGCTGCCTTTCTCCTCCTCCGCCCTCTACGATGGGGAGTCGGTGGCGTTGAGTCGGCCATCTTGTGCTGTGGTGCTGGGCTGGCGGCCATCTTGGGCTGTGACGCTAGGTTGGCGGCCATCTTGGGCTGTGGGGCTGGGCTGGTGGCCATCTTGGGTTGTGGGGCTGGGTTGGCGGCCATCCTGTGCTGTGGGGTTGGGCTGGCGCCCATCTTGTGCTGTGGGGCTGAGCTGGCAGCCTTGTCTGGACACTCTGGTGTGGTTGTTGCATTCCACTGGGCACGATGGTGCAGGTAATTGGTAAACCCCCAAAAGTCCAGTATCTCTAACCCCTTCATCTCCCATGAAGGTAAAGGATCATCCAGGCAATTATTAAATAAATCCTTTAGTGCTGCATCATTGTAACCTAGCCCGACTGCCATAGTCCAAAACAATTGCGCCAGGCCACCCACCTCACTTCCCTCTTGATGAAGGGTGATTAAGTTCTGGTATCTCCCCCTCCGTTCCTCCATGGTGGCTGGGGAACCGATTCGAAATCCCACACCGCTGGATCTAGGCATGACGGAGTCCTTCTGTCACGATAGGTATTGGGGAAAAACACAAGGAGAGGGTAGATCCAAATGCAGGTAAGGGTTTTATTTAAACAGAGGGGTAAATACAAAATAAACAGTCATGAGAGACAAATCAAACAAAAAGGGAACCGGATGAAACGGGGAACTCGGAAGAACGGAAAGGTAGAGGAAGTCTGGTGGAACGAGAGAATGAGACACATAGGGTAAGACAAAGCAAGACTGATGGACCTGAAACACAATGACATCAGACAAGGACTCCGTGACATAGACTAAGACAGACTGGGTATTTAAACACAGAAGGATAATTGGGAAACAGGAGACAGGTGGGGTGAACAATCAATCAGGTAACAAGGAGGAAGGTGACCATATAAGGGAACAGGAAGTGATCTGGGACAGGCACCGTGAGAAGGAGGACATCTAGTGGAACCCCGGGGAACAACAACCCAGACACTGTGACAGGGAGATCTAGTTCATAGTCTCTTCAGCATTAAAAGAGCTTAACAGGGTTGGAACTACATGAAAACTCGTTAAGAGGCAAGCAGCGCTGTTTGATCACCTCATAGCTCGGCTTGTTTTAGGAGATTTGGAGATATTGATACACACATTGAGTCAAAGCAATATCACAAACCAAAAGCCTCTTGTAAGAGGATATGTAGCTTTACAATAAAACTATTGTTAAGAAGAAGTTTGAAGAGGAAAAAGTGTTTTAGAGCACATTTAATACAGGAACGTTTCCCCTCAAGCAATCTGAGAATTGTGTTTCTCAGGAACACAATAGTTCATGGATCACCCTTTTTTTTATAGGGTTCGAATTTGCTACTGATTTGATCACTTAATTATACCATTTCCTAAATGCATCTATGGTTCCATGTAAAATCCATGTAAAAAATGGTTCTTTTAAGAACGGTTTACTGAAACTTTCTTTTGGGAACAAAAAAATAGTTCTTCTATTTAATCAGTTCAAGAAAAAAAAACTTTTGGAAACGTCATTCTTAAGAGTGTAAATTCACCAGATTTGTGGCATTTAAAGCCCCTTTCAGACTGCATGTCGGCCTCTGCAAATTGCCGGAACATTGCCAGGTCGCTTTCTGTTTAAAATCACACACGTCCCAGGATTGATTCCGGCATTGAACCCGGGTCAGGGACCTAGTAACATTGCCAGGTTCAATCCTGGGACGAGTGCTGTGTGAACAAAAGCCAGAACCAATGCCCTGTCGTAGTGATGATGCACGTTATCGCGTGACTCTTTAACCAGCTGTTTTGAAGGAAGATCAACGTTCGCGACAAAAAAATATATGCAAACTGTAATGAAGCAGAGATCAGTTAGTTCCTCACTTTCCGCGCTGACGCTGAGATCATTCATCAGCTTAACTGAAAGTTAACGTGCCTAACGTTTTCGACTCGTACATTACACGTCCACTCTCTGATGTCACGTGTCATTACAGGATCTTTACGGGTTATGTGTGAAAGCACGCACATATCCGGGGTAATCACTGGCAGTATGAAAGTGCAAAATCTAGCGAACAATTGCCGGAACACTTTACCTGTGTATTTGCCGGAATCGCAGTGTGAAAGGGGCTTAAGTGTGTCACCAATCACCATCACATGTGTGGAAACTCCTACATGTAGAAGCAGTGTGGGCTGCTGTCTAACAGCTGGGATATGTCGGAGTTGACACTTAAAATTAAAATAGCAAGTATGCTGTGGCCATGTGTGTCTGATTAAAGCATGTCAACAGGTGGCTGGAACAAAGGAATGCAATTTAATGATATTAAAATTAGAGCAGCACATCTGGGGCTGAATGATTTGTGGGGGAAAAAAAAACTTGAGTTGCAATTTTTCTAACGAAAAATTGTGATTTAAGATGCAAAAACAAAAAAAACATCCAGGTTTGCTGTGCTTGTTTGTATGACTGCACAATTTGTCCAACATATTTGGATTTTATATCAATTATGACTTAATTAGAATGTTTTTAATCTAATTGATTACACAGTGTGGTGATTACTGTGAGAATACCCCCAAAAGATCAGTCAGTATGGTGTTAAATGATAAAATATCAAGTACACATTATAAAGATTAGCTCTAGAAATATTTAATTGATTCAGCATAACATTTATTACACATAAATGTTTAGGCTACAATTGCCTAACACAAACTTTGAAACACAAACGAAGAAAGTTTGAGAAATATCTCAGTATATTTTGTTCATACAATGGAAGTCTTAACCAAATCAGCTTGGTTACCAACAAGTCTTCTAGTAACTTTTTTTCTTCTAGTAACTAACATACTTCATTATTTTCTTTTATGTTCCAATAAAATGTTCGTTTAGCTCAATTGGTAGAGCAAGGTTGGGGGTTTGATTCCCTGGGAACACATGATAGGTAAAAATTGATAGCCTGAATGCACTGTAAGTCGCTTTGGATAAAAGCGTCTGCTAAATGCCTAAATGTAATTTTAATTTAATTTAAAAGAAAGTAAGTGATACATGTTTGTTTTGGCTTATTTGGTCAGAGATGCACTACTTGTTCTGCTGTGGTTTTAATATTTTCTTGGCAAAATTGTTCAAAAACAGACAATATCATAGCCTAAATATATCTAATATGATAAATAATATAATATCTAGGGCCGGGACTTTAACGCGTTAATTGAGATTAATTAATTACAGAAAAAATAACGCGTTAACTAAGATTAATTAATTACAGAAAAAAAAATTCCCGCATTTTTTATAACTTATTTTTGCACCGCGGAACGTTTCTCACTGGATGAGTTTCGGCGGACCGATTATACTGCAGCACCAACTAGCGTTCGCACATCACCGCAGCAGCACATCGAGCTTCAAGTATCACCTCAACGCAAAACATATAGCAGCTTGCGTGGACTTTACACTTTATGTTGAACTATGTATTATTTTGTTGATGCAACAGTTTATGTTGAACTCTTTATTGTTTTGGCCAAGGTTATTGAGAGTTGGACTTAGTATGTTATGGCCTCGGAAGCAACAGAGAGATGTTTTCTAATAGTCAGTGTTTCCAATGTTCTGAATGTAATTGACAGTATTGTGTTTTACTTAAAAAACTCTTTACAGAAGGTTCCAGCACCTATACGCTTCCTGAATTTCTGAAATTTACTATTTCTAAATTGTTTCTAAATATGCTATTGCTACACTTCATGGCAAAAATTGCACTGGTCTGCTAGACTTGGTTGAACAAAAATAAACATATTTTGTTGCTTAAGCTTATGTATTCAGTCATTATTCAATGGTATACTATAAATCCATGTGAAAAAAAATTACTTCTCACTGTTCTCAGGTCAAATATTTATATGCGATTAAAATGCGATTAATTTCGATTAATTAATTACAAAGCCTCTAATTAATTAGATTAATTTTTTTAATCGAGTCCCGGCCCTAATAATATCATAATATTAACTTCATATTTACTGAACTGTTGTTGCAATTTATAGACTATATCACACAGTGATTTGTTGCCTACATCACGTTTGTGAGCTGTCAACTGTATGAAATGTAAGATTATGTACAGGTCTGGGGTGGGCCAAGTGCCTTTATTGTTTATAAAATATTAGTATAATATATAGATATTTTTCCATAACTAATTAAATGAACGCACTAAAATGTATATGGCTTATTAATAATAATAATAATAATAATAAAGTAGTAGTAGTAGTAAATAAAAATATACTTAATAATAAAGTTAAAACAAAATATTATAATATTTCACTGTAAAAACAATTAAGTGTATAAGTTCATCGTTTTTACTGTAAAATTGCAATACTAATATTTAAAATATTTACTTAATATTTAAATTTTAAACAAATGTTAAATCGACTTTTATTTTATTGCAAAACTGCAGGCAGCCCTTAAAGCTTCTCTTTATTTATTTATTTATTTATTTATTTATTTTTAAAGGGACAGTGCACAATAATTAACATGGGGAAATTGTGCGAGATTTAGCCATTCAGGCAAATTTTCATCTGCAGTCCCTGGTATATTGATGGTAAAATCCAAAAGTACATAAAGAACAGACATTCAAACAAAGTTACAAACATAAAAAAGCGTACGTATAAAAAACAAAATCAAGCAAGAAACCACTATTTCAAATTATGAAGACACAAGCGTTTCTCATTACAAGTTTGGGGAAGATGGTTGGTTCATGTTACGTTCCCAAACTCAGAGCAGATGCAGAGATGGTGCTTCACTCTGAAATGTGCAGTGCATATATTTATTTAATAAAATTGCAACCTTTTCGATTCAATAATCACACTAAGCCATATCACAATTTCTATTTTATTATGATTAATCATTCAGTCCAGCATTAACGACACATTTATAGCAGTACGGCATGTATCTGCTGTTTTGTTGGTGGTAAAACGATATAAAAGCGCATGAATAGCATGTAATGTTTATGCGCACGTGTCGTGTTTCTTACTTTCCATGACTTCATCATGACTTCACTTATGGCTTGTATACATAAGACATCTAAAAGCTTAATCATGCAGTGAAGTTCTCGCTCCTTCGCCCCATATAGTGAGTGTAAATGAGAGATGCCCTATTGGGATTCGTTTATATTATATGTATGTCAAACTCCAGCGAAATTTCACACTGTTGTATCACAGACAGGGGGTCTGAACTTACTTAGGCTGATGCACACATGGAGTGTTGAGTGAATTGAGCTGGCGTTGTGCTCGACTGGAGGCTACCTCACACCTCAGGCATGACAGCTGGGGCCCCGTAAGCATTACATCATGGACTGATGAATGCGCGTATCGCATGTCACTGGTGCTCTGACAACAAGCGCTATCAACGCTAACCCCATCCTACTCCACGTACACATTTACCAACCCGATCTCACGGCAATTCGTACATTTTTCACAAGGTGGCTTATTCGTACGAATTTGTACGACCACACTCGTTTTGCACAATTCGTATGAATTTGTACGAATGACCTACACCTAACCCCGCCCCTAATCATAACCGTCACTTGGGTCATATAAAATCGTACGAGTGAGGTAGCGTTGGCATTTACACAAATATTTATCTTGCACGCATGCACCATCCTCTATTAGATCTTAAAAATGATGTATAAATAGATTCAATATATTGTGCAGTTATATATATCCGACAAGGAGATAATGCAATATAACTAAACAATCTAATAATCTAAACAAACAATTAAAACAGTTAAATGTATTTGTTATTAACTTAATATAATGATTGAATTGTTTAAAGTTGATCTTGAAAATCCTGCAGATACACTGTATATACTTATGCATTTATCGGGAATTGAACCCATGACTTTAGTTTTGCAGGTGTGATGCAATATGATTTGTACTACAGGGGCATTTTAGGCCATTTACACCTGCTATTAAGATGCATTTTTATCGATCCGATCACAAATGGATGACGCCAAACATGGATGTTAAAGGGGGTCTGAAACATTTTGAACTTGTCCACTTTCGACCCCTTTCAGAGGTTGTTCAAATCACATTCGACTGCATTGCTTTCATAGTGTAAATGTTCATGTGGTCGAGTGCATTTAAACAGCCACAAGAGAGCACCTACCCTCTGCCTACTGACCTAATTCTTAAACATCACGGGACGTGCTTTTGAAGCACACAAGCCAGAAAGGATTTGAACTTTGCTGCCTGAAACGAAAAAAAAAATAATTAAAGCACTATGTTCTCTTGCCATTCACAAACACACAGTGTTCGCCATAGTTTTGTGGCTATCAGAGCAGAAACACAAAGCAAAGCTTCTACTCTCTATATCATTTTCCATTGTCTCCTTTCACATTCATAAGTAAAATGTGCAAGCTTTTTTTGCAATATTAGGTCAAAATGGCCCGTACACCCACCCACCCATAGACCTTCCCCTCAAAGAAATCAGGAAAGCGGTTGATAATGCAAAGTTCATTCACAATAGAAATGAATATAATAGACTCAGAATTTAAGTTTCCAATTTATTGATTTATACAACATCTGAATATTTGCAAAAATGTAATGCATTTTATGTTAGTGTAAAACGCACGCATTCAGGAAGCGAGAAGATCGAATGTGTCTCTGTGTTCGCATATAAAATGTCTACTTGCAGTTCGTTTCTTGTCTGAAACAGTTGAGAGGCTTATATTTTTTCATTTTCAGAAAAACATTAAGTGGGCCTCTAAGGTGGCTGCATATTTGCTCGGTGAGTAAGGAATGTGGTTGCATGCCTTACTCACAAGCCAGATTCAGCTCGCACACAGTAAGAGCAAGCGAGAGAGAGAGAGAGATGGGGGGAGACAGAGTGAAAGTAAGCAAGAGAGGAGAGAGACAGGGCAGACTATGCTCACGGCAAATGAGCTCATTCACTCTTAGGTCACTCAGAGAGAGAGAGAGAGAGAGAGAAGGCGGGGAAAGACTTGAACGGAGGCTTTACAACAGCGAGCTCTACTTTCAGTTGTTGCCACACAGAATGAGATCGAGGAAGGATCCGTGGCGCTCCTGAGGAAAGACCACGCAATTCTTCTGCCCTCGTTTCTGTGAGGAGGATGCAGTTGTTGCTTTCCTGTGGAGTTTCCCCGCTCAGTGTTTTTTAGGATATTAATTTATTTGTGTTTTCTGGTACCCAGCAACTTTCGGACATTTAGTTCTTGGACTGCGGTTCGGACCGGTTGGTGCGGATGCCCCTAGACTTGGTCATATCCCCTCCAGAGAACTGCTTCTGGTCGGGGATCCAGCAAACAGACATGAGGCTCAAAATCAGAGTCCGCAAGATGAGAAAAGAACGCAAACTAAGAGGTGTGTAGCATCTGTTGTCACCTGGGCCGATGGTGCTTTCCCATCTGTACCTGTCAAACACGTGTTGGTTTGAAGTTATGCGATATGTTTCATCCTCTTGCTCTGTCTTTACTTTTGTCCCAACTGGCTTATATTAGTATTTTTTTAACCATTAATTTATATTTATGACTCAAGCATTGACCTATCATTGCTATAGAGCTTCTGTGATTATCTCCTATAATAGTAGAAAATGAAATGGATGTGCATATTAAGATTTGGTTTGAGTATATTTATTGATGCACTTTCTTTGTGTGTGTTCATGGTTCATAACGTTACGCACACATGCAAGTGTATGTTAGAGTTGCACATGCATTCTACTGATGTCACCAAGTACAAGTTAAACAGTTGGACTTTGCCAAGCAATTGACTTTTATATTCCAGTGACGTCTATATTTTCGTAATGGCTTTAGGGCAGAAGTGCAATAATGGTAACAGTTAATGATTTGATGATACAGGGTCCTGGGGTTTAACACTTCTAATCTGTCAAGCATGACAACAAAGCGCCGGGAGTGATGAGGTAGCCACCAACCCCCTGCTGTTTTTTGTGTTCCTCATTGTGCAGCATGCATGTGTGCAATGATGTCATTGGGCCTTTATTGAGATGCTAATGTGTGTGTGTGTGTGTGTGCGAGTGCGCGCAGAGATGGGGACAGATGGGGGCTGCTCCTCAATGGCGTCATCTCTTCTGCATCTGGAGACTTGTGTGTGTGTGTGTGTGTGTGTGCATGTTGATGTGCATTAGTTTCATTCAGTGGCCCATCAATGCTGCTGGATATAGAGCCTTGAATGGAAGCCTGTGTGAGAGTGGCTATAGAGCTCAGCTGAAAAGATGAAAAACTGAGGGGCTACTAAAGATGGAGGTCAGGTGCCACAGGAAAATGAACTGATATCAAAGGCTGGAGTTAATGAACTGTGCACTCCGTGTTATTAAACACAAATGCAGCTTGATAGTTCATGGCCATATCTGAAAAATGTAACCTTGTTACCTCGTCTGCTTTGTTGCACGATAGGGGCTGCGGTAAAATTTAGGTAAGTATCGCACAAGTCTGTGGCGTGTAGGCTCTGCTCGAGCTATCCACCCTGCAATTCCACATAAATTCTTCCATGATGCTACGGTTCCTCTGTACGAGAAAGGTTATTGCACTTTTCTGAGGAACTGAGGTCTGAGGCACGTCAGAGAAGTTGGATGGTGAATGGAGGTTATGTAAGCTTTCGGGAGAGAGAGAGAGAGAGAAAGAAAAAACATAGAGGAAGTGTGCGAATGGCACATTGCCTTTTCGTCCAGCGTGAGATTGACCCTGGCACACTTCTCTTTCTGAAAACACATGCACTCATATGCCTTGTGGTTTTGAGCAACGTCACCACTGCCGTCTTACGTAACTGGAGTCTTTAAAAGTGACAAATGTTACCTAAGTCAGACGTGATTGTAGTTGTTAGTGTGCGTCTGTGCATGTTTATTCTATTTAGTCCTAAATGCTCACATCTAGTGAGAATATGAATTTCTTTTAAATGTGTATTTGAAACACCTTTTAACTTGACTGATTACGGTGCAAATAATTGTGCATATTTTTGCGGCAGAAGTCAAAGTAGGCGTTCTTTGATTCAACATTAGCAAGATGTTAAGAGAGATACGGAAGCTTAAGGTTTCCTTGTAATCCTAACTGTCACCACCACCGCCCAGTTAGAAATGATAGCCGATGACCTCACTCAAGTATTTCCTCTCTTGGCTTTTCAACAATGTGGTGCTGTACTTGTTCCTGTTTGTGTTGCTGTGGTCCAATGACACATTTTTTTTTTTTTCAGAGAAGCTGTAGAAAGCACCCCTGTAGATCTTCGAAGCAGGACAATATTCCAGATCCTTGAGGAGATGAAAGATCACTTCCAAAGGAGACCTTGTCCACTTGCCTTTTAAGCTGTAGTCTTGCTTTCACAGATCCCAAACGCCCTCTGAAATCCTTGACCTTTGAGTTGAAGGAAGAGGGATGGGAGGTCAGCCTTGCTTCCCTGTTTTGGCAAAAGTAATGCATTTGACAAATGTGCGAAAGGAAGTCTGTTTTAACAAGCTTTAACCAGGCAAAATGTGAAGTCTTACTTGAGCATTGCTGACAGTGTTGACATAATGACTAACCCTTTTCAGGCAGTTATGTCACTAGGCCGGTGAAGGGAGTTATAGCTGGGGGATGGGGGAACAGACATCCAGGATCTAATGGTTGTATCAATGTGTTTGAATGTATTTGTGTGTGTGTGTGTGTGTGTGTGGTTTGGGGGGAAGGGTGTATTTGAACCAGTATGGGGGTTGTAGAAACATTTGGTCGGCAGTTATTCATCTACTGCTGGTTTCGAGAGCGGATGGAGGGGGCACCAGGGGCCCGTCGGTTCTGCTTGAGTGACATGCAAATCACCTCACAGTCTTCTGTGCTGAGAGATGATGTCATTGTACAGGCCATTGCCATTAATAGCAGGAAACAGGACCAGGCACCCCCAAACAAACAAAAAAGACTTGTTTAGATGGTGATTTGCACATGGATGAGAGGGACAGGTGTTCCTCGTTGTCAGTTAGGGCAAGGCAGGTGGCTTTTAAAGTTCACGGTTAATTGATGTATGATTTGACACCCTTTATATAGACTCTGGATGATGTCATGCAATAACGTTGAACGTGGCTTATGGTTGTCTTTGTTGTAAACCTTCTTATCACCTCACTCTTTATTTGCCATGACTTGTTTGTTTCAACTCCTCCCACCCAGATCTGCTTAACACAGTCACTTTGGTTCGTACTATTGCACTGTTTCTTGGCTGGGATGAAATTATTTCATGGCTCCCTGGTTGACTGCTGTATGTGCATGCTCCCAGGGTTACCTTGTCCCAGATTCTCATGGAGCTCATCTATGATTAAGGTCTAAACGCATCTGCCGGGGCTCACGCTTTCTGGCAGCATTGCACCGCTCGGTGAAGACTTGACTTTCTTCCTCTGCAATTCCATTCCACTTTTCCATCTTTCCTTGTTCCACTAATGAATTCTAGTTCAGCTGCCTATAGATGCACATGTGAATGCATTTGAAGTTTTTTTTTACCTTGCATTTGTATGCACGTTGCTTTCAAGACACCCAACTCCCTAGAGCTATGAATCAAGGGCTTGGTCTGCACCTGTGACCACCCTCATTCTCTAAGCCTGACGCAATTGATCAGTTGAGGATATTAGCTCATTCAGGAAAAGGAGCTCCAGCAGACGAATGCCAAAACTGGAGCCACCGCCTCTTAAACAGAAAGAATCCTTCTGTAGGCCAACTGGCCTTTGCTTGACTGTTGTGTTTGTACATGCACTGACCTAGATTGGCATAATCTTGTTCAGAACATCTGAATCCTCTCTTGCATGAGTTTGACAAATGATGTGTGACAACAGCATATCCTTTGTTAGTATGAAAGGTTTGACTTGAAATATGCCTCTTATTATTATAGCTTGGTGCCTCGTTGTTAACTCTTTGTCCTGCTTGAGAGATTTTGAGTTGCATCCTTTACATAATGACTTATGTTACAACAATGATGTTAACAGTCACCAAATCTGGCACTCTTGTTGGTCTTGTCCAGTGTTGGTCATCTTACTTGAAAAAAGTAATTTGTTACAGTTACAAATTACTACTCCCAAAATGTAATTGAGTTAGTAACTCAGTTACCACATTGTAAAAGTAATTAGTTACTCAGTAAAGTAACTGTGACGTTATTTTTTATGTTCTATAACGCTATTACGTCCTATAACGTCTTTAATATATAAGATGTTTATATTAAACGGACTGAAGAATAAAAACACTACAAGTATTTTAGAAAATGTTGTATTTATTTGAACTCAATAGATTGCAGCCTGCAATATGATATGCATAGAAATAAAAACATATACAAAATAAATATTGAAAATAAAATTCAAGTACAAAATTAAGACAAACAAATTAAATCTTGGGTAAAAAGGAACCAACTGAAACTTGGCCATTAGTGCAAATCTCTGTAAATGTATATTAGGTACTAAAGTTACTGCACAATAAACAGAACACTATCCAACTCTTATGGTGCGTTCACAACAGACGCAAATAGAGCAAAGTCAATGCAAAGACGCGAATAGACAACCTCCGAAAATCAGCGAAACACATTTTTAAATAAACTGCATATTTGAGTTTAAAACAACTATATTCTCGCATGAAATACTTTAAAAGATACACTTCATGACACGATAACAGTAATATTTAGAAAATGATCTGAATAAAAATGGTGGTTGAAAATGCTGCGTGAACTCAGCTGGCAGAAGCCCCCCCCATGACATGAATTTGCGTCTGTTGTGAAGTTAATTTCACGCATGAATGAAGCGTATAACCTCAAAATGTTCAAGCGTCCAACTACGTGCGAATAGCGCGAGTCATTCGCACAAGTCGCGTCTGGTTTGAACACAGCATTAAATATTAGGTAAAGTAACATGTTAGCATGTGTTGATGTGAGGTGGTTCATAAGATTTGAGTTGCTTGAGGCAGACGTGGATAAAGTCTTTTTTCCTGGGCATACCGTGCATGTTACAGAAACATTCTCGACTTTAATTTCCGGTACTTCCAGTCCGAGAATGGCATTATCGCTGTTTAGTGGTATTCAGAGCATGCAGTGAGACAGCGTGAGCAGGGCACCACCCACCCAGCCAATCATCATCGGATTTGCAACGGTGTCAGGCAGCTGATGTGTATCCACTAGCCAAAGCATGACACCTCGCGCTTTATTCAACCAAACTGTAGTAACGCGACACTTTACATTCTCAGTAAAGATAACGGCGTTGCAACGATGGGAAAAGTAATTAATTAGATTACTTCGTTACTGAAAATTAAACTCCGTTAGTAATGCCGTTATACTTAAAAGCTGTTACTCCCAACACTGGTCTTGTCCTTCTTCTATAACATAGGTAGAGGTTCATTTTGTTCCTAACAGCTTCTCTCTTTTTCTCTCTGTTTATTTAGGTGGTTTTGCAGCATTCTCATCCTGTTTTCCGGGCCTGTGTGAAGGCAAGCCAGTGGCCACTCTGCCTATGAGCTTGTCTCAGCCATGTCTGCCTGTGGCAAACGTTGGTCCCACACGAATCCTGCCCCATCTCTACCTGGGCTCTCAAAAAGACGTGCTCAACAAGGTACAACTGACTGTAACAAAGGTCTCGGAATGTTAGAAACTTCCAAAAAAGGAGTAATCACATTGCATAATTCATGCCTTGGCTCTTTTGCACTGTCAGGATCTGATGGCTCAAAATGGCATCACATATGTGTTAAATGCGAGCAACACCTGCCCAAAGCCAGAGTTCATCTCCGAAAGCCATTTCATGCGCATTCCCGTCAATGACAACTACTGTGAAAAACTCCTGCCATGGCTAGACAAAACCAACGAGTTTATTGGTAAGAACCAGCTTGTGACAATAGGAGAAGTGATTTTAGTTTCCCTTCCCTTCCCTTTGATAGATTTTCTTTAAGTGAGCTTAAAACGTTAGCATGAAAAGTGAGTAGCATCCCCTGTCTTGCATGTTTTGTGTTTGCTCACAATTTCCCTTCTCCCTTTCAGACAAAGCCAAGGTTTCCAACTGTCGAGTCATTGTCCATTGTTTAGCTGGCATCTCCAGGTCCGCTACCATCGCCATCGCTTATATCATGAAGACAATGGGCTTGTCATCAGATGACGCGTACAGGTAAACTCACTCAGACACCCTGCAGCTTGAATTGCACAGTCTCAGAAAGATGTTTTCTGCTAGCTGTAATTTTAGATCCATTTCCTCCAACATGTAAAATGGATCATGTAGGAACTTGTAAACAATACCTGTCTTGGCCTTCCTTAACACGTATTTTTGTTCAAAGCCTTTACAAGCTTGCATGATGCGTCTTTGTGTTGAAGATGTCTTCCTTTCCATATATCTGAATTTGTCCTTAGGGTAATCATTCTTACTCTTCTTGTGTTTCCAGGTTTGTGAAGGACCGCAGACCTTCGATATCACCCAACTTCAACTTCCTGGGGCAGCTGCTGGAGTTCGAGAAAGGTCTGAGGTTGCTTAAGGCTCTGTCCTCGGAGCAAGAGAAGTTGGAGCAGTTGAAGGAACTGACACAACCTAGAGGAGAATCTTCAAGTGATCCTGAAAAGGCTCATCTGGGGGCCGAGAAGGACAGCAGAGATTTGGACACCAAGCTACCCTCTCCAACCTCCCTCCAGCAGGGCTTTAATGGCTTGAATCTGTCGGCAGAGCGTATCCTAGACACCAACCGGCTCAAACGCTCTTTCTCACTTGACATCAAATCGGTCTACGAGCCCAACTACTGTCCTCGTCTCACGCCTGCGCATAACGAGGATGTTCCCAAACTCTGCAAGCTGGATAGCCCGGAGGCCGGAGAAGCCATTGGTGTCTGCCAGTACTCACCTGTTTCCGTCAGCCCTGCTTTAGCTGAATCCCCAGGCCTCTTTCCTGAGAGCAGCTCCCGACCTCGTTCACGGAGGAAAAGCAAGCACAATGGTAGCAGTGCTGGAAGTTCTCCCGTGCATTCGCACAGCCTAAACTATGGACACTCGCTCCCTGCACACAAAAGTCCCAGTGATGACAATCTGAAGCCCTCCCTGCTGCTCAGCCTTCCCACTGTGGGTACCGGGCCCATGTGGACCAAGCATAGAGACACCGTTCAGGCCACAACCCCTGTCACGCCAACAGGCGAAGCCCCTTGGTTCTACAGCTCGGAGTCAATGAACAGTAACGGAGGTGGCGGAGGGGCGGTACACTTTCCTGTACTGGGATGCAGCAGCCTTCCCGGCCCATGCGAGGCTGTGCGTCGGCGGGACAAGGTGGGGGAGCCACGGGACTCGAGGGGCAGCTGGCACGAGGATGCTCTCACTTCCACTGCTGCCGATATGCAGTTCAAGCGGCGCAGCTGTCAGATGGAGTTTGAAGAGGGGATATCAGAGACACGTTCAAGAGAGGAACTGGGAAAGATCAGCAAACAGTCCAGCTTCTCTGGAAGCATGGAAATCATCGAAGTATCCTGACATCACCTGCACGGCACCCTAGGGACTTTTCCATACAGACGGACAGGCGCCACTTATGAGTAAAGGATGACTAAGAGTGGGCCCGGCAAGGCTGTGGAACATTCACATTAGTTCATAGGATTGTCGATAATGAGCTGTTCCCAGAAATGGGACTTTCTTTTTTTTGTTTTTTGGACTTTTTAAGCCAGTGGAACTGACTTTGATTTGTCTTTCTACTGTTTTTAAGCCATAGCCATCCCCAGATGACAATGAGCTGAGACTGCAGTTGCAGAATTCCTCGTTTCCTAGCTCTAGAAACAGACCCCCACCCCACCCCACACTTTGGTGTAGTGAGAATCAAGCATGGCTGTTATTCTCACCCTTGTGTCTTTTATAATGCTGTCCTGGACTCAGTGAAGTTAAACCGCCACAGCACAAGGAGTCAGCACAGACTAAGCCTCGGTGGTACATGCTTTTACTGGCTGAATGAAGGCCTCTTTGTGCAGTGCTCATGTCCACCCTGCTCCTGTATCCCAGCATTCGTGGAATCCTGGAGGAGGAACCAGGCATGTCATGAAGGAAACGCATTGTGGACACTTTCCTGTAATGTCCTCTGTCACTCTTTTGTTACCCAGATTTCAGGGTCTTGTCCTTCCCCTCCTGTACAGTGGCGATGCTCGAACTGTTGTGCAACCCACGTTCCCTCTCACTAAGCATGCATCAAGGCTGCTGTTTTACAAACAAATAGTATATGAACTATACATAGTGATTTCAACGGACGTTTAATCTCTTTTCTTTTTTGTCATTTTCTTAGTTACGGTTTTAATTTATTCTACTGGTTCATTCTGGTAATGAGAAATAATATAAAGATTGTGGAGTTTAAATTTTTCCTCTTTTTCAGTGTTGCTCTCTCCTTTTCAGTGATTTACAAAAATACACTCACAGAACCAATACACAACTACAAGCAATATGTGTTTTTACTTCTTTCTCTTTTTTTTTCTTTATAAGGGAGTGCGGTTATTACCAAGAATTATCTGATGTTTTAATGCACTTTCTGTTGCTTTAAGGGTACCACAATGCTTTACAACTAAAGCGTTTGTTATGGCTTTCGTTTGTCTCGTCAGCCTGCTGGCTTGAATTATTAAAGACTTTGATCCAGCATGAATAATCTAGAACAATATGTATGATACCCCAGCATTTTCAAGAATTTGATTTTTGTATTAACAAGCACACAAGACAAAATGAAGGGGGAAAAGGAACAGGGACTCTAAAGGGGTTTGTCTGTGTCCCCCGTTTGTTCTGCATATTTATGAAATTATTTATTGTTTGTTTGGGTCTGATTGCAGAAGGATGTTGTGAATGACTGACAGATGGACCCTTTGCAGATGCTCTTATAGGCTGGCATCTTGGAGAAGAGATAAATACCTAACCTTTTCATCGGCAAAACACAACAAGATGCATTTAAACCTGGCTTAAGGTCTGATAGAGTTAAGTTTGCTGATCAGCAAGTGTCTATTTCATTAACGTTATGTGAACGACCAGTAACTGCTTGCTTTCTTCTCAGGGGAGCTTTTAATGAGTCAGTTACATGTCTGAGCTTTCTCCATTTAGCCCTTTTTTTCATCTCTTTTTAGCACCAATTTCTCTTTTACACTTTCTCTCCTTCACTCACCTTTTCCCTTCATCTTCTCTGTTTCTATCAGAATCTCTAGAAAGCTCCAAAGGTTAAATATAACACAGAAAGTGTGTGTGTGTGTGTGTGTGTGTGTGTGTGTGTGTGTGTGTGTGTGTGTGTGTGTGTGTTTGTGCAAATTTGAATGGGATTGCCCTCTCCATGGGAGATAGTTTAGCAATTTATTTATGTATTCTTTTTCTTTTTTTTTTTTAGCTTTTCTGTATGGCAAATCTTGTATTTGTGCTGCTGTAATTTCCTTGTGTAAGACATTACCTATATTTCCTTTACCTTCCCTGTACTATACATTTTTAAAGACCTTGTTATCATTATTTAAAAAATGTAATAAAAAGATGCAGGCTGTCATTTTTTGCTGAAATTGTTAAATAGTTGGCAACTAATTATCATTATTATTTTTATTGTTATTATTATTATTATTATATGTTGTGTGAATAGCATCGTATCAACAAAACTAATTGATATAAGGATTTTTTTAAAGAGAAAATCTTGATACCTTAGGCTGCTTGAAGCAAAATACCTCAGGTTCTTTTGAAAGGCTTGTTCCTCCCCATGTACCCATTTTGTGACGATGAAACAAAATACAAACATTACAAAATATGAAAATGTTTCGTTATTTATTTTCCTTTTTGTAGGAAAAAAGATGAGAGATTGCCAACAGTTTTTGTGAATGATCAACATTATCATTTATCTTTGCAAACTGTAAATAATTCTTTAGTATTCCGTTAATGTTAAGGTTAAAGAATTGTGTACAGTTTAGTTTGGAGGATTGTTTGTTCCACAGGATGAAACATTTTATCGTATTTTTTCTCTAAATTCTGAGAATGTTGTAAATGCAATATAAAATGTAAGGGGAAAAAATTAGATAAAGTCATAATTAGTTTTTTTATTCGGTGGCTTAAAAATGTAGGCACCTCTAAACTCTTCTGATTATGTTTCATTAAAGTTTTTAAATGGTAAAGATTTCTAGAATTTGAGCATAAAATTATGAAAAGCTTGAGTTGATCTGAATGTTATGGAAGACCATTTCTGCAATGGGATAAAAATGTAAAATGTATTTGCAAATTGGATTTTTGCATTTCTGGATTCTGAGTTTATATCTCTCAGTTTGCGATTTTAAGAAAAAAGTCAGAATTGTGCGATATAAAACTAGCAGTTGTGAGAAAAGGAGATTGTAGCAACGTTCGTAGATCGGGAAGAAGGAGGTGGAAATGGGCGAACATTTAGACACAATTTTAAGTAACGAACAGAAAAATTAAAGTAAAAGCGTATAATGTATAAAACATAATAAAACAACAATAAAAAATCCAGGCCTGGTCCTCTCTCGTCCTACTGTGGTTACTCCTCCTTTTATCTTTCCGGAGATCCTCCGTGGGACTCGAGGCCGATGATTGGCACAGGTGTCGCGCATTAGCTTTTACTCCACCAGCCTCGCTCCGTTCCCATGGATCAATCATCAAAGTCTTAATTCTGAAACTTTTTTATTTTTTATTCTATGATGGAAACAAACAAACAAAATCGCAAGATGCAAAAAAAAATTAAAATAAAAATAAGTCAGTTTTTCATCAACCATGATTTTTGTCCAGCACCCAGTCTGTGTGATTTTCCAGTGATGTGTGTGCTTTTGATTCGAAGAAAAATATTTATAGCTACAGCCAGGAATTTACAAGAATTTAACCATAATTGATCTTTTCTTAACAAAATTTGACAAATGCACTAGTTAAAATTTTCTACAACATACAGAACTTTGCTACAAGTGTGATTACATCATATAATAATTGTTGTTAATAGTGTTCGTCTGTTTGACTTTGTCTTTAATTGGTTTTTCCGTACATTTCTGTCATATGCACATAAACTGACAGTCACCTAAATATTTAGTCACCTTACTAAATATTGTAGAAACGTAATTTTCTGTAAAGTTGCTTTGCAATGATTTGCATCGTAAAAAGCGCCAAAAATAAATCAAATCAAATCAAAAAGCGGTTTCCAATATGTTACCCAAAAATGGGTTACAAATATGTTCTAATAAAGTTGGGGATGCAGGGAAAAACTTGCTAGATTTGCTGAAAATGTACTCACCCTCAGGTCATACCGGATGTGGATTGCCCTTCTGACGGCACCCATTCAGTGCAAAGTATCCATTGGTGAGCAAGTGATATAATGCTAAATGTTGCCAAATCTGATGGAAAAAAAATAATAACTCATCTACATCTCGGATGGCCTGAGGGTGAGAAAAAAAATCATTTTTAGGTGATATCATTTTTGGTGATTTTTTTTTTTTTTTTTTTTTTTTTTTTTTACTTTTGTATGATTTTGGCAGATTTGGAGATGAGAAACACTGAGGTCTGACATAACAGTGTAGTGTGTACTTAGTGAGATTGGATACCTAACCTCTGTTGCAGTTCTGTACTCCACATGCTTTGGAGGTCTCTTCTGCTGTAACTCCTCACCATTGTTCTCCTCAATAAACACCCGTCTTTATTGTCTGCCCCCTGCGAAAGAGAAGGTGGTATAAAAACCTGAGTGAACACAACACTCTAACAGTCCTGAGTCCAAGCAGCAGCCCACTTACAACACACACAACGCTGCGGGGTAAAGGTGAAACCCAGCGGTAAGAAAGGCCTCCGTATGACCAGGAACACTCAAACATTCCCCGCTTCCCACTTGGGAATACCATTCTGTTCTCACTCGGTTTGGGGAATGTTCTTTCATTCCTCTTCTTGTTTTTGAATATGAAACTGGTCTGTGTAATATGTTAATAGACTATATCTGACTTTGTATAAACAAATGAAGGCATATGATACGAGGTGTGGGTGATTCACACATGAACCCGTGTGACGTAATCAGATATTTGTTGAGTAAGTCGACTGAAGCAGTGTGTTGTTCTGCAGAGATAATGATTACAGAATCCCAGCTGACGGTGACCGCATGATGACATTCACCCGACACAAACCACTCTCCTGTCTACCTCCCTCACGTCACCATCAAAGCTTAAAACATCCACTTTAACAGGAATACTGAGGCTACCAGAGTTCATCCTCGTGGCTAAATGGGCTCAAATAGAAATATAGAAACACTTTGGACACTTGCTCCCACTAAATTTTAATCGCAAACAAACATTTTATAACAGAACAATAGTACATATATATGAACTACTGTTCTATTATAAAATATGTGTATGTTCAAAAGATTATAAATGATGATTCTACATGCAAATGATGAATGCTAGACTAAAACCTATTAATTGGTTAACGGTACAGAGGGGAAAATCTTAAATCTTATCATTTGCACATCTCATTCCCAGAATTCTCTGTGACCGTTGATTGTGTTGAATAATTTTTTATAATTGTGTTTCTTATTAGTTATAGTTTTTTTGGTTACATAAATTAAAATATATGAACCCTGACATTAACTATTATTAATTTGATATTTGGACGCTGAAACAGTCATTCAGCTCTAGTTCCAAAATCTGCCAACATCTTTATTTCTTCAAATATTTTTCGTAAATATTGTACTAAATTATGTGCTAATTTAATTTTGTGCTCTTGAAAATATATTCTTCTATAACGCAATCATTTTCTACATTTCTAATGTTCTTAGACATAGTATTTATACAATATTATAAATTATATTTGATATTTAAGTCTCTCCAGAAATATTATTAAAAATAACTTTTTTTGTTTTTCATTCTTTTGGTTTGTTTTACTGAACGTGCAACAAGATGATTAGTAATAAATGGGATCATGAGCGGATTTTAAAAGGCTCTTCAAAACCTGGTTTAAAAGTTATTAGTTTGTTATTTTCAGAAGAAAAAGAATAATTTATGATTTAATAAGCCATATCTAATTCTGCCTAATTAGCACTGTTGAGGTTTTTGTGTAAGTGTGAGCGAGTGGATATGAGAGCGACAGGCTCCGCTGAAGCAGACTGTTCCCAGATGCAGAGCGCTCTCCGTCCCAGAGTTTATATATGGTGTCTTAAAAAACTGTTACATCATAGCAACAATTCTCTTCAATTGCGTTTTCTGGAGTCGTTAGGTAACTTTCCGTGGGATTTCTCGCCTCATTGCCTGTGTCCTCGAATGACCGTAAATCAAAAGCATGTGAAAATGTTTCTTCACTATAAAAGAAATACCACAGGGACTTTACCATAACACATTTTATGAACTTTTGGTGCCACAAAAATGATGTACTCATGCACTTTATGGCATTTTTTATGTTATGTTAGTGTGGCTGCCTTCCAATGTAGAGTCAGACTAAAAGAGTTTTGCCATAATATTCATTTCCCATAACTTAAAATCGACCACCAACTTCTAGACCTCATTACAAACCTGCAGTGTAATTATTTGAATGGCTGTCTGACCGGCAGTCGATGTCGATGCATTCAGAGACCTTCTTGATTCTGTATAAAGCTTCGAAAACTGCTAATAGGTTTGAATTGGAATTAATATTTTTTGCACATTGTAAAAATACTGAATACTTGGTGCATTTTTTTAAGAATGTTTTGCTCTGAGGTCAATGAGATGTGTTCAGTGTTGGAGTAATACATTACAAGTAACAGATTACACATTACAAGTAATCAGATTACGTGTTTCAAGTGACCTAACTAGTAAAGTTCTGCATTTCTTTAAAATTGTTTAAATATCTGAGTTACTTTTACAAGTAACACAAGTAATGTAATGCATTAATTTTCACAACGAGTAAGTTAAAAGTAGTTACTTTTTATGGGGTAATGCACCATTACTTTAAAAATGTCTTTAAAAAATAATAATAATCAAAAACTTTATAACAAATATATATTCCTCCTGAAAATGGAGGTCTTGGCCCTCCTTGACTGTATGTAATTGTAAATTGTAACTATTTTGACAATAATAATTGTAGGTACATTTCTTTAAATGTAATTTTTAATTGAACATAGTTTCCCCTTAATTATTTATTTAATTCATATTAATTATTATAGTTATAATTCATTAATACGTCATTAAAATTAAGACATTTTTACATTTAACCTTTGTATACGGAAGACGAGCAAATTGTTTCATTACATTTTCTCAATTGTTACACATTTGTCAAGCTCAACTATTTAACTCTTTTACCCAAGATATTGAAAGAAAGAATGATTATACAAATGTTTTCATTTCATTTATGGTAAATATAATTCTTTCAACAAATAAAAACCAACATTTTGCCACAAGTTCAATGCCTCCTATTAAGTGTTGTCTTATTTTCACTCAATTTACTATTTTTATTTCTAAAAATGCATTAATATCTTCCAAATGATGGTCATAGGATTCCAAGCAATAAACCCCCCAAAGAAAATTAACAGGGGGGGGGGGGTAATTTTGTTTGACCTAATCTAATTTTCTAGAGGATACACAGAATATATATATATATATGATGTGTCATTCAAGTTGTGTACTTAACTTTTCACCACAGTTTTGTCGGCCTTTGTATAGTACTGCCATCTTTTGGATGTTGGGGACATTGTTGTTCCTTGTTAATTTCTCATCAAGGAGAAATAGCAGTCATGTATTATTCAGAGCACCTCTTTCTCCTTCCACATTCATCACGTCTACTCTCCTGTGATTTCAGTGATGCCAATGAAAGGAGACACCATTTATAATTGTCAGTTGGGCCAGATGTGCTCTTGAATCACAGGTAGGTCTGAGTCCTCAGGCGCCGAGCACATCGCTCAGGGAAAGACAGGAGACGGCGTGTCTGGAATCAGAGAGATGTGTATTGATTTGTACAGTATTCGCAGAAGGTAAATGTCTAAAGGGAATCAACCTTGTGTGCTAAGATTTCATGTAAGACCTGGTCATAACCTTAAAAGAAATAGTTCTGTCATATTTTACTCACCTGCGTGTCATCTCAAACCCACATGGCTTTCAAAAAAGAGAAGTTTAACAGTATGTCCAGGCTGTCCTTTTCCATACAATGAAAATGACTCCAAAAATAAGCATTATAAAGACTTGTCAACTCTATTTTAAGTCTTTGTGTGAGGAACAGAATGTATTTCCTGATTAAAAACTGTATATGCTGGTTAGGTATTGATGCTGGGTGGAGATGGTTCTTTGCTGATTTAAGCTGGTCCTTTGCCACCATATGACCAGCATAAACCAGCAAAGGACAAGCTCAAACCAGCAAAGGACCAACATAAACCAGAAAAAAGACCATCTTAAACCAGCAAATTACCATCTTAAACCAGCAAAGAACCAGCTAAAACCAGCAAAGGACCAGCTAAAACCAGCAAATGACAAGCTTAAACCAGCAAATGACCATCTTAAACCAGCAAAGGACCAGCTAAAACCAGCAAATGACAAGCTTAAACCAGCAAAGGACCAGCTAAAACCAGCAAAGGACCAGCTAAAACCAGCAAATGACCATCTTAAACCAGCAAATGACCATCTTAATCCAGGAAAGGACCAGCTAAAACCAGCAAATGACCATCTTAAACCAGCAAAGGACCAGCTAAAACCAGCAAATGACCATCTTAAACCAGCAAAGGACCAGCTAAAACCAGAAAATGACCATCTTAAACCAGCAAATGACAAGTTTAGATCAGCAAAGGACCAGCTTTAACAAACAAAGGACCATCTTAAACCAGCAAATGACCGTCTTAAACCAGTAAAGGACCAGCTTAAACCAGCAAAGGACCATCTTAACCCAGCAAACGATCAACTATTATTATTATTATTATTATTATAACTTAAATCAGCAAAGGACCATCTTAAACTAGCAAAGGACCATCTTAACCCAGCAAACGACCAACTTAAACCAGCAAAGGACCATCTTAAACCAGCAAAGGACCAGCATAAACCAGCATCAAAACATATACCTAACCAGCATATGCTGTTTTTTTTCAGCAGGGATTTAAGTAACTATTTCAGGAGACATGCGAGCTAAGTCATTGAAACCGGCTTGACACATCTTGAGATGGCATGCTTGAATATATGTTTGCTATAGCCTATATTCGCTCTTTGTTTCACACAAAGTTGTAAAAGGACTTCATGAACAATATAAAGCAATAAACCCTATTAACTACTTGACTGGTGGTGCTATTAGCCCTTAAAATAGTGGCATGTCATTCTGCTTCTGCTAACCTTATTATGTGGCCCACTTAGCCTAAATGATAGTCACATTTTCATTTTTAGCTGGAATTATTCTTTTAAAATGCACAAAAGTGGAGTATAAAGTACATTTTGAAATGTTCACTTCAAGTTGCTCTCCTTTTAGTCTTCAGCTGTTCGACCCCACATAAACACACTCTGAAAAGAAGGATCTTCTGACAACCTCAGTCAGAATTAGTTTTTTCCTCGATTCTAGCTGAATCTTCTTGGATTTTTACAGTCTTTTCTTTAAAATAAACGGCTCAATGTTGTATAGTTACATCTTCTAGAGTGAAAATGTCGCAACAAATGACCAATTACACAAGACTTATTGTTCCGCATGCAGGTGTTCGCGAGCCCCTAGCGGTTCATGATAGAATTGCACATATTCGTGAGATTATCGCCACTATTAGTGAATTAATTTTGCCTTGATAATTAATTAATAAGTGCAAACTTATGTATTTTAAATGTGTAAAATTAAAAAAGAAAAAAGGAAATAACACATTACTAAAACATGACACATGACATCTATAAAAAATGACTGATGAAATGTAATGATATATATTAATGATATATATAAGGCTGAACATCAACCTTTCGGGGAGGGTTGGAATACCGCATTAATGTGTGAAAATCTGCCATGGAGATGTGCTGCCAGTCGCGTTCGCAATGACTTAATCATGTCTACAGCGCCATCTGTTGGTGAAATGAGAGATTGTTATTTATTCCCTGACTGGAACGTCGGCACCTGGACAGTGAAGTTTATGAAATTATAAATAAAGAAACACATAGCATATTTCTAGAATATGTATCAGTTAAATATTAACTGAACAGACCTGAAAAGCGTGAATGAATTCTGAAATATGCTAGAAATTATATATATATATATATATATATATATATATATATATATATATATATATATATATATATATATATATATATATATATAAACTTTAAAGAGTGTAAGAAAAAAAAAAACAGCACTCTTCGTAACTATTGAATAATACTACTACTCAGTGGTTGTGTCTCAAAACTAGTACGCTGCCTAACTAGACAGGAATATATATATATATATATATATATATATATATATATATATATATATATATATATATATATATATATATATATATAATTATTATTATTATTTAATTATTTATTTTTTTGGCTCGTTCCGTCTTTCAGTGCAGAAAGTAGCTTTGCGATTTGAGAGACTTGTGTTCACTTCCGGATTCCCGAAATCAAGCGGCAGCGGGACCCGAGCATAGACACTCATGCCTTACAGACATCGAGACACGAGCAGCGGAGCACCGGGGCACCGGCGGCATCCCACAGCACGACCAGCACAGCACTGACAGCTGAGCCCTAGAATAGAAAGCATTCATATCAATCAGGAGCAGCTCCGTGGCCAGAACTGTTATACATTTAGGCACCGCTCCATAAAGACCAAATCCAGCCCTGGATGTAATTTGAGGCAGCCGGTTAAAGTCGAAGCAGAGCTGTCGTGGATCAGCTGCCAGCAGCATGGACTGGTTGATGGGGTGAGTGCAATATGAAATATTGTGGGCACTTATAAATTATCACGTTTGAGTTTGTGGAGTTTTAAGCCACATCACATTTAAGCCCAAATTAAATGAGTTTTTCTTAAAAGTGAATGAGCTTTAAAATTTAGTGGAATATAAACTCAGTTTATAGACTGTATTGAATTAAACAGAAAGTGGTTCAGTCATTCTGTAGCATATTGTCTGACATTAAAATTGTCCATAACTTTAAATAGAACATGGAACTTTGTACTACTTGTGTGGTTTTCTTCAGGACATCCTGCCACATGAGGAACAACACCTGACCTGTCAGGTTATTTTAGGTCAAGAAGTGATCAGACGGCTTATATATTTGTCACTGATGTATTACAGATCCATTAAGACCTTTCCTTTTTGATTGGAAGTTTTTGTTGTTGTTGTTGTTTTTGGATTTGAGATTTTCTCACAGGTGTCTTTATCAGGAGGTTAGTTTTACATTAACTTGACTGCAAGAGCTCTAGTTTTTCTCCATCTAAACTTCACTTTGAGTTACATGTTAGCATGCAGTTTGAGCATCTGAAGTACTGTATGAATGGCTGGTTTATCTTAAAAGGGTAGTTCACCAAAAAATAAAATGCATCATGAGGTTTCAAACTTGTATTTCATTCTTCTGTGGAACACAAAAGAAGATATTTGGAGAAAAAAAAATGGCCATATAGTGAAAGTGAATGGGGTCCAAAACAACATTGGACCACATTGACTTTCATTGTATGGACAAAAGCAAAAATTATATTAATTTTGTGTGTGATGTATCTTCATGATTCTGTACTGATGGTGTATCAGGGTTGTTTTGTACATCTAACATGTTTTAGTTCAGCTGACATATTTCCCTTCATGCAGGTCTACAAGTTTAATTCTAAATTTATATTGCACAATTCTGAGTTTATATCTCACATTTGCAAGAAAAAGTCACAATTGTAAGGTAAATAGGCGCAATTACCGTTTTTTTTTTTCCCTTGGTGGAAATATGATTTTCCATAGATTTTAATCATCTTAATTGTTGTCTTCTGAGCAAAGTTGATTTCAAAGAGCTCCCACCAGCACTCCCATTATGCCACTGCTCATTTGCATAAAGTCGAACTATCTGTTGCTCATGTTGGGTCAAATCAGCAACGCTGAAAATAACTTGAGGTCACTGTCACTTCAAAGAGATGTCGCCCATCAATGCCTTCAGGGTGTTGACTAGCAGTTGCCACATATGTAGAAGTAAAAGCTATAAGAATAAGCACATGCAAGAAGTGACATGCAACAGAGCATCATTTTGAGGGTGTTTCTCTGCTGTCTGACAGTTAGATCACAAGTGGCTTCAGCCTCTGGTTATAGACAGAAGGTCAGGCATCGTCAGGCATTCCTATGGGTTTATTGCCATCATACAGCTGGTTTAACAGGTCCAAAGACAGTGACTATACATTCACATTCCTATCTAATTACATAAGCATCCTCTGTTGAAATGCTGCTTCTGTTTTTGTCTGTTTTGACCACATAAAGCATCATGCTGGCTGTTGCAGGCTGGTAGGCCAAATCCTTTCCTGTTTTGATGTCTTGTATGAGTGCCATTTTGGCTTCTGCCCTGTGATTCATCCAGGATGGGTTGAACTGTGTTTATTCAAACTTACAAGCAAATTTATCAGCAAAGGCAACATGGAAGTCACTGAATATTATGCAATAAATAATTTAAGGTCAGGACTTGTTTTTACTTTATTTTTATTTTATTTTTTATTTTTACAAACCAATCTTAATAAGGAATCGCCACTTTGTAAAATATGGTTTCGAAAAATGGAATGTAGGTGATGTAAGTAAATTGTACAAAAACGAACAAACTTTCTTAAAGTTTGGAGAATAAAACAGTCAGGTTTTTATTCTTCTTCTTATTATTATTATTTATTTATTTATTTTAAGTTGCTGTACCAACTTGGTTATTGGCCAATTAGATTTCTTTTGTCAATATTGTTTTACAGTCGGTCGATATTATATTTTTATTTATTTATTTATCATTTGGTTAGTTACATTTATTGGTATTGATTGATATTACATAATTTTTAATATATCAGGACTGGATGATATTATTGGCAATAGCATGTCAATAATTTCAGCCTATCGGTTATCATTAATAACTTGTCAGTAATTATCAACTTATCAGTTATCTGCAATTACATATAAGTAATTTTCAGCTTATTGGTTATTGGCAATAATGTCAGTAATTATCCCCTTATCTGTTATCAGTAATAAAATGTATGTAATTTTCAGCTTATCGGTTATGGACAATAACATGTCAGTAATTTGCAGTTTATCGGCTGTCACAATCACATTTCAGTAATTTTTAGCTTATTGATTATCGGTAATAACTTGTCAGTAATTAAAGTAGCACCTTATCCAATATCTGCAATAATATGTCAATAATTATCACTTTATCTGTTATCAGCAATGACATACAAGTAATTTTCAGCTTATTGGTTATTGGCAATTATGTCAGTAATTATCCCCTTATCTGTTATCGGCAATAAATGTATGTAATTTTCAGCTTATCGGTTATCGACAATAACATGTCAGTATTAAGCAGTTTATCGGCTGTCACAATAACATTTCAGTAATATTCAGCTTATTGATTATCGGTAATAACTTGTCAGTAATTACAGTACCACCTTATCCAATATCTGCAATAATATGTCAATAATTATCTCTTTATCTGTTATCAGCAATTACATACAAGTAATTTTCAGCTTATTGGTTATTGGCAATAATGTCAGTAATTATCCCCTTATCTGTTATCGGCAATAAATGTATGTGATTTTCAGCTTATCGGTTACCGACAATAACATGTCAGTAATTAGCAGTTTATCAGCTGTCACAATCACATTTCAGTAATTTTCAGCTTATTGATTATCGGTAATAACTTGTCAGTAATTACAGTACCACCTTATCCAATATCTGCAATAATATGTCAATAATTATCACTTTATCTGTTATTAGCAATTACATATAAGTAATTTTCAGCTTATTGGTTATTGCCAATAATGTCAGTAATTATCCCCTTATCTGTTATCGGCAATAAATGTTTGTAATTTTCAGCTTATCGGTTATCGACAGTAACGTGTCAGTAATTAGCAGTTTATCAGCTGTCACAATCACATTTCAGTAATTTTCAGCTTATTGATTATTGGTAATAACTTGTCAGTAATTATAGTACCACCTTATCCAATATCTGCAATAACATATAATTAATTTTCAGCTTATTGGTTATTGACCGTAACATGTCAGTAATTATCACCTTATCGGTAATCGCAATCACATTTCAATAATTACATTTTATTGGTTATTGGAAATAACATGTCAGTGAAAGCAGCTTATTGGTATCAGCCAGAATTTTTTTTCAGATTTTATGTTGTCTTTAATTTGCTTGGAAAAAGTTCTGTAAAGAAACTGTCAGGTTCTGTCAGGGAACAGGTTTATATCCCTGCTTGAATGCTAGCAATAGTTTTACAGACTTTATAAGCTATTGGTGTCAAGGAGGGCACTTGACAAACATAGAATGGAGCACAGAACTTTAATTGGAGTGGAGATTTCCATTATGTAGAAAAAATAGCGATAACAGAAAGGCCGGAGGGAAGGAAGTGCTGTCCACCGGGTGGAGGGAGCCATTGTTTTCAGAGCAGTGCTTTATTGGAACTGTGTCAGATTTTGCAATAGCCGTGATATTTATTATTCCAGGTCAAGATTTTATGACTGGTTATTAATTTCAGTTATTAATAATAATTAATAATTCCTTACATTTATATAGCACTTTTCTAAGCACTCAAAGTGCTTTACATTGTCAGGGGGTATCTCCTCATCCACCACCAGTGTGTTGATTAATTATTAGTTATTAGTTATATAGTTTGCTATATTGTGTAAACATTTGTAGATAATATTTTTCAAATGTATTTGTTTCCTGTAGACTGTTGTAGACAGTGATTCTACAAATGTACAGTAAGTGTTGAACATGGAATAAAAAGGAAGTAAACTGTGATTAGTGAGTGGTGTTTGTGTTTTTTTTACTTGGCATTGCTGCTTGCTTGCTTGCAAATTCTATACTTAGTGCAGAACTGAAAGTGCCAGTACATTTCAAAACAAGCCAAATGTTAAGTAATATTAAGCTCTCTATTGTATTCACTCCCATAGATCATGATGCATTATTTCAATAAATATGTTTTATTGCACCTTATGCTTGTTTATGGTTCAGTGACACTCATTTTTGTAAACTCTTAATTTATTCAAAACTACATAAAAAAAAATCTAATTCAGAAATACAGTGTCTTGAGTACCTCTTCTAAGATGTGCATGCTTTTAATTTATGAATTAATTCATATTGTACATAAAGAAAAAAAAATGTCTGTATCGTAATTAAAAAAAAATCATGAAAGAAATTAGTATCTTGGCAATCTTTTATCATTAATTCTTAAAGAAAAAAAATCACAAAACCTCTCTGGTTTATAACATTTCAAAAACTGTTGTTCACCAAAGTCACATGGTGCAACCAATGTGCAAATAAAACAAAACTTTTTTTTAATAATAATAGTGAAAACCCATGGCAAACCCCAATGACTGTCAAGATCAATACATTTCTATAATTTTACAATTCTCTGACAAGGCAAGGCAAGTACAGGGTGTAAAATGTCATTTGGCACAACTGATTTTTATTTTTTTTATTAATTAATATGTCAATATATTCATTAAATAATATACTTTTTATATTAAAATATTAAAAACATAGAAATAGGCTGATAAAATCATTAGAAATACATTAAGTAAAATTTTAAACTTGACAAACTATTATTTCTAAACTAGACAAGTTAAAGAAACACACCACTCTGAATCTGATTAGACCGTTAGCATCTCGCTCAAAAATGACTAAAGAGTTTCTACAGCCGCTTCTCAATAAATCAGAATGTCATGGAAAAGTTCATTTATTTCAGTAATTCAACTCAAATTGTGAAACTTGTGTATTTAATAAATTCAATGCGCACAGACTGAAGTAGTTTAAGTATGATTTTGGCTCACATGTAACAAAAACCCACATCAATTCACTCAACATATTAGAATATGGTGACATGCCAATCAACAAATCTGCTCAAAACACCTGCAAAGGTTTCCTGAGCCTTCAAAATGGTCTCTCAGTTTGGTTCACTAGGCTACACAATCAGGGGGAAGACTGCTGATCTGACAGTTGTCCAAAAGACAATCATTGACACCCTTCACAAGGAGGGTAAGCCACAAACATTCACTAGCCGCATTCCCACAATTCCACAGGGCTTAAAAAGGGCCGGATGGGGCTAATAGCCTCGGGCCAGTAGCTACGAGGCCAAAATATCGCTGTGTTTCCACTGTCGAGCCTGAAGCTCCAATGCGATTCACTAAAGCGCCTTTCTGGAACAACGTCATGCAACCCCATCATTTCACAAACAAAGAGAAGTTATCGGAAAACTAAGAAATAAGTCACTGGAACTAGTGCGATCACAAAATGCACATGATAAAAGCGGCCGTTTGTTTGCATGCTTTGATAAATATTTAAATCTAAAAGCATCAATGTTTTACTATAATACGGTGATGCATCATAAAGAATTAATTTATCCGGATTGAAAATTAGTCGCACAGAAATAAAGCGTTATGAACATAGTCTACTATTCTGTCGAGTCGGTTTCTGTTTATTTGAAGTCACAGTAGCCCATGTATGTCACATTTAGAAAGATTGTTTGAAAGAATAATTTCTATATTTTTATAAAAGCTCCAGAACAAAAACTAAACGAGATGAGACTTATGACAGATATAATGTTAATAAATAAATACACGATTGTGAGAGAGAATAAGAAGCTGACATCTGATTTCTTCAAACGGTCACATTTACAGTGTTTACTATGGTAATGTTAAAACCTAGCATGCATAGTCTTTTGCATCGCTTATAAATATTTCTACCTTGTATGGTGATTATAATCCACATCAGATCAAGTTATTTCAAACACTCGCTGCTGACTGAAAGTAAGTTTTGAGCTCAACTTATTTTTAAAAAGTTTTTAATGCTGGTGTTATAGCTCTCCACATGCAAAGAAACTCCGCCTTTGTTCATAGCCCCTCCTCTAGCCCCCGCTGGCCCGCTTTTAATCAGGTCAAAAAACACTGGCCGTTGACCCAGAGGAAACCCTGACGAGGCACGATCAAGCCCTTGAAGTGACAGTGGAAACGCGGCTGGCCCTGGCACGCACTAGCACGCCCACTTTTAGCCCGACAGTGGAAACGCAGCTATTGCCAAAGAAGCTAGCTGTTCACAGAGTGCTGTATCCAAGCATGTTAACTGAAAGTTGACTGGAATTAAAAAGTGTGGAACAAAAAGATGCACAACCAACTGAAAGAACCGCAATCCCCAGCTAGTTTGTGTAGTTGCCGCAATAGCAGGGTTGCTGGGGACTATTTTCAGGTGCTGCGTAATATCATTGCGCCTGCTGCACCCATGGTTCTGCAGCAAAGTTCCTTGATTATTACGGCGAAATGAGAGTATATTTCCTAGCTAGAAAATCACAACTTTTTATTTTCCGTCGGTCTTAGTACATGATGTAACTACATAAGAGTCAATAGTTCCTTTAACTTAAACTAGACAGAGTTTTTGTTTTCTTTTATTGTTTCAAATAGGATTCATATAGGTGTAGTGCACTGACTGACTTGTGATTACAGATAAACTTTTGTGACTGGGTTAACCTGTTTTATTTTAAGTGAACTGCTAACAATTAGCTCATAGGGTTCACATAGTCATTAGAACTGTTAAGCAAACATCAGCACACAAAAAGTCAACAAATGAACTTTCTAAAAAAGTCTTGAGGTAGCTTATGAAGTGTTGGCTCAAACAGACTCTTGACAGCCACAATCAGTCTATTAAAACCAAAAACAAACCCTTATGCCCTGACCTTTTGTCAGAGTCTTTGTGATTGGCTGTCGTAGAGCAATGCCTTTTGTCAGCCAATGAGCTCTGATTAAACAGAAGATCGTGTGATGCTGGCTTTTTTTTCTTTATTTTTTATTGGTCCAAAGGTACAGTATGTCTTGTCCTTTCACTAATTTTAACTGCATATGGGCGTATATTTATTCTGCTGTCATTATTAAAACATCATCATGTCTTTTGGCTTCCATGTCATGTCAGGTTATTTTGAACTTCTTTAATTTGTCCATGTTCTACTCACCCCCGAAGCATCCTAGGTGTATGTGACTTTCTGCTTTCAGAATAATCCATTCGAAGTTATATAAAAATTTTACTTGCTCTTCCAAGCCTTTCAGTGGTCGTAAGTGGGTGTTTGTTGTCAACAGTTCAGAAGATGTGAAATAAAGTGTGTGCATCTGTAATGAAACGTCCCTCACATGGCTCCGGGGGGGGGGGGGGGGGGGGGGGGGGTGAGTAAAGGCCCCCTCTACAGAATTCATTTGTTTTTGTAAGATAAATATTCAGATATCAAACGTAATAAACACTTTTTTTCCTCACATCTGCTGACTGTGGGACGTGGAAGACATGCAGGCGGAAGATGAAAGATGTATGCATCACATGCACACCTCCTCTTGGCTTATTTCAAAACCCGTTTTGTGCTTCTAATTCTTGACCAGCGGTATTTTTTTTACATCCACCTGCACATCTTTCAGATCCCAACAGGCAGCCCAAGTGAGAAAAAAAGTGTTTATTACGTTTGAAATCTGGATATTTATCTTACAATAAAGCATGGATTCGCTACTGGTGGCCTTTATTCACCCCCCCAATGGGACACTTTATTACAGATGCATTTCACGTCTTCTGAACTGTTGACAACAAACACCCGCTTACCCCCGTTGAAGGCTTGGAAGAGCAAGCACAATTTTTTAATATAACTCAGATTGGATTATTCTGAAAGAAGAAAGTCCCACACACCTAGGATGCTTCGAGGGTGAGTAGAAGATAGACACATTTTCATTCTCAAGTGAACTAACACTTTGATATCGGTTCCCTTTCGAATAGGAAATCTATTGGCATTTTTGCGAATGCCTCTGGCATGACTGATGTCTGAAGCATAAGTCTAAACATGACAATGAACTTGACATTGGTGGGCGGGAGCCTATGATGTCACAACTGGTGCAGCCAAAACTATAAAAGGGCACCTGTAAAGTACGTCATCCTCTTCTTGTCTGTTTCAGTGCGTCTAAAGAGGCATCTGTAAGTTGTAGGCTTGCTGTAAGCTCGACCATCTACTGAGAGCGTCCTCAATCCTATTTCCGCAATAGAGAGTTATCTTCATTGAGGAGTCCTCTCACCAGAGCTCCGCTAGGATACTATCTGTGAGCTGTAGGCTCTCTGTGAGGCTCTTTATGGGATGTCCTGAGTATGTGGCATAGTTTGGCCTTCATCTCATTTTGCTGAGGCCTCTGCTCCTAGAGCTCGGCCCTCTACCGTGAGCGTCCTCAAACATCCTCACGCTACAGAGAGTTCTTTCTTTGAGGCCTCTGCTCACCAGAGATAGGCATATTCTCTCGTTTTAGCCTCCACTCCTAGAGTTTGGCTAGATAGAATGAAGTGTTGCTAGGCCACCTTTAATTAAGAGGTTTTGTATTTCTCCACTCTGCAGAGCATTTTCCCATAGTGCCCTCTAGGGGACGCAGCGTCCTGTTCCCTTTATTTGGGAATCGTGGTTACATGTGTAACCTGAGACATTTCATTCGGCAGCTTTAAAATAATTAACCTTTGCTGTCAAAGTTTCTTAATATACACATAAAGCATAAACAGCTATTTAAAGGCCTTTCTAATGTAATCACAAGCGAAGATTTGCCACTGACAACGGCTTAATATTTTCAAAGGAATTTGACAGTTCAGTGAACTCGTACTGTACAAAAGTAAATAAGTGTGTTTGGAAGTTTCTACTGGTTTTCTCATTTACTGTTTTTGCTGTTATTTCATCCTCATTCAGGGTCTGTGGTGCATGTCTAATGTCTGTAAACATATTTTATGCATACTGGACGTCTTGCATAACGAGTCTTGATGTAGGCTATCATGTGTTCATGGACCTTTTTTAATCAATATTAAGATATTCACCATTTTTTTAAAGTCTGTTTATACTTGAATGTTTTAGAATTGATTCTTCTTCATGTAATCTCTCAATTAATATGACTTTTAAAAGTTGCATACAAAATGCAACAGCAGATAAATGCCGTTTTCAAGTTTTACCTTCATTTAACTCAAAAGAAAGATCATCCATGAACAAAAGGGATTTCAATATACCACCTTACCAAATGCCATTTGTCATATTTAAAGGTTATATATATATATATATATATATATATATATATATATATATATATATATATATATATATATATATACACACACACACACACACACACACACACACACACACACACACACACATATTGTACAATCATGCAGTTTGAAATGTAAAATTATTTAATTTTGTTTTCTTTATTAGAAAACACTATTATAATTACTAATTATGATTATTTATTTATTTACATATTTATCATTGCATATTTATTCAGCAATCAGTTTCAAAATAAATTATTTAAAAATAAATGTAACATTCATTCATTTCAGGACAAAAACCGTTCGCTTATTAACCAATATCACCTTTAACTTCTTTGACTTGTGTGCTGGGTAATTATTAAAGGGAGGATTGCAATACATCCAGCCACTGGACAGCAAGACAAGGTCAGATAAGTTCACATTCCTGTGCCATTGGCATTGAGTCAAACCCAAAGCTCGTTCGTACAGCTGCAGTCATAGGTCCTGATATTACTGGTCTACCCGTTACATCACGCCAATCAGCAAAAGAAGGAGCCACGTACAAAGTCTCTGACCAGTAGAAATAAACCATTTCAACAAAAATGAGGCTATAAAGATGTCAGATGCATGGTAGAGGCATATCTGGACTTGGTTTATCATAATATAAGAAGTTATATATGGATGAATTAATTATTAAATAATTTATTTTAATTTATTTTTACATTCAACCAAACGATAATTTTAATTTCTTTATTTTAAACTTTATTTATTATTATGATTATTGTGTTTTTGTTTAATTTATTTTTATAATTTATTTAAAAAATGTTTTTATTCATAAACTGCCCCTTGCCTCAGATGCTATTACTAGGGATGCACGATATTGGATTTTGGCCGATATTCGATATGCCGATATTTTCAAAATAATTTTGGCCGATGCCGATACCGATATATATACAAATATATACTGATATATTTAAACTTTAATTTTACTGAAGAGAAATCCATGTATCTCTTCTGTACTGATTCTACCATAAATTTATTATTTTACAAATGTAGACAGACATTCACATCTGAAAAACAGGTCAATTATTTCACTTGGAGAATATCGGTTTGGCTCATCGGCAGAAATATTCATATCGGCCGATACCGATATTGTGCCGATATTATCGTGCATCCCTAGCTATTACTATTATCGTAATTAAAGAGAAAGTAGTGAGTGTGAATACAAATGTTGAGGGAGTTGTCTTGATTCTCCTTTCATATCCGTTCCCGCTCATTCCAAAAGCAAAAGTATTCATTGCTAAACATCTGAAAGGAACTACAGACTCAAAAGAGCGATAGAAAACGCTGAAGAGGTGCTGTGTGGATGTGGTCTCTAAACTGTCACTATTGAGAACCGATCTTGTTCTTTTCAGACAGGAAATAATCCATAAGAGATTCACAATATGGATCCTGAATTACTCGCATGCTGATGTGAAATGTAACAATGCTGTGGCTGTTACACAGAACAGACGTCCATATATTGCATATATCTACAGTACGTCAGTGTCGTTCTTACTTGATACTCTGTATAAGAAGCTTGTTTTTCAAAGGGAAGCATTGTGCAAAGTGTGATGCAGTGTGTTTGGCCTTGACTGCAGCACAGAACAGTTGTCTTAGTGGTCTTTAGCAAGTAAAAGCTTGACAGCTGAAGAACGCCCCAAAATGACCCCAGACAGACAGCAACAACAACTGCTTGTCTTGTTTTTGAACCTTGAGGTTCCTGTTCTCTATTAAACTCACACAGTTTTGGTGTAACTTGTGATTTAAGTTGTATTTTCAATGATTAGTGTTTATTTATTTAATAGTCGGCCGAGCAAATGGGGGTTTCCTCAGTTTCTTCTTTCTCTTTTTTTTTTCTCATGCCTGAAATGTGTTGGGAGAACTATGTGAAACTCCTTGTGTCAGGTATTCAGCGCATGAAACAGAAATGAAACCATACACCGTAAAATGACTTCAAGTGTTATGCTCTAGATTACAGGATATTTGCAAAAAGACAAAACAGTTACACTGAATCTACCGGCAAAAACCACATAGTTCAGTCTCAAACCAGAAACATGAAGAAAACCACCTGATGAGGAGTTTCATAATCAATCATGCGGATGGTGGTAGGGCTATTATAGGGATAGTTCACCAAATTAAGAAAAACATCCTGTCATCATTCACTCATCCTCGTGTGAGTGCACCCATCGGACTTGCTTTCTTGCTAAAAACACAAAAGGAATCATTTAGCAGAATGTGTGGGCTGCTCTTTTCCATACATTGAAGGAGAAAAATAGACATAAAACACACAAAATAAGTACTTCATTTGATCTGTTATATTTCCCAAGTCTCCTGTACCCCCCAAAAGTATGTTATGTCCTCATTTATACACTAGATGGAAGCACTTCATAACCTCCAATTATAACTGCTTTCTCTTTCTAAAAGTATGTTTTTATGCTACTGCTGTCAAATAAGTTTTATACACTTCTTGCCTATTTTTTGGCATATTTATACATTTATACCACCTATTTCTTAAGTTTGATGGTTCATTTTCACAGTTTACCAGGCTCTTTCAAAGCAAAATGAAAGATGAAACGGCTCTTTTTTGTTTAATATGGAAGCATATGGGTAGCAATATTCAATTTGGAATGTAATATGCAAAAGGACAATGCAATATGTAAAATGGCAATGCATTTCTGTATTTACATTTTCCAATACATTTGTGGAAGGTTTGGTGCAAAATTAAAATATTTAAATTACATAAATTTCTTTTGACATTTTTACGATTACGATTTGTGTAACTATGTCATTTAATTTTCATTTTCATTTTGCACCAAATGTTGCACAAATGTATTAGAAAATGTAAATGTAAATACAGAAATGCATTGCCGTTTTGCATATTACATTCCAAATTGAATATTGCTACCAATATGCTTCCATAGTTTAAAAGTGTTGTTGGAGCATGATGGGAAGTCATGAGTGGAATGTTCTAGAGGAGTGAGAGGTACACTGCGGCTGTTATAGTCTCTACTCAGCCTCCCACTGATGTTATCATATTAAACGTCTGTGAAAACTAATATCACATTATTCAGCTGTTTATCCAAACATAAATTGAGTTACATAAGTTCATACTTTTTCCTGGCGCCAAATAGTTCATGGCGTCTGAGATTTCATTGACTCTGCTGGTATAATCAGGGTTGGGAATCGTCTTTCGCTTCATCATAGTGTTGACTCTGCCGCCGAAATCTTGTTATGTTAATTAGGTTAGCGAGACAACAAATATAAATAATATTTGATGTATTATTCTTGATCTTTCCTGCTGTGATTAGGCCTGTTATGATTATGAGACGCAGTACTGCGCAACAGCAGAGGTTCTGAGCTTCATACGGGTATATATATATATATATATAGTATTTCAGTATTTCTTCATGAATATGACTCAAAACATAATCAGATTTTTACAAGTGCTGAAAGCAGACAAAGAGAACCCAATCAAACAAATGAGATTTAAATATTTGTATATATATTTTTATGATAATATTCAGAAAAATTATCCAATATTACATATCTGTGAGTGGCAAAATTATGTGAATCTCTAGGATTAGATAATTTGAAGGTGAAATTAGAGTCCATCTTTTCAGAGATGTTTTAATCACATTCAATCAAACAGGTGTCTTTCCCTGCCCTGTTGTATTTCAAGAAAAATGCCACCGTTTTTCCATTTTCCACTATACAGGTACATATCAAGTCGTCTGAGTTGAGGGAAGAACATGATATGGAAATATGGAAAATTTTCCTTTAAAGAACAGGGATCTGTCAAAGTCTGATCGTGTTTGTAGAAGTGAATCATGGCAAGAACAAAGGTGATCTCCGGGTATTGTTTACATTTTATCGATACCGATACTGCTTACCGATACCGATACTGTTATCAATACTATTTGTTGCAAAATGCTATAAAGTTGTAGAAAATTTCAAGTTATTTTATTACTTCTGAACTTTAGCAACTGTATTAATGTTCTTCAGTCAAGAGCAAAGAATTACTTTTCTCTTTGTGTTTTATTTTATTCACATTAAACAAATCGTTTACCCCAAAATTAAAATTGTGTCATCATTTGCTCACTCTCAAGTTGAATGAGTTTCTTCTTCTGTTGAACATAAGTTATTTTGAAGAATGTGGGTAAGCAAACAGTTGCTGGTCCCCAGTGAATTTTTTTTTTTTTTTTTTTTCACTACTATCAAAGTCAGTGGGGACCAGAAACTGTTTGCTTACCCACAATCTTCAAACTGTATAATTTTGTGTTCAGCACAAGAATAAATACAAATTAATACATGACTGTGTGAACTATCCCTTTAATGACAAGCTGCAGTATGTTTAGTACTGTCCCTTTAAGAGCTTCACGTACCATCATCGGTACTTATCAGGCCCAATTACGTACCAGTCCAATAAAATACAGTTTCTCGGTACCTCATCAGGCTAGAACAGATTACAAAACCCTTTCTAAAGATTTTGGACTCCACAAATCCACAGTCAGACAGATTGTGTACAAATGGAGGAGATTCAAGACCACTGTTACCCTGCAGGGTTGCAAAGAAACCAAGGGTAACTTCTAAGCAACTAAAAGCCTTTCTCACAATGTAAAAGTGGTCATCGAATGGCCATTTTCTACAAGTTGATATGATTGTTTAGGGTCTTAATGAAAAGTCTGTGACATAGTTTGGTTATACTGCAATTCCTCGAAGGTAGTGTACAAAAAAACACTTTTTTTACCCTGTCAAAAACAGCTCTTTTCAGAGCAAGTCGTTTTGTAGCATTTTCCTTTAAATGTTGGGGCATATTCCCTTCAGAAACAAATGTAATCCACTGAGTTTTCAGCAGCTCAGATGTCGGAAGTAAATGACGACTGCTATGTTCATTATTACATCCAACAACAAAACAGCTCAATCGCTTAGGAGACATTCTTGTCTACATCTGCTTTTTTTTTTTTTTTTTTACATGGTTTGAAATCAAAATAATGAACAAATGTTGTATTTGTGGACTAAACAGCCGCGGGATAAGTAGCGGACTGCAAACTGTGCTGCTTCTGCACCACATACGAAACACACATGGACTGCATACACACTGCAGACGGAGTATGTGTGGAACAGGCGTATGGTAAGACACCAGTCCACTCTGTGCTGAAACCCTACTGTCAATCAAACTTTTGTGGGAGGGGCCTGTCTGTGTGACATCACAAAGACAGGCATCTGAGATCGGCTTGATTTGAGAAAGGGATAAAGATTATTATTTTTATTTTTTTTTATCATTAGAGGGTGGTTGTTTACACACACTCCCAAGACACATTTCAGTTCAAACAACTTGCAAAAGTGCATTTAGCATCCGATGACCGAGAGTTGCAAGGATAAAGCCACTGCTCTTTAAAAAGAGCATTGCTGCTTATCTACAGTTTGCTAAAGACCACGTGGACAAGCTGGATGGCTACTGGAGAAATGTATTGTGGACAGATGAGACCTAGACCTAGCGATATTTTTGGAAGACAAGACCACACTGTATTCCATCCAACTTATCCCATCTGTGAATCATTGATGGTGATGGTATCATGGTTTGGGTCTGGTCAGGGCAGCTTGCCATCATTAAGAGAACAATTAATTCCAAATTACGCCAGCAAATTCTAAAGGCAAATTTCTGGACATCTGACCAAGAACTCAGTTTTAAGAGAAAGTGGGTCATGTAGCAAGACAACGACCACAAGCACACAAGAACAAAAGAAGAACAAAGTTGATGGTTTGGAAAGGCTGAGCCAAAGTCTGGACCTTAAGTGAAATGTTTTGGAAGGACCCGAAGCAAGCAGTTCGTAGGAGGAAACCTACCAACATCACAGAGTTGAAGGGGTTCTGTCATTGTGAAGGACTGATCAGCAGTTACAAGAAACGTTTAGCTGCAGTAATTGCTGCAAAAGGGAGTCATACCAGATACTAAAAGCAAAGGTTCACATACTTTTGCCACTGACAGATTTGTAACACTAGATCATTTTTCTCAATAAATAAATGACAAAGTATATATTTTTGTCTCATTTGTCACACTGGGTTCTCTAGATCAATCTTAAAATATTTATAATAAATATTTAATAAATATGAAATTACATTACATAAAAATCAAACGTGTGTGTGTATATATAAAATAAATACAATTATTATAAGTTATATATAAATTATAAGTATTACAAATTAAATCAATATAAAGCATAGATATAAAGCCATCTGCTATTTTGATGGAGTGGACCCCTGGGATCCATCACGGAGGAATCCGTGTAAAAAAAAAAAGAGAGAGAAAGAGAGCATTTGGGCTGATTTTGTTTTGCAGACCTGGCAACCCGGACCTCAGATTTCTTTTTTTGTGTTTGTGAACAAACGTACTTTTGCATGCTGTTTTAAATTAAGGGAATATTTGACTTTATTCTCCTCTGAGCAGTTTTCTTGGTCTTCCATCTTGCTCTCGGACATGACATTTACCTCATACCCTAGTGATGGATGGTGTATGCGGGAGACTTGCCCTATGAGTTTTGTAACCGTTTGGCAGGCAAAATTTCCCAAAACTACATGTCTCTGAAATAATATTGAGCATTAGCTCTGCTGAAAGCAGTGGGCTCTTGCCCCAGATACAGAGTAAGCAGCCTTGTATTTCAAAATAATTTGAAATATGATAATATTAACTAGCTTTTCAGCTTCAAAATTCGTCATATTGCCATCAAGCACTGGGATTAGCCACAAACAAATGTACTGCTCTTATGAAACCGGTATATGTGTGTCCTTGTTGCGTTGTAAATATCAGTCTGTCCCAGGATTGTATGGCTGGTTTGTCCCGGTGCACTTATGCTTCTCGCTGAGGATTGCATAACTCTTTGCAGACTGCAGCCGCAGGAATTGATTACTCAGGACACTGCCAGTTAGCTGTTATTATAATGATGGTCCTGCCAGCCTGTTGAATTATAAGCTCTCCCCAAGAGACTCCACTACAAAGACAGAAATGCATTCATCATATTGTGTGTGATCGCCGCAAGACACACACTGCAGGGTCTATAAGATTACAATTGTAAGAACGGGCTCCCTTTCAAGTTATGAGTGTGTTTTTGAATTCGCCGCACCCTATGGGATGTTGAATGGGAATTTGAACCGGAAGGTCAGGAAGAGGATTTCATTAAATGGCATCTCACGGAAATGAAACACAGCCACATGTGAGGAGTTTCATGAGTCCAACACATTCGGGAATGTTTGTGGTTACATCACACTGAAAGATGAAATGTATTCACTGATCTATATAATATTATAACAATTACTATTAATATTATTAAAATTATTATAACAATAATATATATCGATGGATTCTTATTTCTCAGAAATAATTTCCATGTCATTTCAGTTCGAATTCATGTTTATTTGTGAAACAAGACATAAAAAGTAAAACATCCAGAGAATACATCATTTGCTCCCCAGTGGATCCTCTGCAGTGAATGGGTGCTGTCAGAATGAGAGTCCAGTTTCCTTGTTTGTAAGGAACAAATCAATTGCTTAAAGGCAGAATATGAGACCTCTATTCATAACATTGCTTTTTGAGTGAAAAAGTGTCTCGTCTGAGTCAGGTGAGAGATACGCACGGATCAAGCACCATTTACACGTGAAAATTACTTGCCAAAAGCCGTAATTACGAGAGTTGTGAGATAAAAGATTATTTAAATGTTTATATTTTTATTACTATTCCCCACATGCTCACTAAAAGTGTTTATAAGTCTGATTAGTTTCCTGATTCGGATAGATAGTTTTGACAGATGATATCATGATTTTTCTTTTTCTTTTTTCTTCTTTTTATTTATTTCTTTTTCCTTATCGAATGTTGTATCTTGTCAGCAATAACCTGCCCATGGACTTTTTTTGATTACTGACAGTTTAAGTGCTGGCAATGCAATGTTTTCCATTGAATTACATTTGGCTATATTATTCCCAAGACGTTTTTAATGTGCATTCACCCTGGGCTGGAGGATTGTGTATTGTGCATCTCTTCAGCGAAACATTTGTCTTTCTGTGGCTCCAAACTATGCCAAAATTAAAATTAACCTATGTCAATTTTATGGTCATTCTTGAACTGAAATTTTGGTGATTTAAATAAACCATTTTACACCGCTGCTTGAACTGAACGCAACATATCCACCGTGTGTGATGGCCTACCTACAATGGCCTTGGAGAAGGCATTGAAAAACAGCCATCTATAAGCATGACTGTTGAGAACATTGTAATATTCATTTAATTAATAAAATCTGTTTAAGTAATGTTCCTTGTTAGTGTGCATTAATTTCAACATCAACTAATACAAATTGTTACAGTTGCTTCTGCTATCAATGTTCCATGATGCATTTTAGAATCTATCGTTTCATTAATTGGTATCGGCCAGTGTGGTCCAACCTAGTTATCAGTATCTGTAAAATCCTCCAGTAATTTTTATGTGAGAGGACAACAGGGGCTGGACTTTTCCACTGGGGGAAGCATATTTATAGATTATAGACTCATATTTTGTTCAGAAGCAACAGTTTAAAGTTAAAATGCATTACTGAAGTCATTGCTTAGCTGTTTGCCTCACAAAACATTAACTGATGGACTGGAGTCATGTGGACTATTGAGATGTTTTTATCAACTGTCATTGTGGCGGCACCCATTCACTGCAGAGGATCCACTGGTGAGCAAGTGATGTAATGCCAAATTACTCCAAATCTGTTTACATGAAGAAACAAACAAATTTTTGGAGGGTGATTACATTTTCATCTCATTTTTTGGTTGAAGTAATATTTAAACCTGCACACAAAAAGGCAGAAATATAATTTCTAGATTAATAGTAATTTTATCTAGATACACTTATATTTTTAATCCATCTATTTTTCCTGATACATGAAAAATGTGCTCTTTTCTTTGTGTTGCTTTGGGAGGTACTGCTGGGTCTATTTTTAGTCTGGCACTTTAAGTTAAGTGGAACCAGTCGGTGTTGCTGTATTGGGTGGGGTCTCGTGGTTGAGGCCAACCTAAAGTATATCATTATGGCTATTTTTAGCTCTTCCAGATATGTCTTGGGAAACAGCTAAAACTTATCTTATAGACGGATCCTCTGAGCTTTCACTGTTTGGAAGAAGATAAATGAATGGAAGGTGGTGGTATGACCGCAACAGTTTTCTTTCTCTCCTTCTGTACACACATAAATCCAGGCATTAGTATATTTAAACGCGGCTTATTAAAACACACACTTGATAAAACGTTCTTTGTTTGCCAGTTTCCATGCGCAGCCCTGCCGTGGCTTCTCCAAAAGAAACTTATCTGAGACAGAACATTTTATTGTCCTAAATAAGTTAACAGGCACACAATGAATTGTCGTTAATCTCCTTCTCATCATGTCTGTTTTTAAGCCAGTCCTACCGAGACAAACGGACATTAGAGGCGGTCTCGTACTCAGGACTCCTCTCTCTTTGTGTTTCAGCAGCTCACTGTAACATACTGCTTCAGCAGCCTCATATTTTACAGTTCTGGATTTAATCGTCAAACTTCTATCAACCAGAATGAGGTTCAAACGGAACGGTTCGTACACCTTAAACAGGTAAGCATTTTAAGATCAAACGGGCATAATCGTGGGTTCATGGACGCGAATGACTTATATTCAGTTTTTTTTTCGCTAAACGTAGAGTTTGCTGGTTTTGTTTGTTTTTAAACGCATGATGACCGTTCACGTTCGATTTTCATTGTTACGTTCCATTCCGCTAACAGCCACATGTGTTTCGCGTTTGAATAGTCCGCGTTTCCACTGCACGAGAACCTTTCAAAAATGTTTAAATTGACTCTGACCTTACAAATACTAGTGTTTTAGTAAGGCTTAATGTGTAACGAACGCTTGCTGCCACATGCACTGATTTTGCAGCGTTTGTGTAGTTTACGAACTTGTTACATGGTTTAAAACATCCACGTTTTCTCTTAACGAAACCATGAAACTCCGGCGGTGTTGGGTTTTATTTCGGGGAATAAACCAGTAAACCTGTAAATCTTGCTTTAAGGAGGGAGGGGTGGTACTTTTCTCCCATTTCCATTGAGAGAACCGAAACGAACGCATAGCATCGCCCGTTCCTACAGCCTCCTCGCAACTGTTATTCATTGGAGTCCAGCGTTTAGGCTTTTTGAGTGACCAGTCATTGTCAGATCATTAGCACACAATACACATGCACTTTCTCTGCTCATGTTAATTACAATGTTTTCTTGCACGGTTTAAGAAACACACACACACACACACACTAGTTGTTTCCTTGTGTAACCTTATTCTGGGTTTAAATTGAATGCTTTATTTAGCACTTACAGATCATGCAGGATTAATTTCTACTATCTAAATGTTCCATGGAACTTTCCCCCGGTGATCTCACAAAATGTTGCTTCTTCCTGGAAAACGCTTGTCCTCTCTGCAGCTTTCTCATCACAAAGGGAAGGATCTTATCACACCGGCGCTGTAGTCTCCAGAGCTTCTGCTTCGTAATCAGTCTGTGCCTGTAGGGATAACGTCATCGAGTCTGGAAGAAGATCACTGTGGTTGCTGCTTTGTTAATGCAGAGAGGGTTCAGACTTAAAACTGATGTCTGAGGTCTAGCTCCTCTCAGTGGTTTTAAATTGACACAATAGGTGATGTAATCTGTTTCTGTGGTTGGGTAATTGATTATCCTTTTGCATATTTACATGCATATAGAAAAAAAAAGTAGACACTTATTTATTTTTGGAAGTAATGATATATATTTGCCACCAAAAATGATATATATATGTGTATATGTATATGTATATGTGTGTGTGTGTGTGTGTTTAAATCTGACATTTAATTGAACACAAAAGATGGATTTAAATAATAAGAATAATTGGTGTTGTCAATATTCTAGGCAGAAGATCTTATGTGCTTGGTTGGTGTATTAGAAACAACGTGGTTTGTTTGCAGTTTTGCAAGAACCGATGAGATTTACAGGCAAATACAGTTAAGTTGCCGTTGGCCATATTTAATGACATCAATGTTGGTTTGGGAACATTGACACACTGGTCATTGACAGAAGGGTAGGATATCAATATGCTGTCAATGTATAACTATATACATTTGGGTCTGTTTGACATGGAATAAAGTGCACAAGCCATGTGGACCTCTGTAATAGTGCTTTAATTGTGATGTTTGGCCTGTTTGGAGCTTGACAGGCATGGTTCCCATCCATAACTGGCATGTGGAAAAAGTGCATGAAGATTCTTCATTATTTTTTCTTTTCTTTCGCATGAAGAAAAAATAACAAATTTTGGAATATGGAGGTATAAAATCTGTGACAAGTCAAGGTTAAATGGAAAAAAACAAAACCAGATCATGCATGCTAGCCAATCAGGATGTGAACCTCAACCAGTGCTGCGAGTTTTGGTCTAATTGTTTGTCTGAAAAATGAGAGATGGGGAATCTTTTTGCTTAATGACCAGAAATTTTTATTTTATTTGGTTTTATATTAATAAGAGACTGTCAATTTTCCGGGGTTTTTTTTCAATGTAACTCCTTGTGCCAGAAAAGTGATATATATATATATATATTTTTTTTTTTTTTTTTTTTGTCTTTTTAATTTTTTTTATATATAATAGCTTTGTCTCCAGAGTTATGTGTTTTTTTTTTTCCCTCACATTGGTTGCTTACCTCTAGGTACTGACCTATGATGTGTGTAAATTTTTTTTTTTTTTTTCTTAAGAGCACAAAGCGTTCATGGGAAGAACATTTCACTAAAGGTATCATTTGAAGGAGCTGTTTGAGGCCCTTAAAAATTTCCTGGCTCAAAAAATTCCTGCAGTGAGCCGTCATCGGTTTCCAGCAAGTCTATTTGACAATCCAGTGCTCCCGCCTCAAAGTCAGAGCCAACGGGAGACTGAGACAGCGGTAGAATGAGAGAGAGAGAGAGAGACAAGATGGGAGGGGGAAACTGAGGGTATCAGAAGAGAGGAAGACACTAGTGCTGAACGACTGCACGCGTTGTGCTCGCCTGCTGCGGACGCTTGTTTGTTTGCTGACTGAACTGTTGTTCTGTCTGCACCGCGCCAAGGGAAATCGCCACCTAACAAGGCCCTGACTGTGTGCTGTCCAACAACTGGAAGCAGGAGAGGGGGTCAGAAAGTGTGAGAAGAAACCGTTTGGGGCTCCACTGCAGATCTGCAAAGATTCAATGCAAAGAGTTCACGCTATAACGGATGCCACTTACCTGTAGTACATCTTAAAGCCGGCTCGACAGAGGACGGGACCGTCTGATTGCTGACCTCACAAGCTGCATGGGGGTTCTTGTGTGTTGTGACTGCTTCTTTTACAGGTACCAAAACTGGCAGTTTGGGGATGTTTTATCCTCCTCCTCTGCATGTTTTTTTCTTTTCTCCAGAAGTCCTCTACTGCCTTGGAGTTGAGGATGTGCTTAAAAGTATGCTGGGCAATCTTTCCTAAGATGACGCCTAGAGTCTTTGGCAAGAGAAAGAGTCATTATCTGAAGTTCAATATCTGTGCAGCTCATGACTTTTTGTAGAGTGTTGGGGCTACAGACCAATGTTGGTTGGGACACGATGTTCCCAGCTTGCTTTTTCCCAATTGCTAAGGGCAGACTTTGCCCTCTCCAGTGTTCGTTTCGACCTCTACCTCGATTTGGAAAGTTAAGCAAGTGGGCTTTTCAAAAGTTAGTGAAAGCTAACAGACCAGTGCGTGTTTTTTTTATTTTTTTTTTTTATGTGGACTGCTTGAGAGTTGCTCTTTCCTTTTTCTGTTTACATATGGTTGTAGTTTTATTTTACTGTGGAGCTGCTATATATAACTTCGCTAAAGTTCCAGGGTTTTTTAAGGCTGCTCGCCAATGTGAAATTGTCCCAGATGTATTTGATTAAAAAGTTGAGTTTGTTTTTTGCTGATCTATCGGTCCTTTGTTCTGTCCTCTTCATCTTTCCACCGTTTCTGTCTCCTTTTAGACTCTTGTTGATTCAGAGTCATTGTTTACATTTGGCAAGCTAGAAAACCAAACTCTGCTTGATCTGGCAGTGTATTTTGTCTTCTGTGGCTGAGATGTTATTGGCTGGCTGTTGTGGATGGAGTTCATGTCTTTGTAGTGCAGTATACAAACTCACTGTTTGGTTTTATAACGCCGTCGTCAGGTAGTGTTGTTTAGTCTTTCAAGTTTACATTGCCAATCGTAAGTGTCCTCAGGGATGTTGATTTTGGACACACCTGCTTTCCACAAAACATATTGTAACCTCTGTAGTGTCTGATGTTTAGATAACAGCTTGTGTATATAACCAAAGCTATGCTTAAGTTGGAATAACTGTACTGACAAGTTGACTGTGTGTAGATGGAAATGTTGTACGTGACCACGCCATGACTTGAATGGATGGAAAATGCATCCTTGCAAAATTCATGCCGTGTCAAATATAGTGTTGTTAATCTTGTTTAGGTGAAGTCCAACTCCCGAAATCTGTAATGGCATCCTGTTTGGGATTGTGTAAACAGATTTGAGTTCCTGTAGTTTTCCATTTAGTGCTTCCTCAAAGGTGGCCAAAATGTTACGCATGATTTTGCATGGAAGTGATTTGTTATGGGAGTGTAGGTATCTTAATATGATTTTCAAGTACGCCGTTATCTGTGAAGCCATCTGACTGGGGCGTCTATTTAATCTGATGTCATTTAATTGGTCTGTGTTGGCCAGCGGTTCCTTACTGTCTGCATTCTTTAGCTGTGGGCCAATATCCTGTGACGATCAAAAAAGGCTTCATCTTTGAGGTTTCCTTTTTGAATAAAATTAGCATTGTGTTCAAACTAAATAATGTATTGTTAACCATATTGCTGTTGTCTAGTAGTAGTTTAATGAGGGTTTTTTTTTTTTTTTTTTTTTTTTTTTTAGTAGGTTTAATTTTTGGATGCTGATAAGCTTATTTGTTATAAGTTTTGCACCAAGTTCTTATACTAAGTTTCTAGAAAACGTGCACTAAACCCATTTTATTCTTAGTCTTAATGCGATTAAAATGATTTGTACTTTCATCATTCATATCAGCCACAAAAACATAAAAACTAAAGACGTGGAGGTAGGATGTACTAGATTGCACTTGAACATTACTGTATGTCTTACCTTTTAATTGCATTAAGGTTTTTTCTTTTTATAAATAGGCAGTACATTTGCACATCCATCAGTTACCTATTCCATAGTTTGTTGTCATGGTTGGATAATGTTGTCATATTATCTGTAGCCCCTCCAGACCTGCAGTTCCCCTCTGTCTTTCCCCCTTCAGTCTCTCGTGTGAATATTACGTAAATGCCTCCTCCCACTGCGATATCGGCTTGCAGTGACGCCTCTCTCACACTGCCTCAGCATCCTGAGCACCTGATAATGCTTGCTCAGCATCATAGCCGAAGGTCACTTCATTCATTCCTACCTCAGCTGGAGACTCCGCACACATCCACCCGTTTCAACACTTAATCACATCAGCAAAGGATAAATGATTGCTTAAGCTGTGTAGGGCATAATCTGTTTTGGCGGTACTCTGCAAACCACATGTCCACCCCTCCCAGTACTCGTTTAATTACCCTAGAGATGTTGTTCATTCTTGACAGATGTGCCCCTTTAATTTCTTTTGTAATTATCTGTGATAAATTATGTTGAAATGGAGGGAGGTTACCACAAGACCATCACCACAGAACTCGTCATCACTCCCTTAGCTTGATAATGTTCACACATCTCATAATGGGAAAGTTTTTTTTTTTTTGCAGTGCTAAGCCTTTCTATATTTAGCAGACAAGAGCTTCTTGCTGGAGGAAAAGGAGGAACACAGTATTGCTCATCACTGCAGGTTCTTGTTAGGTAACGTCCAGAGGTCGCAGCTGTGACGCCATCCGCTTGGAAATGGCTTGGGCCCCGCTCATTCAGGAACACTTGCATTCTGACAGACACATTCAGTTCCATTTGCACATCAAGGTCACAGCATGCATACGTCTTAAAGGTTAGTTCTCGACATTTAACCCCATTTTCAGATCTTGAAATCAAGGGGGGGGGGATGTACACTGGAGGAGTAAAACTCATTGAACAGAAGTTAACACTAAAGAGATTGGTGGTCCCTTCATTCAGGGTTGGCCAATTTGTGTTGTTTGCTCTGAGAAAGGGAGGCACTAGTAAAAGCTGGAATACACAAATTGTAAAATTTGAACAGACTTTAAAATGCTAGACATCATACACTTACTGACTTTGTAAACAGTCACAAAGGAAAAACTGGGCATCATACACTAAATGACTGAGGATCATACACTACCAGACTTTAAAGTCCTTGAGATCACTGCAAACTCACACAGAAATATACGCCTTTTTGCTTGGAGATGTGTGACAAATTTGTATCAAAAATCGGCTCAAAATATAAAACCTATTTGATATCCTCTGGCTTGATGGATCACAGTCTGAAGCTAAAAAAATCTGAGTCTGTGACTATCATACACTGCGTGGTTTTCTATGAAATCTGTCTACTCAAATCTGCAGACTGACTCTGACTTTCGGCAGCTAGCATTAACTTATTCAAATTCTAAATCGAGGGAAAATCAGGGCAAAAGTAGTGTAGTGTGTTCCAGCCTTAAAGGGATAGTTCACCCAAAAAACTAAATTATGTCATAATTAACTCACCCTCATGTCGTTCCAAACCCGTAAGTCCTCCATTTATCTTTGGAACACAGTTTAAGATATTTTAGATTTAGTCTGAAAGCTCTCAGTCCCTCCATTGAAGCTGTGTGTACGGTCTACTGTCCATGTCCAGAAAGGTAAGAAAAACATCATCAAAGTAGTCCATGTGACATCAGAGAGTCAGTTAGAATATTTTGAAGCATCGAAAATACATTTTGGTCCAAAAATAGCAAAAACTACGACTTTTTTTCAGTTCAGTCAGTGTACTGGTTGAGTAAATTAATTACTCTGGGATATTGGCTTGGTTGAACTCAGAGGGAGTGTCAGCCACATTAAAAAAAGTTAACAGCTTAAGTCATTTGTGGATTAATGCATATTGGAGACGCAAACTGTTTAAAACAATTTGATTTGGTAAACTGGTTCAAAAAGAACTATCGAATGATTACATCGAATGATTCGTTCGCAAACCGGATATCACTGAACTGTTGTGTTTTGAACTCTCTCTCACAAGAGACCCGGAAGAGAAGACAATGCTGAATAAAGTCATAGTTTTTGCTATTTGCTATTAAATTCTAACTGACTTTCGGATGTCACATGGACTACTTTGATGTTTTTCTTACCTTTCTGGACATGGACAGTAGACCGTACACACAGCTTCAATGGAGGGACTGAGAGCTCTCGTACTAAATCTAAAATATCTTAAACTGAGTTCCGAAGATAAAAGGAGGTCTTACATGTTTGGAACGACATGAGGGTGAGTTATTAATTACATAATTTTTTTTTTTTTTTTTGGGTGAACCAACCCTTTAAGTTGATCAAAAGTCAGCAGTAGCTGTTTCTATGGCATATTAATTTCAGCTGTTTATCTCACCAATTTTCCTTCCAAAACATGTAGTTGTGTCATCCATACTTCTGCTGGAAAGCATGCAAAGAGCCTAAGTCTCAAGAACTGCTGCTTGAAAATGTTTGGCCAGACCAGCATCAGGTTCAGGAAAGCTACGTGAAGCTCCAAACCACAACATTGAGTTGTTGTGGATTCAACCTCCTCAGGGATGATACCAAGGGGCTCTCCTGAGGTTTGGTTGGATGGGTTTCTATCCCAGAGGAATCTAAGCTGCTTACAGGATAACAGTTTCCATGAGCCTCACACCTGAGCTGGGCTGCTGTTTACATTTCTACATCCAATAAAACACGAGGCTTAGCTCTTCACATGACTATACGTGTTTTGTATTTTCTAGTAGGCTCTCAGTCTCAGTTGTTCTGAGGTGTCTTCATTGAGTCTGTTAGCTGAGCATGTACCACAGCAATGAGGGACCTGTTATTAAAGTTATGATTAAAAATGAAGAGTATAAATGGTTTGTCTACAAACTGGAAAGTTCTGAATGAATCTTTGGTTTCCAGTTTGTCTCTGTGGGGATGGGTGGAGATGTTTGTGTAAACACTGAACAGAAATGTCTATGATAGTGGAAGTCCTGCTAGGGCAGAATCAGGAAATGAGCGTCTGAGAGCACTTACGGGCTAAATTACAGTTTTACCAAAAAAGGAATTGGGACAGAAACTAACCACCGAGTGATTCAGCTGTAGCACATGTTCTGATGTTCGTCTCGCAGATCTGTGGTCCGGTCGCTTGAGCACTGCTGTTGTCAGAAAATCCTTACTGTTTGGCATTTGACACCTCAAAGTCAATATGCATTACACGCGCTGTCTATAAGAGAGGGTTTCCTTCTCTTGCACCACTCACCACCCCGAAGGTCTTTTGTTGTGCAGCACAAATGTTTGGCTCCTTTTCTTAAGCATGAAACATGGCATCCCTCAGCTTATTTCCTCTCTTGTACAGAGGTCTTTTTATTAGACTGAAATGAATATATTGACAAATCAAGCAAGAGTGATACAAGAATGGCCAGTTTGGACCGTTTACAAAGAGGCTTGTTTGATGCATGTGGGCAAAATGCTGTAAGAAATGGCAGTCAATGGAGAAAATGCTTTTGGCAGTCAAATGGTTTAGTTACAGTATTTATCAGCAGGGGCTAAATTGAACATGCTAACCAGCAACTTTGGTTGATGTACTTCTGTATTTCTCCAGTAGGAGGCACTTTATACTGTAAAAACAAGAGTCATCCACTGTTTGTATCTCTGCCTTCAGATGGAGCTTGTGGTTTTGTGGATCACATGGTCTTTTTTTTTTCTTTTTATAACTGTTTTTGTTTTTTAGCCCACAGCTATTTTTGCTCTTGATCTTCTTACATCTTTACTGTAACTCTTGCCATCCATTTCAGATGAATTAGTGTGTGCCTGTGCACGTTTGTGACTATTCATATGTACCTCATTACTTTACATAATGGATGTCTACACTGATGAAGCTTGTCTCACCATCTTTCATCTTTTTGTCCTTCAAACAAAGACCTTGATTAGCTTTTCCTAGCTCCTAATCTGGAGATCAAAGGCTCTGCCTCCATAATTACCAGCATTCAGTGGCTCTTTCACAAGCTGAATGAAGCCGGTCCTTTCCAATGCTTTATCTCGTTGTCTCTCAATCGATGTTGCTTTGGATTAACATCTGTGTCCCATCTTTACGTCTATAATCCTAATCCACTTGAAATCATAATGACTGTTTATTTAAATTGCTGTAACTGAAGGTGACAAAGCAGCATGATTAAACCCGTTTTTAATGAGCAATATTGCTAGGGATGCACAGGAACTAAAATTCTTGCTGATATTAGATAATTGTTTTATATAACAGATAAATGGCTAGCATTAGAAATCTGTATTATGTTGTCTAAATAAATACTCTAAAAATAAAACCTTAAAACTAAAACCAGTTGTTTTAAATGCTAGATGCTGAAGAGAATTTTTGGCATCAGAACATAAAAATGCGCAATATAAAAAATGGATACAAAGTTTGATATTTGCTAAAACTTTAACAGTGATATTAAATAACTAAATAATAGATTAAGTTAACATTAGATGATGTAACTGATCATGTTATCTAGGACCAGCAGCATCTGCCATCATCTAGTGAGCAATAGCATATTAACCAAAGGCTGATTTGGTGCTAATAAACAAACATTGATACATTTAAATTACCTTGCACAGTAATTAAACAACAAATTAACTAAAACAGAATATGTATATAGACAACATTTGGTAGATTTCCTAATGGACACTAATAAGATGGTTTCTTTTGTTCATTGGTTTATTGGTTGTCAAGTTATCATTGACATCGTATTGCTACTTTATGGAAGCCTGTTTCAACCATTGTATAAAAAATAAAAAAGGTAATTGCGACTATTTATCTCACAATTCTGACTTCTTTTTGTTCCCCCGCAATGGATAGTTTACATCTTGCAGTTATTTTTTTCCCCTCAGAGTTGCGAGATATAGTGTTTCTGACTTCTTTTCACAGAATTATAAAATGTAAACTCGCAATTGTGAGTTACAAAGTCCAGCTCAAAAAGAGTCCTAAAAGACACCATTTTCTTAAAATTGCGAGTTCATATCTGTAATTCTGAATTTATTTCTCAGAATTGCATGTTTATATCTTGCATTTCTGACTTTATAACACACAATTGCGAGTTTATTGCAAGTCATTTTAACTTTTTGATATTATCAGTTTTTTTTTTTTTTTTTTTACTTGAAATTGCGAGTTTACTTAAAAATATTTTATGAGATGTAAACACAATTTGTGAAAAAACAGCATTGTGAGATAAAGTTGTTTTTATTGACTGGCGAAACCGGCTTCGCACTGTGTATTGATTCAGGGAGTTTTATTGGACAATTGCTGCATAGTTGCTTTTGAAGCAAGTTAGAACTGCAACTACCAGCTATTTTGAGATTTTGATTAATCTGCCGAGACTTCAGGGTATGTTTGTAGATTTGTTTGCCCTGTATCAAGATTACCAAACTGAACCTGAACCTCCAACCGCTGGAATGCTGCGTGTGTGGTGAAGCCTTCTGAACATGCTACAACACGCTTCCAACTTCTCTTTGTGGCACTTTTTCCTTCATTAACTCGTTTGCTCTTTCTTTTTCTGCCCCTCTGGCCTTTTTACTTAACATTTGCTGGGCCATTTTCGGTTTTATTGTTATATTACCATTTACAACCAAAAATTATATAATGAACTTAAACTTGAACGGTTTTAAAATCAGATTTTACAAATTCCCGGAATTTGTGTATTTCAGCCAAAAACAAAACCGAATCTCTCAAGCAAGATTTGTAACATGATTGCCATAAAAAAAAACAAAAAACAGATCTGATATGTTTCCTGAAAGTTTTCTTTTCCTCATCCATCCATCCATCCATCTATCTCTTGCTTTCACTGCTCCGTCCGCGTGTTTCTTAGCCGAGGACAGAGCGTGTTGGTGCATGCAGTAGCTCCGCGGCAGGAATGTGTGATAGGATGCAGGACCATGCTAAAAATGGCCATCTTCCAAAATCTCTTCAGGAAAGCAGAGGATATGAGCTGATATACGACTCAGAATGTTGAAAAAAATATTTAATGCCTTTTGCTAGTGAAAAATAGTCAGTTCATACCAGAAAAATAAAAGGCTGTAAACTCTTTTAAATTAGTTTAAGATTTAGATTTTTGTGGCTCTGCTGACCAGAACAAAAATAGATCATGTTTGGAAAGTATTGCTTGTGGGACTGATTTCATGAAGGTGTAGCTATCTCATGATTCTTACAATGCTTAAAACGATTATTTTAAATGCTCCCGATCATCAACACTGATTAATGAAGGATGAACTTCTCTACACTCAAGTTTAAATGATATTAGTAATCAGAATGGAAGGTTCTGGCAGAGTTTAATGTCTTTTCTCCCACTGCGACAGGATTGTGGGTAGGTTTTTATCAGTTTTGTTCATCTCATGTTGCTCTCTGCATTTGAGCAGGGCTGGATTACTCATCTGGATGCTTTAGCTCCGGGCCTAATGTGCTGTGTTGGAGAGGATTTTTTTTTTCCTTTTTGCTTTGTCTAAGAGGAATGTTCGTTGACTTTCTTACCAAACGAGTCGAGCGAGCCATGTGACCAATCATATGATCGAGTTTGAGAAAAACAATAATTGTTTTGGAAGCTGGTTGTAAATTCAGCAAAAAAATATTTGTACTTTTCTTTTGTCTACAATTACATTTAAAGGCACAATATGGCACAAAAATACACATTTTTTATTTATTACCTGTACCTTCCAAGCAGCGAATAACTTAAACCAAGCGAGCGAAGAACATTTAACGTTAAATTGTCAAAGAACAGTATGCCTGACTTGAGTCTAGCGCGAGTTTAAGCACTTTTAAAAAATGATGCTTAAATCATACGCACTCCATCTGCACTTTGTTTATGATGAGTATACACACGCGCAATGAACAAAACTCTTCTAAATGCCTCTGATTGGCCGCTGCGTTCATAAACTCAACAGACTCTGGTGATAACATGCAACACTAAAAACGTGGAAAAGGATTCTTGGTGCAACATTGAGCAGATCTAAATTTAATGCTGCAGTCAACACCTTTTTTATTTTCATTTTATTCGCAACTGCTGTAATGGATTTAGTTTAACTACAGCAGGATTTTTGTCCATGTGTCTTGCCATAGTTTCTACAAGTGTAAACTGATAGTGTGAATATTACGTAATTGATAGGCGACGATGAACCGGGATGAGTCATTATGTAAAACTGGAATTTCCTTGGGAGCTAAGTGCACAGCTAGGCCTGTCACAATAACAACTTTTTGTTGTACGATTTATTGCCCCATAAATAATTGCGATATTTCATTTTAAAGACCATTTTATGCCACCGAATATAACATCATAATGTAACGGCATAAAATGCAAGAAGGCCTACACACTTCCAAATGACAACGGACATTTTTGGGAATATTTAGATCGTAGAACTTGTGTGGAGACTTTTCCATCTACAGACTTTTCCCGGACATTCTTTCTCTGTAAACAAAGGATGCACACTAACGTTTTAAAACACCATAAACGCTAATGTTTTAAAACACCAAAACCAAATCTTCAGATGAAACTACTAATTTTTTTTTTTTTTTTTTTTTTTACACCTGTAAGTAAATGCGATAACCTGTTTAATCCAACCGGTAACAAAAGTGACCGTAAAAAAATGGTGATTTTTTTTTTTTTTTTTTTTTTTTTCATATTCTTGTGCACAGTTTGTTTCCATGCACCTTGTGAAGTGGGAAAGTTGTGCCAGATCCCATCTCACTAGTATTACTCACACTGGCCTGATGTCACCACCTCATCATGATGTCTGGTCTTCTAGTATGTGTTTTTGGACTATAATTGGTAGTTGGACACATGAGAAGATGACTTAATGCTTTAGACTGAAAGTAAAGTCTGAACAGGAAGCACGTCCTGTAAATCAGTGACTTAATTGTGTTATCAGACACGGCAGATGCGGCTGGTATGTTTCAGTTGTCGTGAATCAGGTGGTGAGTAAACATCTCATGAAGTGTGTGGGATCAGACGAGGTTTTGTTTGGGCCTTAGCTGACAAATACCGTTTCATTGCACAAGTCCAGCCCCACATTTATTTTTCCAAAAAAAAAAAAAAAGTAACTTGCGTAATGTGAAGATTGATGAGATAATATGCTATTTTTTTACCTTGAGGAACTTTTATAAATGTGGTAGTTTTATTAATCGTCTGTCGTCAGAGTACATTTTTCAGGAACTTGTGGTTTTATGATTCACTGGCTTCTGGATCAAACATTTTCCTTTTGGCCTTCATGGGAAGACGAACCAAATACCAGTTATGAAAAAGCTTCTGCAACAGCTATGTTATACAAATATCTGTTTATTGATGTAAAAATAAAGACTTATTTCACTTCATAATCACCTAGATGTTGCTGTATCTTTCTGACTTTTCTTTATTCAGAGGCAGTCGTGTTTGGCTTTGAATTTATAAATGTCCTAAATATTAAATAAAGATTTCTGTGGATAATGTGAGTTCGTCTTTATTTTTTTGTCTTCAATAAGACTTGTAGCTCTTAAAATATAATAGTCTGATTTATGTCGAGTTTAGGTGGTAGTAAGATGTTGCATTTATCAAGGTTTCATCTGAAAAAAAAAAAAAAAAAAAAAACAGTGCATTGTCACTTTACCTCAGAATGTCTTGTAATTATGGTAAATGTTTCCTCTTAAACGTAACTGTAAAGAAGTAACTTCATTCGGAAGCCGGTCACACCACATTGACCGGAATATAAAACACACTGTCTGACCGAGAGCATACTGCATGTCACCCACAACAAGCCCCGCCCACGCGTGCGTATGATTGGCTGTCTTCTGGCCTTAAGGTACATGCCCCGCCCATTAACTGTTCTGATTGGCTGGCCTGCAGTAGAAAGATAACTTTGGAGCAAGAACTTTATATCCTCTTTCTACCTAGTCTTTGAAAAGATCTGCGGAAGGGAAGGGTAAAGACCGGTCGGTTCAAACACCTTGGACACTCAGTCCATTTTTTGTCTTTATAGCACTACGGATATGCACTCCCAGAAAACTCCCAGAAGCGGATTAAGTTGCAAGATGGTTCTTCAGGCTGTTGGTAAAGTTTTAAGGTAACGTAGATTTGCTGTTTTTATAAATCCAGTAGATTTGCATGTATCATAGGAGCTATAATACACAAAGTAACAATATTTAGTTAATAAATATATATGTGTATGCATAATTTAAACATTTTAAGAGCACTGCAGTGCATCCAGGAGAATATAATTTTTAACGCAGTTTCACGGATCTCATATGATTAACTTATTACATTAAGATTAGTAGCATATATATATATATATATATATATATATATATATATATATATATATAAATATATATAAATATTAATAGTATATTGTAGGCTATCAGAAGCCGGGTCCTCTATCAAGACTTTACTTGGAAGTAACAAGTACATGTAGCCAAATTGTTTGATTGAATTATTATTATTATTATTATTTAATAAAAAGCAGAAATAAAAGACATTTTGACCTATGCAGAATTAGAACAATGTTCATGAAGCGATAATAATAATATTCCAATCGTAGATATACGACTGGCTGAAAGAAAGTACGTGTTTCATGCATATTCATGAGCAAACATGAAAAGTTTTTAACGATACACTGCTTAATTTAATTGTTTGAAAAATTGATTTTTTTTCGTGCACTTGCACCGGTTATTACACTCGGGAAATTTAGATGATTAGTGCTTAGTGGGAAAAAAATTGCCTTATGATAAATAGATATGCAACCTCTGACAAAAATAAAATAAAAATGCATGTCTAAAATGATTGTTACAGTGACTTTCTTTGGAATACAATAGAGACAAGTGCATAGAAAAAATAGTCAAATTAATGCAATCTTTTTTTTTTTACCTCTTTAGATTGTCAAAAAATAAATAATAACATGACACTTGATATTTTTGGCATATAACTGCATTAATGTATCAGTGTGGAAGGGGTAAAACTGAAACTCATTTGGAAATGTTGTGTTTGTGGGGGATGGTTTCAAAGACCTCTCTCTTCAGCCACCTCTCTGTAGTGATCTGATGACCTCTCGCTGTACCATCCCCATCGCGCTGTTGCTGTGTTTAACACAATACTGTCATCTCAATGGCTCTTCACACACTCCTGATGCCCATGAGAACTAGAAAGCCCAAACTTGGCTAGACACACTCTGCCAAAGGCCAGCAAGTACTTTAGCATCAATGCTGAAGGTCACCCTGTAACCAGTATAAATGAAACCAGTATAAATGCTCATAAAAAAAATAATAATCCTTTTTAACAGTTATCCTGACTATACAGTAAATAAATTCTGGCACTAATATTAATATCTAGAGAGCAGGATGATTGATGGCCAATATCATAGCAATTTTTAAATATGTGATGTACGCAGAATTTCTGAAATGTAATGAACATTTGTTTTGATTCACTTATTAATTAGTAGTTAACAACCATTGTTGATCATCTCAAAATGTAAAAAATATTGGCCAGTTAATCATGCAGCCGGCTGCTATGTCAGTCCATTACTACCTGTAAACCAACTTTATTCATGGTGCTTTTTGCGCCAAATTTTAACCAATGGAAACCTCCTTTTCATCCCCCCCCCCATTTTTATTGTCATGTCATGTGACTTTCAATCATCACTATTTATGGGTTTCAACACTTGTCCTTGTTTTATGAGAATGAACTCAATGGCAGCTTTGGGAGAAACTTGCACTGGCAGTGTTTTGGTGCTTTTCCAATATTTTTCAGAATAATGGAATGTTTTCCTACAGCAAAAGAGCCCATTCAGGTATAGGTGCTGGATTGTTTCACTGCTGTTTACTAATTCCCAGATTGTAGTTTTGGTATCCATATGGCATCTTTGAAGTTTCCAGGCCTGTTCTGAGTCAGAGTGATTTAGGGATGTTTATATGATTTAGTTGCTTGCAGATGCTGGATGACAATGTGCACAGTGTGTTGCAGAATGTCAGGCCTCATGAATATATCATCTTTGAGATTCTGAACAGCATGCTGCGTTTAATAATTACTTTTGACAAGATGTTTACCTGGCAGTGAAGTAAACTGTTTAATTAAGTTCCCTAAGATCTTCATCCACATCAAACCTTTGAAGAAAACCAGTGAACGTTTCGCATGCTTTAAGATAAACACACATTATATTAATTCATGTTTTAAATGTATTCACAAGATGAAAGTCATAGATTCTCCTGATTGATTCTAATAAAACCAAAAAAACAATGGAAAGCAAAGCATGGAAATGCGTTTGAGGATCCAGAACAGCATGTTATGTCAGTACCCCAGTATAGTTGGTTTTTACATCAAGAAACAATTTGTACGTCCAAAAATCTGAACACACATTGTTTTATTTTAGCCTTCATGGGATTTCGTAATTTTCCAGGAAGCACCGTTTTTGTGAATTATGTGGCGGAGGGCAAATTCTCAAGCCATTAGCTAGTTTATTTTAAGAGGAAGAAAAACTTTCTAGCTGCCAGCGTACCTCCTGTTACACACACACACACACACACACACACACACACACATATCATGCCCACTCATAACAGTTTCCTGTAGAAATCCTTGCCATAAAAGGCATTGTAGTTTCTAGACTCTCAAACCAAGCCAATGTTTTGACCGAAGACCTGTATCATCCACCCATCTGTGTTTGTGTATCAAACAGTAAAATCACTTCTCTCAACATAGATTTATAGATTGCCATTCATGGCTTTACTTTGGTAGGGTTCACACTTGCGTTTAATCCGGTGTCACACCACTTTTGAGGTGTGTGATTTGATTTATTCGCAAATAAAGTAATATACAACAACAAAAAAAGCTTAAAGCAGTGAAATGTTTCTGTAATGTTGATTGTGTCAACATTGTGTGTTCAGAAGCAACTCCTTTTATTTTGAAGAATGGAATTTAGGGAAGTCACTCCTACATTTATGTTTAGATGTCACTCCCAAAACTTTGTAGAGTGTATGTAACCTTTTAAGAATACAAATCATCTTTGAATTTTGGACATCAAAATAAGTCTTTTATTAGTCAGCGGAGGGATGGGTTTTGCGGGAAGCAGTGTTTGAGCTCAGCTGCACGGATCCATCAAAGGATATGGCAGATGTTTGGATCTTCCAGCTGGCTCAAGCCTCCAGTTCAAATTCCTACCAGCTGGACCTGACAGCTGCCCGCTTGCTTGCTGGCATCACTTTCACTTGATAAGGATGGTTGATCCTTCAGTCTAGATCCTTTATACTGATCTAAGATCAGTTATGCAAGTTCTTTGTTAATACAATTCTGTTTAGCATGGTAATATACCACTACAGCAAGCACTAGTCAAGTATCTGAATGTTGAGCAGCAAGCTCAGTGGATGCTGATGTGAAAAGAAACCAGTCAGCTGCACCATGTGAATAATGATGTCATCATATCAGATTGAGTTCAAACGACAAATGACAGAACTTAGGTTTAGAGAAAATGTTATATTGCACTGTTGCATTACGAATCCTGGCTCGTGGAGCTTTCTCCCACTTCACTTCCTGTCAGCATACTGTCCTATCATGATAAAGGCAAAACCACCCCCAAATTTTTGAAAAATGTTTGTTTGTTTTGAATGAAAACATAAGCAGATTGTACAAAAACATATAAATGAGATTGTACGAATTCGTACGTATTACCACCAGTTTCCTAAAACATAAAATGGTGAAATGGTTTTGGTTGCTTGCTTATTGGGACAGATCCAAAAAAATAAAATACAATAAAAATAATAATTGTAGGTGTCATTCATTTCAAAAGCACTGGTGCAGAACTGGTTCTGCAATGTTTATAACCTCCTTTTGTTCCCATTTTAATAATGAGGTGGTTCATTGTTCAGCGAAGGTTTGTTATTGTTGAGAGAGGACCAATAATCCTCTTTTTTTTATTTGGTTCTTTGTCTTTATTTCCTTTTCATATTATTATTCTTTTTTTTTTTTTGTATCTTTGACCACATTACCCAAGAAGTAATTGCTGTGATTTATCTCCATCTCTTTCCTGTTTTACAGGGAACACTAATCCTGAGTAGTTAAATGGAATGAGATCCAAATAAATGTGAAGTTTACCAGACTTCCCACACTCCAATGATGTTTGATCAGACCGTTCTCCATAATTAACCCTTTTAGACCTTTGACACGAGTCAGATAAGACCTCGATATGGATGATAAGATCTTTCCCGCTCGGAAGCAATCCAGAATCCCGACAATCCCACAAACCGCTCCTTTGTCTTGGCTTCAATTGAAAAACAATGTATATGGACTTTGGTCTCTGAGATAGCGATGGTCCGTTGTGTGTGAAAAGAGGAACTGGTGAAGGTGGTCAGAAACCTGAGGTTGGGAATGAGGCGTTTACAGTGCAGAGAGGCTTTAACAGGAAATCATGTTGGTGGATGAGCAATAAATTCAGGGAGTTTCATTGTGTGATCATGCCAAACAGCCCTGTTTTAAGGCTTAAGGGAAGAAAAGAGTTAAAATGAATGAGCAGTAAAGAGAAATTCTTCATACAAGTGCCTTATTTGTTCACATAAACATAATAATAAACCCAAGATGAGTTGAAATGAGGGGCAAGGAAAGGATGTATTAGATGTTTAATGCCACTGTAATCTGGATCTGCCACAGCAATGCCATTCTGGCATTTATGTTAAAACTAGCACTGGAAGTACAAGTCTGTTTAGGGGCCCTAAAGGAAAATAAATGTCTAAGCGGTACAACTGTTTTTATATGAAAAAAAGAAGAAAAAGAAATCATTAAAAGATTTGAATTTGTGAACAGAAAAGCTATTATAACGAATATTTTATTATTATTGTAAATATTACAAACTGCTTCAATGATCATTTGAAAAAGTTGTCCACCAAAACAAGTCATGCGGTGCCGCCAACTTGCATAAAACAGGAAATTACATCATAGGGTGCACCCCTGCAGAACCTCATGACTCATAATTAGAATAAATTATCATTATTATAATTTTTATTTATTTTGAGGCAAGGTCAGTTCTGTCAAAAATGTCACGTGGTGCAACTCCCCCAAATATGATTTGAATTATAAAAATAAAAAAAACACAATTTTTTTTTTTTTTTTTACTTTTAAATAATGAAGATCTGTAGCCTACATGTTACAAGTTTTCAGAAACATATATTGTATTTTACTTGGTAGTTACACCACATGACATCTTTAGTCTTGGCATTTAAACACCGTTTGGGAAACATGTTTGAAAACCACTTGTACATTTAAAGTCACTAATGGCAAACACTTCACTCTGTGTGTCTCGTCTTATTTAATTCCTCTTCTCCGCTCCTTGCAGGAAATCCAAAACGAAGCCTAATGGAAAGAAAGCTCCTGCTGAAGAAAAGAAGCACTACATGGACCCAGAGTACACAAAAGTGCGGGTCATGGACTTTGACCTGAAAGATTTGGTGGCGCTACCCACCAAAGAGATCGACCTCAACGAATGGCTCGCCAGCAACAGTGAGTTCCCAAGCAAACATTACAGCCGTTTTGAGTGTTTGCCTTGTGTTTTGAGGCTTAGAGACTTTGTCCGTCTTCAAAAATAACCTTCTGTTAGTCATGAGTTTGGAAATCGGTCGCAACCTGTTTGCGGAGTATGACATTCCCAAATAGTAAATGCTGCAAAAAATGCTAACAATTTTATCGTAAACAAAGGTTATTTTCTGTTTAAAAAGAAATGTCCAAAAGAAATAAGTAGTTACTTAGTGCTGCTAGTTATCTAGCGCTCATCTTTAGGGTTAGTGATTTGAACAGACCCCTATACACAATTATATACTTCTAAGTGACTGGACTTTGATGATTCGATGATTTTCTTAAGGTGAACAATAAAACTGTTAATTCTGATGTTAGCATGTTGCTAAGCTACTGACAAGATAGGTAACAAAATATTTATAATATTTGTCCTGTTACTAGTGCTCATCCTTGTAGTTAGTGATTTGGTCAAACTCTTACGATTTCACCTGGCAAACAAAAAAACTTTCAAGTTTGATATCAGCTAATTGCTAAGCTAACAACATGAACGTCAATTAAAATAAAACAGGACACAAATTTCCCTGTGAGCCAAATAACCGTGTCAAATCCAGCTTTGAAATGGCTAACTAATGCTAATCCTTAGGGTTAATGATTTAGACTAACCCCTGACGAATTTCACCTAATGAAACAATAAAGCTTTTCACATTTAATGTTAGCATGTTGCTAATCTTAGCATAGTTAAATTAAATAAAAAAAAACATGGTGTACAGAAATGTTGTGTGAACTATTTTTTGTATATGGTCAACTGTTATTTATCGGTCAATTGTGGTATTGAATGAAATATGTTCAGAATCGACATTTAACAAAGTGTATAATCAACAACGTGGATTTCTTTCATCTAGCTTGTCACAGTGCATATTGTGATTTTCAATTACGAAAACATAGCGTTTAATAACACACCAACATTAAAACTAGCTTAAGGTGGTTGATTGGACCAGCTTAAACCAGCTAAGACCTAAGCAGCATAGACTGTTTTTAGCTGGTTTTAAACTTCACGCCATAAACGTGACTGTGATGTCTTAAAACGCTGCCTTCATAGGGAGCTTATTTGGTTTTGGAACAGAGCCATTGTAAAGCTTTAGGTCTTCGGAAATATCAGTTAAAGATTTTTAGTACTTTTTGAATGTCACCTTTTTAAAATTTAATTTGATTTATTTTTTGTCCCTTACAGCAACAACCTTCTTCAATCTCATAAATCTGCAGTATAGCACAATCTCTGAGTTTTGCACAGGGGACACATGTCAAGCCATGACGGCCTGCAACACGTAAGTTTCCCTTGTCTGTCTTTCTTGCTCTAGACATGTCCTGGGGTGAGAACCACAACCCCTCTTTTCAAGAGAACTGCTTCTAGATCAAATATTTCTCATTATTCACAATGTTTTTCCATTTTAAGGTCAGATCCCTGATCAGCACAGTTGCTCTGTATGAATCTGGGTTTGTGGGTCTGATTGGGTTAATGCATGACTGGAATAAAAGCTGACACACATCTTACAGAAACCAGTGCTTGTTTGGCTTTCAGATGTTGTTTTGAACTATTCTCAGAATCAGTTTGTTTGTGGTGGATCCAGTTAAATGACCTTAAAGGCCTAGAGTTGAATCTTCTCTCAAGCTGTTTGGGAAGATCAGAGCTGAGGCCCGAACTTGAGACGAAAGAGATCAGTTCTAAAGTTACTTATCACAACATTTACATTACAGCTTTAGTCCCTTGACCAGCACTCATTATTTTTACTCATTTTTAAGAGTGTTGTGACATTTCAATTTCACAGAATGTCAATTGTGCACATTCCCCTACTGAAACCAGAAAAGTATCCAGAAAATGTTGTATTTTTGCCTAATATCTTAAAAAACTCATTTTTAAGAGTATTGTGACATTTCAATTTCACAGAATGTCAATTGTGCACATTCCCCTACTGAAACCAGAAAAGTATCCAGAAAATGTTGTATTTTTGCCTAATATCTTAAAAAACAATAATAGTAATAATAATAATATAAATGTATAATTCATAATAATTATTGTTATAAAAATTATTTAAATGTATAATATGCATATATAATAAACTGTTGTTGTGTTGTTAGAAATAAGTTTTTAATGATTTAAATGTAAAACAAAAACATAATATATTGTTATTAAAAATATATATATGAATATATCTAATAAATAAAAAAATCTATGTACATTTATGTATTTATTACATTTTACTATAATTATTTTATAATAATTTTTCTTTTATAACAAATTTGTTCGCACCATACTAAGCATTAGAGAACTGAATTTCTATAAAACAGTTTCATCTCAATTGTGATGTAATTGATTACAACATAAGTACTGTAATTTTGGTTAAACACTCAGTATTTGAGTAAATATTCACAAAGTGTGTCTTGTCTTGTTAAACATTTTCTCCAAATAAGTGAACAATTTAATTATCATCGCACACAAAATTAATAATCCACCCTGATACCAAAACGCACTCGAAGGCTGATCATAAAAGTTAACATGAAACAGTTTGAAGTTTCATTTTCAGATTTCAAACATTTGAAAAATGCCCGTTATTGTAGAAATCACCCTTCTACAAGTCCAACAGAAATACGTGCCTCCATCTGTTCATGTTGCTCGACTCGTCCGCCCTGTTTGGCCGGAGTGAAGCCTGGGCGTGAATCTCTACAGACTGACCCTGTAGAACCAGAAACATGACAAACGTTCAAGGACGTGAATTACCAACACACAACACTAACAATAACACGCAGGACGAGGATGGGTGCGCTCGGTCCATTGAGAAACCATTTCTGATGAAAACACCTAAAGGGAGGGACAGCGACGCACACATAGACCTGATGTTCTGTGATGGGTCATATCTTGAGATATTATGCCTGTGCGTAGTATGATGGTGTTTCTTGAAATACACACACGTCCGTTTCCTACGGGTTGACGTTCATTGAATTTACGTTTGATTTACGTCTTTTCCAAACTATCAAAATGTTATCATCTTAGCCTTATAGATTTTCTATATTAAACTATGAAAACGTAAAAAAATAAATGAATAAAACTATTGTAATTTGAAGTAAAAGTTAAATATTCAGTACTTATTTAGTAAATATTTATATCGCTTTTTCGACAAATTATGACCTCATCATGTCGTCATTTACGCCAGGACCGAAATATGAATGTGTACATTTTAACTAGTAAGAAAACCATTTTAAAAGCTTATTATGAGACTTTTGATTTGTGACGAGGGGGAAAAGAATCAAGGTAAACATCACATCATATTTTGTGTTGGGAGAATTGTAACCTTTTGAAAACAAAAAGATTTTCGCATTTTATTCCCAAAATGTTTCATTGTTTGAATTTTCAGTCTTTTAAACCAGATTCTTGTTAAAAGAGTGAACGAAACAAACAATTAATAAAAATGTAGAAATGTTTGAAAACTTGAAAGTATGAAAAAAAAGTTCAGAAAATCAATGTTACGACAACAACAAACCCACTTGTTTCTATTGTACATATTGGAGTAAAACACTCACTCATAAATATGCATAACCATGTTTTAGATTAGTAGGCCGTCTAATCTGAATAGTTCACGTTTTGTTGAAGAGTTTTATGCGGTAGATTCAAGTGTTTTTGAAATAAACTGCCGCCGGTTGGACTTCATCCGAAGAATTCCCTCAGATCTGTAACTCTGTGTAGTTTGAAGATGTTTTAAGGTTGTCCGATATTATTCGTCTGTAGCATCTGTGTTTAACTACTAATAGTGCTTTAGTTTACCGTGAGGGTTATTTCAGTTCATGCGATCTTTAATTCCTCCCGTTTGGTTTCATGTGTGGCCTGCTCTTCTGTTGAATGATCAGCGTTGGTCAGTTATGTTCAGTTATGCGTTCAGTTTGCATTCCTAGAGATTTGTAATGTCTACAGCCCCTCGAACCCACGCTCCCCTCCCAAACTCAATGTCACGATGGCCAGTCCTCCTTAAAATGCTGATAGGAGCTGTACACGTTTTAACAGTAAATTGTACACTTTGTTCTGAAATGTGAATAAGTTAATTTTGACTGTCTTTGACTTTTACAGGATATACTACTGGTACGACGAGAGGGGGAAGAAGACGAAGTGCACCGCACCTCAGTATGTCGACCTTGTTATGACTTTCGTGCAGAAATTAGTGACGGACGAAGATATCTTCCCCACAAAATACGGTGTGTATAATCACTGGTGTCTAGCAGTCATAATAAAGAACAAGAGTTTACATTCAAGGAGTCAAGAGAAGTGTGAAGTTAACTCCTTAGATTAGTGTCGCCCTCTAGTGGTTTTAGAGGAAAATGGGTTTTGGGAATAGAAATTCTTCTGGTTTCAATAACTGTTGCACAGATATAATACACCACACATCAATTTCTCTTCCCTTTGTGCTTCGTGCTGCACTGTATTTGTTTGTCACTATTGAATCTATCTTATGTGGTTACTTTATTAAAAATATGCTATACATTTTAAAGACATGTATTTTCATTTTATAGTATATACTTATATATAAATGCATTCATGAATGATTTTCATTAATGGATTTTAAAATACAAATAGCAATGTGAAACATTTTACCATATTTAGTGCAACACTTTTATCTGTTGCCCACAAAATATAGTTTTTTCACTAAATGTCTGGATTTCTAATTGTTTTATTTTTTTTATTTTTTTTATAACTTTTGCTGTCGAATTATCCACTAACCTAGTTTTATATATTTTTATCAGATTATGAATATTACATATATTTTTTTTATATTTGTTTATTTTTCTTTATAATGAAGTAGTCTGTATTCAGTAGATTATGAAAGAATGATTATCAGTTCAACACACGAGAGAGATAAATACTACATTTATTTAAATAATAATAAAAAAACATTGAAAAACATTCACTGGTATCGGTATCGGATTACCCGAACAACAAATATAAACACAATTATAGGTGTTATGTATTCAAAAGACTAAAACCACAAAAAATGTTTTCCTTTACCAAAATAAAATATTTTATTACTAAAATAACTCAATCTAAATAAATTAAACCTTAATAAAAACTACAGAATAAAAATCTTAAAAACAAACACTTAACAAAATGACTAAAACTTTCATATTAAATTGAAAACTGAAAATATAAACATTTAATGTAATTCAAAATATTAATGAAACTTTAATATTATATTAATAAAACTAAAAATCATTAATAATTTTATATATATATAATTTGTAATCCAAGATATTTGATGATTAAAAAAGAAAATCAGTTAACAATCGATTTAATTACAAGCAATAAATCTCCTATTTAAACCTGATTTTTTTATTTAATTTAATTTTTGATTTACTTAATTCAATAAATGCAATGAATGACAAATAATGAACAACTTGATTTTTTAATTTATTGTAATTTTACTTTTCCACATTTGTTTGCAGCGTTTGAAAAGGCCTGCAAAATATTATAAATACCTTTTATTAAGATTTTAGGGGGTAATCCTAGCATGTTGTTATAATGTTCATTTCATTAAAGTGATTTTACTAATTCATCATTTTTATTTACTTTTATTTTTTATTTTAAATAACAGTCAGTGATGAATGCTGAATGCTAAATCTCTCTTTCCTTCCAGGCAAAGACTTCCCCAACTCGTTCGAGTCTCTGGTGAAGAAGGTCTGCCGGTATCTGTTTCACGTCTTGGCTCACATCTACTGGGCTCACTTTAAAGAGACCGTGGCTCTGGAGCTGCAGGGACACTTGAACACACTTTACGCACATTTCATCGTCTTCGTCAGAGAGTTCAACTTGGTGGAGCCCAAGGAGACCTGCATCATGGACGACCTGTCGGAGGTGCTGTGCGCCCCCCTGCCGCCCCATTCACACAACCACGTGACCGAGAGATGAGCCTCCAACTCCAGGAAGACCACAAAACGTGCAAGGCCTCCTTGGAAGGGCCCTTCTATCACCGTTTCTCACCGTCTTCATGAGAACTGATCAAAAGATGACGGTGAGGGCCGGTGGTCTGCAATTCTCCTACCAGCAGCACAGATTGGTGTGAATGTTTCCTACAGGACGAAACAATCTGTCTGCATTCTCATTGATACAGGAACAATTTAGATTTTAATTAGCATTTTTATTAGCGTTTTTGCGCATGCGCTCTGAGGTTTTCGTCGTCTTTTAGGGAATGGTGTTTCAGCTCGGCTCTCATCAGTGCCTTAGATTTATAGCTAAGGTATTATCTGTTTATATGCAACAATGTTTAGAAAGTTATCTTTGACCTCTGGCTCCCCCTTGTGGAGGGAGTGACGTCACCCACCGACCACTGTTTATGATCGCTGCAGCCTTATTTCACATCAAACTGTACCGAACTAGTGCAAAATCTCTCCTTTTCGTATTCTAGCCATCATTACTCATTGCTTTATGTTCTTTAAATCATTTACAATGGTTCTGTATGTACTTATTAGCTTTTTAAGATGATGTATAAAGGGTTTGCTGGTTTGAATGGTGCTTTGTAGGTTTCCGACAAGGATGTTAGTGAGATCTGGATGTCTGCTCGCTCCGAGAGAAGCTGCACTGTTGCATGGCAGATGACTTGCTGTGTTGCATTGATGAGCACATCCTCCAGCGTCGCAAGTCGCAACCTTTATTTTTTATTTCACGTTTTTATTCTTAAGTTATCAGAGGTCATGAATATTGTGGCAGCCCATGTGTGTATAAGATGCACATTAATTTTCCCTAGAAACAGATTGTACCTGTATAAGAAATCACAATAATTGCCTTTAGCGAGAGAGCATCTCTCCTCCTCGTTTTATTTATTTTTTCTTTTTTAATCTATTTGCAGAGTTCCTCAGTTCTTGCTTTCTTTTTATGTATTTTAATTATCTAAGTTAAAAGCCACTTGATATTTTAAGCTCTGCAAAATATAATCAGATTAAAACAAGAAATGCCACGTTACCTCGGTGTGTTGTGTTTACTTTATTACTGAGACCGGAAATGTTATGAAATAATTTAAAGGAAATGAAAGCAAAAAAAAAAAAAAAAGTGTGAACATGAAGAAAAAGAAATGTGTTCGGATTCACAGTTATTATAAAAGCGGAGGCTCAAAGTACCCGGATGACGTACCTCTGGCATAATTCTGAAGTGTGCATGCGGTGGACACAGAAGAGGATTTATGAATGGCAATGTTGTGACGCAACTGGCGCTGGTAGGTCACGTGACAATACGTTCACACTACACGCATTTATACGATGCAGAACATACTCCTTTCATTCACGGAGTAATTACAAATTCAGAATAAGTACCTAATCATGAGAGTATACGATTTGGATGCAACCAAGGCCCTCTATGTTTTGACATCATTAGAAACTTAGTTCAGACTTACAAATTTAAAGGTAACATAAGCTAGTAGTCGTTTGTAGTCATTTTAAATGTTTTACACATGAATAAATATGCTGTGTTTTTGTGCAGCATCACCTTAATATAATGGAAGCCTGTTTCAGTCGTGGAATAAAAGAGAGGGAGAGAATATGTGCAATTAGCTTCATTTTTATTCCGTGGCGGAAACGGCTACTGTAGAATGGTGTAGCCTATACACGCACATGAGATGAAGACTATACTTATAATAGTTTTATATAACGTTTTGAATTATGTATGGTGCGGCCGGGTCACCCCTTAGTGTGTTTCACCCTGTCTTTATACAGTCTTGTTTCCAGGGGGCAAGGAACTCGACCGGAAGTTGAAGTCGGGTGGGGGCTGCCATCTTTTAGCAGAACTTCACTTGCGTTAGCATCCCATTGACTCCCATTCATTTTGGCGTCACTTTGACAGCGAATAACTTTACATCTGAGGCATTTAAAGACTCCGTTTGTCCATTAATTATTTCTAAAGATATACGACAATGTATAAAGGGCTCCTTTATATTATATATTATGGCCCCATAGAAACAGTTTTTGTAAAAAATAGGCTAACGATTACCACTCATCTCGCTGTCGCATTACCATACAGACAGGAGGAGAAGCTCGCAGGCAATTAATTTAATATGGCGTACTGGCGTTACATTTTAAAATACTATACAAAATAATTAATCAGAATACTTACACCTGCTCACTCACGCCAAAGAACTCCCCGCTCAAGCTCGCCGTCTCTGCAACATTAACGATGGCAGTTTGCACGCACAGCTACTAGAAGATTTACATCTGTCAGACAGGTTGCTGACGTCGGCAAGCTTCGTTTGAGTCTGCGCGTCAGAAACGGAAGTGCTAAAAAAACGCTAAAAATGGGCTTCACTTGTCTCAATTGAGTTCCAATGGGGTCGCTGTGTCCATTTCTTTTACTGTCTATGATTGTTTCATCCAGGTAGCAACCTCCCGCTCTCTCTCATGAAGCCAACAAGGAAGAGACTAAAACTGTAACTCATCGACTGGCCGCTTGAGGCTGGCTGCAAAAGAGAGTCAATCCCATAACTTTACAGCAGGGAAAAAAAAGAAAGGTTTACTGCCTGGTTCAAAAGATGATTTTGGTCTATATAGCTAATTTTGACCTTCATGAAAACTGTGAGGGGTGTGGATTTTTTAATAACTCATCTGTTTAAACAGACTTTTATACAGTCTTGTTTCACCATGTTGAATTATCGCGGCTAGGAATGGGCATATCGATCCTTAACTAGCATGCGAGTATCGAAAGTATCGATTCTAAAAAATAAAAAAATATCGACACGATCTCTTTTTCTTTTTTTTCTTTCTTTCTTTTTAAAAAAAAAAAAACAAAACAGTGATTTAGTTTATTTAACAAATAAAATAATATGCATATATTGGACGAATAATTGTGTAGGATAGAACTATTTTCCTGATCATCTGATCACACGCAAGACAGAACTCCGTGTATTCAAACGGCCGTATCTCCCAAAAGTATCATAAGAAACAACTGAAGCTTTTTGGGAACACAGCCCAGAAAAATTATCAGAGGACAGAAAAACAACAACATATGTTTGAGTTATTTCACAATAAAATTGAAATGGTAGCCTATATAGTTTGTGGAATTACATTCAATTTATATGTAAAAAGATTATATTGATCATACTGTTAGTATAAATTATAGCTGTCAATTTATTTTATTTTTTTTGCATTTTATGCAGCCTTTCACTGGCAGTCCCATGTGAAAATTAACCATGGTTTTGCTAAAGTGAGGTGAGCTTATAGTATTATTTGTAGATTTCCATGGTTACCACTAACATATTTGAACAATAACAGCGTATTGGATGTTGAAATTCGTTTCAAACATAAAGTTACGTCTGTAATTATCAATGTTACTCATAGTAATTTAACAATTTAATACATTTAATAATTTAAAAGTTCAGTTTAGAAGTATGATATTGACACTAAAGTTTCGGTATCGAAAACATCCATAAGTCGCGACCGCGCGCATTTCGCAACACGTCATACAAAATCCTCTCGCTTATTGGCTGCTGCTTCACGCTGTAGCGCAGTGCAATGAAATTAGACGAAGGAACAAACTTATCTTGCTTTACCATCAAACATATCGCGAAAAAGCAGTATCTGTACATCTGAAAAAGCGGATTTGAAGCCAGAAGATCGACAAAGACAGACACGAGCATAAACGTGTGCCAGTGACATGGAGGAACGTCTGGATGATGAAAAATCCTGAGTAATGTTTGTGACAAATTTGCTTATTTTTTCCTGTGTTTGACAGGTAAGATTATTACTTTTCGTGTTTACGCTCTCTAAAACTCACGAGTGTCATTTTATTTTTATTAAACTCAGAGAAAGTCATACTGCGTCTACTGGTACTGGAAGAATGCTAATGCTAGCTAAACTGCATGTCCCATTAATAATATGTGGGTCAACTTCACAACCAATAGTGCTGCCTTCTGTGGCCACAAGATGACAGCGTTTCTCAGTTAAACCGGGTGTGGATTTACGGATTCAAAAAGGCTCATGAATATTGATTATGGTAAGTCATGCCAAGCAACATCAGCATAATTATATTCTGGTACATCAGAGTAACATAATTAATATTCATACACAAGATGTCAGAGTTTCTCAGCTAAGACTGGTGTGAATTAATGAATTTAAAAAGGCTGATGAATATTGATTATGGTAAATCACTGGGCAGGTCAGGGCGGTTGCCAAGCAACGTCATAATAATTATATTCTGGCAAAGCTGAGTCACCTAATTAATATTTAGAAGGTAAAACTTTAGCTGCCTACTGGAGGAGAATCGACCACGTTTGAAATCAACAACTTTAAATGTACTATGAAAGTGTTAAACAAGAACACAATACAAATAAACAGGCTGGTTTATTTATTTAAGAAGCCAAGCATAAAACGGATTTTATGAAACGTCATGCGCTTTCTCATATTCAACACCCTGAGAGCTTCATTCAAACGTGCATATCTCTCAATAAAAGAGCTTTATATAAAGAATACATGTATTTCCAACAGTGCATCAGTATTTCTTAAAACTGAATATTCTCACTAAAATATATAATATTATTATAGGCTAGTAGGCCTACTGCTTTAGTCTTTTACTGTACACAAACGTGTTATTTCAGCATTAACCTCCCGAGACTTACCAATTCATTTGGCATATATACACCGTTTTGTCGTGATAAATAATTATAAATTCTTAAAAGTTATATCAGATTAAAGTTTGGATTAAAAATTCAATAAAAAATATGAAATGTATAAAAAAAGATAATATTTTGAGAGCAAACTATACAAAAAAAAAATAGGATACATAAAAAATTATTAAATAAAAATATATATTTTTGATGTTTAAAGTTGATTTATATATATATATATATATATATATATATATATATATATATATATATATAAATTAAATCTTAAACCAGAAATCTCATTTTAAATTCATTAAAAAAAACTGGATTGAAGTATTAAATATTAATTGGTCTATTATGAAATATTACAATTATTATGGATGTGTGTATTTATACAATAAGCGAGCTATTTAAAAATATTTTAGTTATATTAAATCACAATGTCAAATCCTTTCGTTGGGTCTCAGGAGGTTAATGACAGAGTGAGTTCACAGTTCTTTGGTGTTTTGATGTTTGGTTCTCCTCCTCACTGACGCGCCGCTGACGCCCTCCTGTACTTTGAAGCTCTCCAACCCTCCCGCGTCATCCAGCGCGCGCGCGCTGCAGCTCGGCGTCGCAACTTTAACGGTTTTTCCAAACTTAGAATAGTCCACCGCGTACATCCCATCCTCCTCAGACACCGTGGTCACAAACCTGTGACCCCACAGGATCTCGTCGGACAGGTAAGAGGTCCGCGCTTGGGTGGTGATGCCGGTGGTCTCCACCACGCCCTCCAGAACGACGATCACCTCGATGTCCTCGTGCTGCAGTTCCGCCGCCGACAGCTCATACAGAGGGCTGTTTTTATCAATGACGTGACTGATGATTAAGGGGGACACCAGGAAGATGCTGTTGGTGCCCACAGGGTTGTCCATCTGGATGTCTATCTGGTCCAAAGGCACGATCTCGCCTTCATTGGTGACGGTCTTGCGCACCACCTGCACGTGCACGGTGGCACTGATGATCATGCTCTTCCTCAAGTCCCCGAGGCGAAACATGAAGCACAGCTTGTTGTTTCTGACGGTGATAACCGCGTGCTTGCTGAAGATGAGCGTCTCCGCGCGCCGGTTCGCTTGCGCTGTTTTCATGAAGATGCATCCTAGCATGATGGCATTGATCACCAGACCTACTATGTTTTGGATGATCAGTATCACGATGGCCGACACGCATTCCTCCGTGATCATCCGTCCGCCAAAACCTATGGTCACTTGGACTTCGATGGAGAACAGAAAGGCGGAGGAGAACGAGTGGATGTCTGTTACGCACGGCACAAAGTCGTCCCCTTTCTGGTCCAGATCTCCGTGCGCGAACGCGATGAGCCACCAGATCATCCCGAACAAGAGCCAACTGCACAGGAACGACATGGTGAAGATCAGGAGCGTGTGAAGCCATTTTAGGTCCACTAGAGTAGTGAAGACGTCCAAGAGAAACCGTCCTTGTTCGCGAATGTTCGTGTGCGCGACGTTGCACGTTCCGTTCTTGGCGACGAATCGCGCTTTCCGCGATTTTGTCTTGAATTTAGGCTGTAACACATCCTCAGCCAAGCGAGTCAGCAGATAATCCTCGGGAATGAGTCCTTTTCTGGACAACATAGCTGGCCCATGCTATAATTTCGCGGCTGCGCTACTAAGGTGTATCGTGGCTCATCTTCTTTTCCGCACAAAGTCTGCGCGCTCGTTGTCCGTTCGGGCGCTGTGCACTGGTCCCGTGGGAAGATGCCACTTTTAGTGCTCCGGCTGCCGCTGCCTGTCATTTGCAACCGGATATTTTCTCTCACGTCCTCAGATGTGACATTGGGCAGGACAAAATAGAATCTCTCAGCGCAGGGCATGCGTGCTGAACGCCAACTTTAGCACAGCTAGAATGAAACGGCACACTAGACTGAGCTAATATTCATTATACTTAGGTCACAGTGAGGACTGCTGTTCTAAAGAAACAAAACTATGTTAGGTTATGGCCAGGAACGTGATTTTCAGGGGACCCCATGGCAATAGCAACGCCCCTGACTCCACAATGCTGTACTATACTCTAGAATTATTTCCTTAAAAAAACCTTAAGAGCATACTGATATAACACATTTTACAAATAATTGTAACTTTTTTGACCTCGGCCTGCTAAAATATCATTATAATCAATGTCTTTATCAAGACTTTTTTTTTTAAGTATCAGAGAAAAAAAAAAAAAAAAAAAATATATATATATATATATATATATATATATATATCATACTTTTTATCCTAAACTTTAAAAAAAAGAACATCGTTAATATAATGTGTATTTATATTTATTTCCTTCATTTGTATGTGTATATATATACAGTACAGGACAATTTAAATTTTCCATGACAATTGTAGATTCACACTGAAGGCATCAAAACTATGATTTTAACACATGTGGAATTATATATGGAATTATATACATAACAAAAAAGTGTGAAACAACTGAAAATATGTCATATTGTAGGTTCTTCAAAGTAGCCACCTTTTGCTTTGATTACTGCTTTGCACACTCTTGGCATTCTCTTGATGAGCTTCAAGAGGTAGTCACCTGAAATGGTCTTCCAACTGTCTTGAAGGAGTTCCCTGAGAGATGCTTAGCACTTGTTGGCCCTTTTGCCTTCTGTCTGCGGTCCAGCTCACCCCTAAACCATCTCGATTGGGTTCAGGTCCGGTGACTGTGGAGGCCAGGTCATCTGGCGCAGCACCCCATCACTCTCCTTCTTGCTCAAATAGCCCTTGATGCCTTCAGTGTGACTCTACAATTTTCATAGTCATGGAAATAAAGAAAACTCTTTGAATGAGAAGGTGTGTCCAAACTTTTGGTCTGTACTGTATAAAAAATAAATAAATATATATATATATATATATATAAAATATGATTATAATGGAGATATTTGTTCAAGGAGTCTGACAGCAGCTAGTGCTCCACACACAGATCTGATCATCATCAGTCTCTCTGTAATAGCATGAAGAAACAGAACAAACTGAGACAGACTCAATCCAGAAGAATTGTGACAATGTCTCCCGAGTGCTTCAAGAAACCTACTTGCAAAACAATGCGCAGGTGCACCTAGAACTTTTTTTTTTTTTAATACTACAACATTTTTACACAAGGTCCTAAAACTTTGCACAGTACTGTAGCTTTGCATGCTTCTTGGAGGGTTTTGGAGACATTGTCACAGTTCTTGTGGATTGAGTCTGTCTCAGTTTGTTCTGTTTCTTCATGTTATTCCAGACAAACTGATGATGGTGAGATCAGATCTGTGTGGAGCACTGGCTGCTGTCACACTCTAATCTCACTCGATTATTACATTTAATGGCAAAAATAATGTTTGGAAATGTAAACTATTTACTACTGACACACTACAGCAAAACATAAAATAACTGATTTAAAACCATTTTTGTTGGTGAAAATACTAGACTTTTGCACAGTACTTGCATATATATATATATATATATATATATATATATATACATACATATATGTGTGTGTGTGTGTTTATTTCGATATTTCTAACCTAATCTATCAAAAAAGCATTTTTATACTTGTAAAAATAATTTCTAACTTTTAAACCTAACCTATAAAAAATAATTCCATGTTTTTTGCTTATTTCCAAGTTTTTAAACCTAATGTTTTAAAAAAAAGTATTATTGTAAAATTTTTATATATTTATATATCACTTCTGACTAGAGCATTTTAAATATAATCTATTATAAAGTTTTATATATTATAATGGTTTTGTTTTAAATCTGTCTTTTTAAATGTAGTTTTCTAGTTTAATATTTAACAAATTAGCATAATAAATTATAGGCAACAATGCTAAAGTACTGTACTAAACTATAATCTGGATATTCTTCATTTCATTCTGCATTGACAAAAATTAGGAATCCTATTCAAATGAGACAAAGTATCTTATACTATAGACAACTGTATTACACTAAAGCTTACTGTACTATAATAAAATAACACATTTAGCAGGATTAAAAATAAAAGGGGAAATATTTCAAAAGAGCATAGTTTATATATTTTTATTAATAAAGGATTAACATTTTATTTACAAATGTGATGACAATCGCAGTAATAAATTATGAAATCTTCATGGAACAATTGCACTTTCAGTAGATGGTCTCTGGTTTATTTGTCGGCTCGCACAAACGACGCAAACACACTGTCCTCTTGACTGAGGAGAACCTCTGGTTTGTCAAACTCCAGAATGACTCCCCTCTTCATCACAATCACCAGGTCTGCATTCAGGATGGTGTGCACACGATGCTGCGGAAACACACATACGTTCAAATGCCTGAGAACTTGTTTGACCTGGATGAATGCCTCTCGATCATTAAAAGCATTCAATCGTCATCATGATATCGGACTTCAGTGATAACCAGACTATAAATATTAAAGTCAGAAAGCAGCCTAATATGAAACTTACAGCGATGGTGACCACAGTTCTGTCGGCGAAGGCAGTCATCACAACTTTTTGTAGAATGCTTTCCTATAAAAAAAGAGCATTATTTACATAACGTGTGTTATTAAATAATTTTTTTTATACTTAAAAACTTTAGAACCTAACCTATTAAAAAATAGTTATTAATGTAATATATATTTTTTCAAACCTTTTAAATTAACCCGCTATTTAATATTTCGTTTTTATAATGTTTAAAGTTTTTAGCATAACCTAAAAAGAGCATTAAAATGTTAATAATTATAAATAAAAACTTTTAATTAATTTATATCCCTTTTACCTTGTCTATTAAAAAGAGCATTATTAATATAATTATTAAATCATATTTGTTCATAATAAACTTTTTAACATAACCTATTTCTTAAAAAGCATTTTTTGATAATGTTTTAGGATTAACTTTTTTAACCTAATGAAAACAGCATTATATTATAGTGTTCCTGTGGCTCAACTGGTAGAGCATTGCGTTAACAGCACAAGGTTGTGGGTTCGATTCCCCCGGGAACACATGTTAGGTAAAAAATGTTAGCCTGAATGCACTCTTAAGTCGCTTTGGATAAAAGCGTTTAATAAATGCATAAATAAAAAAAATTATATTGTTTTTTTTTTCTTTCTTCATATAATTTCATTTTAACCAGATCTACTAAAAAGAACAGTATTAATATAATCATTGTTATTTTTATCTAACGTCTTCAAAACAGTACTATAATATATTATAATGTACTATACTTTTTGTTAAATAATCTTTTTAAACTTTTTTTTTTTTTTTAGAATAATTTTTAGAACTTATTTTTTAGGACTAAACTAAAACCGGTATTAATTAATTTCCAATATTACCAATATTAATTTCTCCAATATATGTATTTACAAAATAGTATTTATTAACTTTATTAGTAGTATTATTACAGTTTAACTGTTTTAATTGAAAAGGTAAAATGTTTTTTAGTATTCATTTAAATTAGTGGTTTAATGATGGCTTACATTCATTCTGGAATGGGATTTTTTTTTATTGAATTCTTTATCAATCTGTAGGTGGTGTGTAAACACCAGCACTTTTCACGCACATGCTTTACTTTTATGTTGAATTAGTCAAACTGTGTCTCTATTAAACCGAGCCATGCTTCATTTATTCAAAGAGATGAAGGCAGAGGAGAAGAGTGCTTGAAAATCAAGTGAAGTGAATCGAGGTAGGTCTTGGCCCCTGGGTGTTTTTCTTCTACCGCTCAGACTCTCTGTTGTACTTGTAAACACACACACACACACACACACACCGTAGCCATGTCTATAGAAGCAGTGGCCTCGTCCATAATCAGAATACTGCTCTTCCGCACGAATGCACGCGCCAGACAGAAGAGTTGACGCTGCCCCTGGCTGAAGTTCTCCCCACCTTCTGTTATTATGGCGTCTGAAATGCAAGGTGAAAGATCATCAGTCATATATGTGCTTTTGATTTGCAGTCGAAACGTTTTTTTGTGGGTTCAGAGTGAAATGTTGGTGCAGTTGCTTCGATGTGATTCTCAGCTGACCACACAGTCAATCTGATGTGCTCACGGTTACCCTATTAACCTAATTTCTCTCAATTCAACATGACCAAACCTTTGCTAAAAAAGACCTAAAGAAAAAAAACCTTTTGTCTTCTGATTGATTGTTTATATTTTATCAAGTAAGAAGACTAATCGTTTCTTTGTAAAATCATGCAACTTAAGGTTATGATTCATGTGTCTTTTTGCTGTGAAATCCTGATTTTTATCAGGTAAAACATAAGAATAACACATTGTTATTAATATTTGAAGATAAACACTTTTGCTTGATTACTCAATATCCATGTGTATATATATATATATAGGGGTGATTCGTTCAGTCGCGCATGCGCAATATTCTATAGGTTCTGTTCTGCTATGAGTAATTCACCTGTGTCAGTCAATGTAGTCTGAGCCGGAAAGATAATTGATTAGTTCATTTCATGAGTCTTGACATATCGGTCTAATATATCTATAAGATGATTGCTCAAAAAGGACATAAATAAAATAAAAAGCAAATAAAATTTTTAATCCTAAACAAGTAACACTAGAGTTCTATAGTCTAATCTGAAGGGTGAACTCAAAAGACATAAATCATACAACAAGGTCATTTTTGAAGATTGGAATCCACTGTAAAAAACAAACAAACAAACAAATCAAAGTGATTTCTCCATCATATGGACAGAACTTAAAACATAACCAACTCTTTATTACCACATTCAGTGTTATGGAAAAGTACCATCATGACAGAAATTAAAAGCAACAATTTGAAACCAGAAATGCATCATGTAACTGTAATAGTAAATAATAATAATAATAAAGTACTATGCACCCATTTGTAAGGAAGGTTGTAAACTAACTCTAGCCAATGCTGTCACGTCACGGGACAAAAGAACGTACAACCCAAAAGACTCTTTCCGGCTCAGATTGCATTGGTTTTAGAGTACGAGTATGTTAAGTGATTAAGGAACAAATCCAAAACCCGCCAGACCTGAATGATGAACTAAACAATTCTCTTTCCGGCTCAGACTGCATTGGTTTAGCATGTGGGGCTGCCACGTGATTAAGGAATGAGTTGAAACCAAAGACTTGTCAGACAAGAGATGAGGTGAGCTAATCACAGACTGAAGACCCAGGTAAAGAATTGATTAATCTTTTCTGTATCTTATAACATTTTAGTTTTGTATTGTTTGTAGCGTAAGTACTAGATGTGTTGGGGAAGTAACACGTTACATTTTAATTACCGTATTTTTCTGACTATAAGTCGCACCTGAGTATAAGTCGTATCAGTCCAAAAATACGTCATGACGAGGAAAAAAACATATATAAGTCGCACTGGACTATAAGTCGCATTTATTTAGAACCAAGAACCAATAGAAAACATTACCGTCTCCAGTCGTGAGAGGGCGCTCTATGCTGCTTAGTGTAGACTACAGGAGCACTGAGCAGCATAGAGCGCCCTCTCGTGGCTGGAGACGGTAATGTTTTCTCTTGGTTAATTTCTCTTAGTTAATTTCAAATTAATTTTGATAAATAAGTTGCACCTGACAATAAGTCGCAGGACCAGCCAAACTATTTAAAAAAGTGCAACTTATAGTCGGTAAAATGATCTGAACTTCCCAACACTAGTAGTTTGCTATAATTTAGAAATCAAACTGATTTACAAGCTGTCAGAATTTCATCATACATTCTGTTCATATAAACATCAGCATCTGCACCAAATTGCATATTTCTGCTCAGTGTGGGCCTCTGAATACAACTGAGGGTTTTTTTCCCTCCATATTCTGATTAAATCATATAATGAGCCATTAAAGCCTGATCTATCAAATATAATATGCAAAAAAAAGTGTTCTTCTATAAGTTAAATGAACAATATTTATTTTTTTGTCATATCGTATGTCAGGCATACGGGGTTAAATGGATTGAAGGGATATTTTTCATGTTCCACAGAAAAAAAATAGTAGTTAACATTAAGTTGAGTAATGACCGGATTGTCATGTTTTGGGTGTATGATCTCTTTAATCTTGGATTTTTATGAGTATCAGGCATGTTTTATGTCTTACCTAGTCCTCCGGGCAGTGTTTTAACTACTGGTTTGAGTTGTGCGATTTCTAACGCCTCCCACAGCATGCAGTCTGTAGCCTTCATCTCTGGATCTAGATTAAAACTGAACAGAAGAAGATGAGGTATTGTAAAACTTCATTATAAATTCAGCTTGCCCTAGAAATCCTTCAGTTCTTCAGTCCCACACTGATGTGTGATTTGTGAGGCTTTTAAAAAATACTTAAACAGAACAAAAGTGACTTCACTCTGCTGCTGCTATGGTACATATATTAAGAAAATGGCAATGATAAATAATATGTCAATGCTTATTTATGCATGTCTGTTTTGCACTCATAATGTACATAGGTCTTTGTGAAATCATATCTCATGTATCAAATTCAAACGTATTATGTTCTAGTGTTCCTGTAGCTCAATTGGTAGAGCATTGTGCTATCAAGCGCAAGTTTGGGGGTTCAATTCCCTGGGAACACATGATAGGTACAAATTGATAGCCTGAATGCACTGTAAGTCGCTTTGGATAAAAGCGTCTACTAAATGCATTATTTTTTTTTATTTTAAATTTTTTAAATTTTTAAATTTTAAATGTAAATGAATGAATTTTTTAAGATATTGTGTCAATATCTTTGACTCATGCAGTATTCGGTTTCATGAGACGCACCGGATGGTTCCGCTGAATAAGAAGGGATCTTGCAGAATAATAGAGAAGCGCGACCTCAGCGTCTGAAGGGGCAGCTTTGCTATATCGATGTCATCGATGATTATACGCCCTGTTAAATCATACAGACTTAAGGTCCATGCCATATACTATACATATTTTGTCATTTACATTACATTAGCTTCAACTATAAAAATTAGTCACCTTCAAATGTGTCCACCATCCGGAAAAAAGCTAATGAGAAAGACGACTTGCCACTTCCTGTTCTACCACAGATTCCAACCTATAACAGATCAAAACAACATAGGATTTTTTTTTTTTTTTTGGTCAACCTTTAACCATTAATGTTTAAAACAAATATTTTAAAATGGAGTATATCTTAAATTAATATTAATTTAAAAAATAATTTATATAAATTGTTTCAGTTTTTTTTATATTTATAATTTAAATAGTTAATTTATTATCTAGATTTATTTGTAAATATTTAAAATATATATACAACATTTCGTTCTGGTTCTCAAATCTGATTGGTTGAGAATCTTGAGATATTTTCCTGGTATCGCTATAGGAACACCCTTTCACCATTTGTATCACTCTGCTTCCAGTGTTTCTCACAGCGAGTGTCATGGCGGAGGCCCAAAGACTTCAAATGTACGGTTTGTTAATAAAGATAATTGTCTCATTACTCTATTATTTGTTCCAGAGCAAATAGTTTCCGCTGATGGCAAAATCTTATCACATTATATTTTATGTAACATCAGAAAACACCCTTAACAGATGAAAGGAGAGTAGGACAAAGTTATTGCTTTCCTCAGCGGACATTCAAACTCATGTTTTATTGTGAATATGAGATTGAGCTGAAGAATGAATGCTGTATCGGATGCAGGTAATCACACTCTCTGTTCATCTCTTTTGCAATACTCTACATACAGTAATTGCTTTTAATTAAGTAATACAATAAGATTTAAATGCAGTTTTCCTCTCAATTTTCCTTCGTTACTAGTTCTAAAGTGACATTTTTGGATTAATAAAAAAGGCTTGAGCTAAACTGTTAATTTGTCAAACTGAGATTTTAATCTATGGTGGAAGGAAGTAGTTCCACACAAAAGGGTTTTTAAAGACACTCCGTTGTTGTATTTCTTATATATTTACTGTTGTTGTATAAATGCAATATAATAGAAGGAGAGTGATACCAGCTCTATATCAGAGTCGGTGATTTTCCCGATAGAGCCGGTATTGCTCTCATACTTGAGTGATATGGCTCATGTGTATATTTAAACATTTTATGTTTTAAAATATTGTAATGTTATAAATAATGGCACCAGAAAAGCAGTGAAATTTATCAAAAAAAGTGTTTTTGACTTCCATCGCATACCTTCTGTCCTGGGCTGATGTCTGCATTGACGTGTTTGAGGACCGCCTTCAGGGAGCTGTCGTACCTCACGCTCAGATTCTGGATCTGAATCTTACCCTGCTGAGGCCATCCCTCAGGAACCTGAGACGCCGCTGAAAGAGAAACATTGAACCAAAGAGATTCGAGGCCTACGTTACGCAGAGACTGACAGAAACTGAGAAAACAGGAAATGAAGGAGACAGATGCTGAGTGCAGTGAAAACGAGACTCGAAGTGAAGGACGAAGCAGCTGTAGTCAGTAAACGTGGCTCATATATCCAGTGTGTCTCGATACTCACACAACAGACCCTCGTAGTTTTCAGGTACCGTCCTCAGCAGGGCTTTTATTTTCTTCACGGCTCCCAGCTGCACCTCCATGTCTGCCAGATTACGCACCATCCAGTTCAGATAGTTGGACACCTGAGAGATATCATTTACAGAAGTTATCCAACATTGCTGATTATCAACATGTGGAAAGTATATGTATGTGTGTTCTTACCATGAGGGCATACGTGAGTCCCAGCCCCACCAGCCCTGTGGACAGATGATTGTGCAGAGAGTTTGTGATGGACGCCACAGCTGCTATCAGGACAATACAAGCCCCAATGTACTCCTGCAGGTGATACAACACAACCACAGTTACTTCTGAGCCTATTTTAGGTAGCATTTAATCAAACGACGACCACATGGAAACTGGATTAAACCGTAACAACACAATGATTTCTGTGACTTTTAAACACACCATTCGAACCTCCAGCCAGCGATTGGCCGCTGTGAGGAAGAGAGAGGCCATGTTATTGGCATCTGTGAACTCTAGAAGTCTCTGTCTGAATCTAGGCTCATACCTAAGAAAGGAAAGTACCAGAAGAATGTGTTTATATGGAAAGCATTTAACAGTGACTGAAGAAGACTAACACGGTCTCCAGACCAGTATCGTTCTGCGCACCTGAACGCTCTGATGGTTGTGAGCCCCTCTACGGTCTCAGAGAAGTGTGAGAGAAGAGGAAGCTGTGTGCTGTCTTCCAGCTGCTGGAGATCTCTGAAAATGCACATGCAGCTCAGTTCAACTAAACAGTCTCTGCTTAAATGATAGTTCACCCAAATATGACAATTTTCATTTACTCACCCGCTTGGCGCCCCGATGTATATGACGTTCTCTCTTCAGACATGGATGAAGGTTTATAGAAACATAACCCATCTCTGTGAGTCCATACAAGTACATACAACCATCATGGTAGTAATCCATGCAACCCCAGTGGATGAAACAAAGTAAACTTGACTATAAAGCATGGCTTGCTGCTAATGTGCGTTCAAGAGAGGGTCAAGTTCACGCTTGAGAAGTTGTTGCATTGAAGCTCGCTCGAGAAGAAATGATGCTTCCACATAATTTCCAATGTGAGCTTTACAAAAAGCTTTATCCATACTTCAGCACATGCTTACATCATACTTTACAATGCATTGACCAAGTGTAAACACTTACAAAACTTTTTAAACTATAAATCATTCTAGACCATGTCAAGCTTTTGTGGCGTTTTCCACTGTACTTCCATATTCTCGCATGAGTTTTACACTTAACAACATGCTTGCATTTACATCAAATGTAAACTTGACGTTCTCTTGAATTGTAAAGTTTGCGCAAGAAGTGACGTTTCTCTATGCTTCCACACCACTATTCTGGAGAGATTCATAAAAATGCTTTATACAATGCACTTACGTTAATGTCAAGTTTGAGAGCTTCAGTTGTGCTTCGCATTAGCTCAACAACTTTACATCACACCTTACAACATGCTTACTTCATAATTCACAACATGCTAATGTTTATGTCAAGCATAAACGTATAGCTGTTGGGTGAAAGTAATTGTTTATAGTTTTGTTTTTGTTTTTTAACTATTAACCATTGCCTTTCCATCCAATTGTTATACATGCATTTGTGGACCGCTACTTTTCGTGCAAACTTTACAACACAACTTGCAACTCAATGCAACTTTTTTGAATGCATGTATGACAGTTATGATATTTTTCTTATTCACACCTGTTGGTTTTCTTCAGAAGACATTGGTTCATCCACTACGGCCATATGAGTTACCGTCATGATGGTTGTATGTGCTTTTTTGAGCGTTAACTTTTGGGCGCCCATTGCATCATATGGACTATTTCAGATGAATTATTAAAAAAAAATTCTTCATTTATATTCATATGAAGAAAGAAAGTCACATACAGTAGGGGTGGCATGAGGATGAGTAAATGATGAAAAAATTTCATTTTTGGATGAAATGCCTCTTAAAGTATTAAAAATGTATGATTGAATTATAAATTTTGTTAGAATTATCAAGATTAAACTGCATCAAATTACCAATGAATACATTATTTTCACCAGTATTTTGAGATGTAAAATATCATTCCAGGATAAGTAAATATTAAATCAAAATCAAGCAAAACAAATGTGGAAAAAGCATTGTAACCACAATGGAGAACTGTTAATCGTCTGATAAATGAATCTGACGGTTTACTTTGATGCGACTCTGAAGTATTTCTGGATGAAGTAGCAGGTGATGGCCAGTGGTACAAGTACGATGAGGAAAACCGGCGTGACGTATGAGATCACACCCAGAGCTGACACACACAACAGCGTGGAGCGACTCAAACACTCCAGAGTGGCAGGAATGTGCTGCAACACAAATATTCATATGCAGTTATATAAAAGCTATCGCTAAATGCTGTTCTAATAGTCAACCAATGAAAAATACTGCCTCACACAGAAGCATCATTAGATTTTGGTATTATAACGTCATACCTGATCTATTGTATTGGTATCAGAAGAGAAACGGTTTAATATGCTTGCTAAAGGAGTCGTTTCAAAGAGCCTAGAAAGGAGGAGGGAACAATTAGATTTTTTTTTCTTTTGGTTATAGGACACTTTTTTTCATACAAAAAAACTGGAGGGGGTGACCAGTGTTTGTCAAATACCAACAGTATTTCATGACTCTTGGACTATATTCCAATACCATTGAGCTAAATTTTGAAGTCATTGTTCATGCTTTCAAGAGTACAACAGTACATGTGAAATTGTATTACTATTGGATTTTAGTCCTCATCCACTTTCGTTGCTTGTAAAAGAGCAGCTATGACATTCTGATAAATATCTCATTTGGCATTCCATTGAAAAAATGCACAATTTTAAAATAAAAATGTGCAAAAAAATTGGGCTGAACTATAACCTAAAGCAGGGACCTCCAAACCTCATTGATCAACTGAACCACACAGAGCATGCAGGTAAACCAATAATATAATAAAAACACAGATTAGCATATCACCCTGACTGTCCAGATGTCCTCCCATGAGCACTTAGAGTGTTACTAAGTTACTAAATCCCCCAAACGCTTTTTTGCTTTGCTAAATGAGCCATAGAGAGGGTACAAAGGCAAAGAGCAATAAAACAAGACACACATAAACTCTCTCAACCCTATGCTCATGGCCACCCACCTCATGTTCTCTCATCTAATACATACTCACATACATCTTGACTCAGTCATGACAAATCACACACAATGTACTATAACAATTCACATTAACACTTTGTGAATATGAAGGTTTAGATGTACCTCATTGGGGCAAGGATAATATTATTGAGCAGATTGTGGTGCAGATTTTTGGCCACCCGAAGGCCCGTCCACTCAACGGCCACTGATGTGGCCAGACAGAGTACAATACCCAGACAGCACAGCAGACTGAACACCAGCAGGTATGATGAGTGACTGAAGCCAACATCCTGTGAGGAGAACAATGGTGAGCATAAAAAAAAGACATCAACTCACTTGGTATCCACATGAGTAGAAGGCAGGATATATGTCTGTGCACATGTAAGGCCGGCGACACACTGGATGCGTGGTGCAAGCTGCGTGTCTGTTTTTAATTCGGCTCCCACGTTAACAGGTTAGAGCATGCAGACTGCCTGCGTGAGACGTGCGTCTCAAGGAAAATGCGTGCATGCTAGAAATAGAACCGACGCCTATTTTTCATGCGACGCGCGCGTTTCAAGGCAAAATATGTCATTTTGTACACAAATACATATTAATTCATGACATTTTGATATTTGAAAGTCTATAGGTTGGCATAAATTCAGATATAAATGTAATTTATACATGCTTCTGGTGTGTAAAGACACAGAAAATGCGAAGCAGCCACCACGCTTCACGCTTCTGTGTCACCGGCCTAAGTGGTTGAGTGATTTTATCAAACTAAACTCAAGCTAACATGTTTTGTCATGGTTATACTTTGCATTGTCCAAAAGCTGCATATTTTAAGCCTTTATTTACCAATATTAGTTTTGCAGTGCTGCAAGAACAAAAACTACAAAGGTAAAGATAACAATACTTGCACCCACACGGATGGACAGTAATATTCTGTGTATCATAAGCGTGCACTGCAGTCACTTTAAATGCTTGAACTCTTTAAAGGTCACAAAGTTTCAATAATGAAAACCAAGTTTAAATACAGGAGTGAATCCCCTACATTTTTGTTTCATCTGTGTCTAGAACATATGGCACCATGATAACCATAGCAAAGGTCTGGTGTCTCACGCTTTTGGGATTTTTAAACAAAGTAATATTAAAGCGACCAAAGACTCGTTATGTTCGGTGATTTTAACTCAAGCTCAACAGAGCCGTCTTGTTTCATTTATGTTTGGAGGGCTACTGTACTTTGTAAAGTGCTATCTTGAAGGGTTGCCATGTCCACTTATTATAAGTAATGCTTATTGAGTGTCTTTGGGCTTGTTATTTGGACTATAAGAAGAACATTTGTGGTCAAAAAGTATATACATTTAAGAAAATGACACATCGTTTCGCTAGATAAGACCCTTATTCCTTAGTTGGGATTATGTAGAACCCTTTGAAGCAGCATTGAAACTGCAATTTGGACCTTCAACCCATTGGTCCCTGTAATGTAATGTCACTGTAAAAAGTGCTACACCCACAAAGAAGGTTTTATATATTTTAAATAGTTGTAATCTAGTTTATTTTATTTGTTTTATACTAAAAAGTATAAATATACTTCCTCTTAACTTAAAATATATCACTTTTTATATAACAATATATTTTAAATAAAACAATTGCAATTTATTTGGGTAGCTTTTTGTATGAGTTTGTTGTATACAAGAAATGTTATAAAAGTGAGTTGACATACACAATTTATTTGAGCAGCTGTCGATGTGGCATTGTGTTCATCAAACTTAAATATTTGAAATAAAAAACACATAAAAATTAAGTTGGATTTATCCCTTTTTCACTGGCGGGGACTTTCCCAGGCAGATGCTTTCTCGGCACTTCAACTGTTTGCACGCTGCAGCGGATCTAGATTTCAAGGAATGATTAACACGGTAACGTCGCCTTCACACTGGCAGCTGAATCAGCTCCGATACGGCTACGAAACGACCGGAAGTCATTCATTTCCTATGGAGATTCGCAGACCACATGCGAATGGCTAACATGAACCAGGTCCGAACGAATGTGGTGCGAAAAAAATCGGGTCCGTTGGTCATCCAGATGCGTTCAAAACATTGAACTCTTGCGAAAGGCTAGGACGGTTCCTATCTGACAATTCCAGCGGAAGTTGCCATTGCTATGGTACTGATAAACAAACCTGAATGTATAACTTTTAATAAAATAAATAATGATTTTATAACGATAAGTTGTCATGTCATTTTTTTTTTTCATGATTTTCTAACATTATAAGGGCAGTTTATACAATTAAAATGAATAATTAAATATTGTGCCCCCTGCTCTCGGACTCACTCGGTCTCTCTCGTTGAGTGCAGGGTTGTTGCAGCCCTATATACCACTATATCACATTTAGCTGACCTGACATGCACATTCAGATACAGACGATATCAATCGTTCTAATCTCTCCACCGTTTTTGTTCTACTCGCTTCCGAAGCTTTTCAGCGGTGTAGAACAAGGTCCACTGGGGGAGTATTGCGAATTACGGAGCGGATTTCAACTGCCACTGTGAAGGCGGCATAAGTTGAGCAATATTAGCCGATTTACTGGTGATGTAATGTCACGCGAAATCTTTTACTCAACTAGAGAGCTGAGGTAAGGTTTGCAAATTGTACTGTATAGCTAGCTATCCTGCATGCATGGCAAGGTAAGTTGGCTGCACAGTGCTAAGCAGTGAAGTCTTGTAGGCAACGATCAGCAGCAGACAACAGCAGTTGAGACTGTGTTGTAATATGAAATTAAGTAAGTGCTTCAGTCATGCCTATTATGTTTTAAGACTACTTTTTTGGCTTTATTTTTTTCCAGTAAATATCACTTTTAATCGTTAGTTAGCGTTAACTTAACCTGTTAACTGCCATTCACATTTTTGAACATAGACTTGAAAGTACATGATCCAAACCTATCATTCACGACTGAAAACATTACTAAACAGGTGTCCCACCGAGGGGCCGGGTGACAGTTAACAGAAAATAATATTTGACATACAACGGTAAAGTAAAAGTTCTAGACAGCACACATTATCATTAGTAACTGGCGACGCTAGTTTAAGTTAAGGCTAACAAACGATTAGATTATTAAGTTATATTATTGGTCAAAATGAATTCCAATTAAAGTAGCCTTAAAACACATAGAGGCATAAGTACAGCACTTATACACAATCTTTTTTTTTTTTTTTCATTTTAATAACACCTATTACTTAAATATTTTACACTTACCACTGGTTTTTAAACTTATTCTAACATGCATATTTTTTCTGGTCTTTAGGTAACCAAGAGTTTTTTGTTACCTGGGGTCTTCAAACTTCAGATACAGGTAAGAAAAACGTCAGAATAGATACAATTACAGCTGAAATTATTCCCAGGTAAGTAAAACATAGGTAAAATTGCAAACAATACTGTTGGCTCCATACAATTACATTTCTGAAGTAGTTTTTATGTACCAACCACCAATAGAAGACAGATATGATCACCTTTCTGCCTCCTTCTACTACTGCACTAATAGAAGCTTGATTCATATTGATATATACAGCCTACTTAATTTTGTGAGATGCTGGTGATAGTGTGAGATCTTGTACAGTACAGTGGTAGTGGTGTATGTATAGTAGAACCTTTTACAGCAATTGAATGGTTGAAATACAGAGGATCTCTGATTTTTGTACTGTCATCAGGCAGTGAATTTTGATCAGATTTTACTTGTTGACAGGATCCGTCTGCCTATGTGGTGAAAAGGAGAGAAGTAGTAGTACTGAGATGCCTGATTGAGTACATGGGGGAGAGAAAAAAAGACCCCATCAGTGTCCACCATGAATGTATTGGGCTTAAAAGCTACTTGTCTAATTTCTGTCTGTATGTATTACTATTGTGAATATATGGGGTAATTACTTTGCTCTTGAAAGATATTTAAAACAGTAATGTGATGTCCAATAAGGTATAGGCAAGGAAAATTGCATTGTTTTATTGTAATGTATCCTTTGAACCAGAAAAGACAACACTCATGCTACAGTAGATCATAATAGTATAGTACCCACACTCTATGACATTGTCATGGTAGACTTCACTCTGGTCACATGCTCTAGTCAAAGTATCCGTCTAGTATCCATCACCTTAAGCAACTAAAAAGTACAATTTTGACTTTGTGTCTTATCTGTCTTCTACCAGTCTGCTATATTCATATCATTACCTGTTTGTCTGACCAAACTCTTGATTCTTTTTTATCTCCCCAATAGAGTCATGATGAAAGAGAGGTGCACGCTGAGCTTGGCAGTTCCCCACTGAAAATATACACGTGCCATCAGCCAAACGCGATTGGGATTATCATACAGTAGAAGGACAGCCCGGTGTGCCAAACCTGTAGAAAGCATGCTGCCTCCTGTTTGGACTTGCCTATGCCCACAACCTCAAGTATCCCTCAAAACTGATGTATATTTATGATATATATCAGAGGCTCTTTGTGGGATTGGACCCCATGCATCCTATTGTGTATCTTTTGTAGGCACAAGAGACACTAGTTGACATTGAATAAATGTTATTGTCTTTAATCTGTTTTCCCATCTTTTTCTTCTTCAGTTGAATTTGTAATTGTTATTGAGAAAGTCTGTTTATGTAAAGTGATTTACTGTACTGCTTAGAGTATATACATTTAGATTTATTTTCTGAGGTTATAGCCAGGACTGAATTCAAATGTTTATTCACATTTTATTAGGTTAAATTTACTATGAACATAAAGTTCATAAAACCTAACTAAAATGATTACAATTTACTTGTAGCAACACATAAATATATTACATGTATGAATGTTTTTCTCAGAAAGTTTTTTTTTTTTTGACTGAAGAAAGACATGAATACACACCTTGGTTGAAATGGGGGTGAGTAAATTGTCATAAAATTTTAATTATAGAGTGAACTGCTCCTTTAAAATCTGACCTGACAACCAAATTTTGCTGCAGTGTGTACACGGCCATTGTTGGGTGGATTCTGAATGGCTGTTAATGTTTTTTATCGCCCTTCAGCTAAAAAAAAAAAAAAAAATCTTCTGAAAGTGATTCCAACAAAATAGTTTCTCTGTGTTGTTATCATTATAGTTGTGTTGTTGACTTCCCAATTCTCACAGAATTAGAATAATTATTAACACTTTACATTGATAGTTGTTATTGTCCTGAAGTGCATAGACCTTAAAAGCATTTATCGGACAAGCTGCAAAAATCCATAACACTGCTAATAGGCAAATCATTTAAATTAGACATTAAGACTGAGGACTTTCTGACTGATGTACTGCAACCCTCCAAATGTTAATCATACACGATTAAGAAATAACAAACTGAAAGAGAATCAATCCACAATCAAGATGACTAAAAGGCTGTTAATTACTGCAGAACTCCAGCAGAAAACATCAATAATGAGGATTAACTTAAAAACATAAGAACTACAGGTGCATCTCAAATTAGAATGTTGTGGAAAAATTAATGTATTTCAGTAATTCAACTCAAATTGTGAAACATGTGTATTAAATAAATTAAATGCACACAGACTGAAGTAGTTTAAGTCTTTGGTTCTTTTAACTGTGATGATTTTGGCTCACATTTAACAAAAACCTAACAATTCACAATCTCAACAAATTAGAATTAAAACCAGTAAAAAAATTAAATGAAAACAATAGTGAATTGTTGGCCTTCTCGAAAGTATTTTAATTCACTGTACATGTACTCATTAATTGGTAGGGGCTCCTTCTGCTTTAATTACTGCCTCAATCTGGCGTGGCATGGAGGTGGTCAGTTTGTGGCACTGGTGAGGTGGTCTGGAAGACAAGGTTTCTTTGACAGTGGCCTTCAGCTTATCTGCATTTTTTGGTCTCTTGTTTTTCATTTTCCTCTTGACAATATCCCATAGATTCTCTATGGGGTTCAGGACTGTTGAGTTTGCTGGCCAGTCAAGCACACCAAACACCATGGTCATTTAACCAACTTTTGGTGCTTTTGGCAGTATGGGCAGGTGCCAAATCCTGCTCAAAAATGAAATCAGCATCTTTTAAAAGCTGGTCAGCAGAAGGAAGCATGAAGTGCTCAAAAATTTCTTGGTAAATGGGTGCAGTGACTTTGGTTTTCAAAAAACACAATGGACCAACACCACTGGATAACATTGCTCCCCAAATCATCACAGACTGTCGAAACTTAAGACTGGACTTCAAGCAACTTGGGCTCTGAGCTTCTCCACCCTTCCTCCAGACTCTAGGACCTTGGTTTCCAAATGAAATACAAAACTTGCTCTCATCTGAAAATAGGACTTTAACAGTAACAGTCCAGTTATTCTTCTCCTTAGCCCAGGTAGGACACCTCGGACGTTGTCGGTGGCTCAGGAGTGGCTTAACAATAGGAAAACAACAACTGTAGCCAAATTACTTGACACGTCTGTATGCCTTGACACCAGCCTCAGTCCATTCCTTGGGAAGTTCACTCAAATTCTTGAATTGATTTTGCTTGAAAATCCTCATAAGGCTGTGGTTATCTCAGTTGTACATCTTTTTCTTCCAAAGGTTTTCCTTCTACTCAACTTTCTTTAAACATACTTGCATACAGCACTCTGTGAACAGCCAGCTTCTTTGGCAATCAATGTTTGTGACTTACCCTCCTTGTGAAGGGTGTCATTGAACCAAACTGAGAGACCACTTTGAAGGCTCAGGAAACCTTTGCAGGTGTTTTGAGTTGGTTAGCATGTCACTATATTCTAATTTGTAGAGATTGTGAATTGGTGGGTTTTTGTTAAATGTGAGCTAAAATCATTACAATTAAAATAACCTAAGACTTAATCTACTTAAGTCTGTGTGCATTTAATTTATTTATTATACGAGTTTCACAATTTCAGCTATTTTACTGAAATAAATGAACTTTTTAATGACATTCTAATTTATTGAGATGCAGCTATAATTAGTGGAAAATCGACATTGGGTTAAGTATACTTCGCATTCTGTGTGGCTGTTTAAAATGCTCTGAGCAATTTCCTAGGCAGTGATGGAGAATTAAGTATTGATCAGAATGACCAGTTTGTGAGAATACAAAAAAAACATAATAATAAAAATAGGCCGATACGATGTCCTGTACTGTTTCTGCTCAAGTGGACCATTTGAAGTGGAAAAAATAGATTTTTCGCTTATCGCACAGAACAGCTGTGTGCCAAGAATCCCATGGGATGGTGAGGATATTTAAGCAAAACGCTTGTGCTGGGCCAGATCTGGAGGACCACTGGCTTCTTCTATGCACAAATTAAACAATCAGACTGAATCAAGCTGAGATATATTAGATAAACGTCCTCGCCTCTAACCCTGAACAACTGGAGTCTAACCTTACTGTGTTATCTGAGCTATAATAGCACATGCTAGGTCCAGGCTAAACCCACTACAACATGCTCTTCCTCAGTGATAGGAGTGGTCTATTAATAAAGTGAGAAGTCTGTTTCTGGCTCTTAACACCTTCTCTCTTGTTTTTACCTTTGTTCTATCCTCAGCATTTATGTGCCTCATATACATAAAAAAACACCTGTATGACATTACAAATCTGGTATATTTATCATGGAGAATTTTAATAATCAACATAAGCAGCCAGTGAAATCATCCATCTAAGTTGTCCAAGGTTGAGGAACTGTGCCACTTCAGCATATGCAAACCATGAATTATGTTAATCTTTTACACCCAGTGCCTTAATCGTTCAAGGGGGCAATCTTTTCAAGACAAGTGTCCGACATTCACTTTTGGACAAATTTGACCAGAACATCATACAGACACCTATTAACCACCCAGAACACTTACGCAAGCATACAGCATTCTTCAGGAAGTGTAAACATTGAGTTCACATCACCATCTATCTTTACCTGCGCTAGGGAGCAGTTATGTGCGGCTGCATCGATTTTGGCTGTGATGACTTTAGACGTCCAGTAAGCAAGCCAGTAGTCGATGGCTACCAAAAGGGAGTGTTTGAGGAGCTGGGACAGCAGGAGTAAGAAAAGCAGGAGGATGCCAGCTGAGCTCAGGTATGTCCCGCAGGATCTCCATGGGATGGTGGCTCTGTGCCTCATCACCCGAGATAGGTTATCTTCTTCATCACTCTCCACAAACTGTTCTATATATATGAAAGGAAAACAGACACATAGATCGACAGATAGATATTGAATTGTGTAACATACAAAAAATGTGACACCTTGTCTTGTCCCAGACAGACAGATGTACAGACAGACCCAGATCTTTTGAACAAATGCAGACTTGAACTGTAGAGAGCACTCTCCACTTGTTGCTCCAAATTTAAAAAGCAGCATCATGCTGATGGTGGTGGATGGCAAATAGGAGAGAGATATAGAAAGCAAACAACATATTGCATTAATGTAGTGTGTAAACATAGTGTGTATACATTAAGTTTAGGCTGGTAAAAGAGCATTTACTAGCACAGCACATTAGCCATCATGAAGGGAATAAACATGCCAAACGCATTATGGTTAAACCACTTAACCAACAATGTTTAGCGAAGAGAAGAAAAAGAAATCGAAATGACACCTGGAGAGAACTATCTGCTACTCTCACTGGAAGTTAAATCTAACCAACCAAACCCTGAACCCTTGGCTTTATCCAAAGGATAGTAAAATGGTGATTTATCAGAGAACACAATGTGTGAGGTGACACTTCTGGAAGAGTTTCTGTTCACTTTTTCAAGCAAAGCATGGAGTTTATTGTTTTGCAAGTGACTGCAGTAAGAAGGCCAACCTTACAATATAGATTCACTACTGGAGGATACTGAAATTTGGCTCTGGCTCTCAGGCTAAATCTGCCATCTAGAGCAGTGGTTCTCGATTCCTTTCCTCATGTACCACTCTAATCGAGTGCAGCGTTAGTCCAGTCAGGCCACGGAGGCAAGGCTGTAAACAGCTGATGCGGTCAGCTGTCAAAACGCTCCAATCACTACCACTCTCCTATTAGACTCGGGACATATGTATACGTGGCACCACTGCTTGGTAAGTATGCTCAACGGTTTGCGTCCCTTCCTCCCCATTATAAGCATGAGCACATTACTGTGCACCTTCTGGCTGTTGCCTTCTTTGTTTCAGATCACTAAGGCTTCCAAAATCTTAGCTGGTATTGACCCCACTGCTGAGAGACAATCTTCTTCATAACCAGGCTACAGGACAGCTGCCCTACAGTGTCATCACACACAGATGAAACATAAAATAACTGTAAAGAAATACAATTTAAATTCATGTCTCACACACTGACATATATATACACTCCCTTTGAACTGGAATCATGAAGGAATATTCTGTAATGTCCATTGCGCAGGACACTTACAGTCAAATAGAACAATCGTCTGAAGAGATAAGAGGTGCATACAAAATGAGCAGAGCAATGGTACGTACCTAAGAACCACTGATCTAGAGAATACTCAATTACTATGAATCATTATTTCCCTCTATCCTATGAAAACAGTATCTCTTCGATGCACTGAATCTAGTGGTGGTAGACTAATGCTTCACAGCAGGGGTTCCAATCCTGCTCCCCGAGGGCCACTTTCCTAAAGAGTTTAACTCCACTGCACCTCCCTGCAAGCGTCTAGTGATAACGAAGACCTTGTTTAGCTGGTTCAAGTGTGTTTGATTAGAGTTGGAGCCAACTTCTGCTGCATAGTGTGAAAATGTGTGAAAATCTACATGGCTCTAGTTTTTTTGCCTAGGTATTGCTTAATCTATTTGGGGTACTGTTACTTTTAGGGATTAGATTTGCTGGAGCACACAGAGGGGGGTGATATCCTATATTGTCTTTAGATGTTTTCCCAGACAGCAAGCAGTTTCAGCCCAGGTCTGGCCCACATCTGGCCCACATGGATTTCATGCGGGCCAGATGTGGGCCGGATCTGGGCCAACACTATGTTGCTGTCTGGGTTGGTTAAGTGGTCTCTTCTGAGGCTTGTGTAATGTCAACACCTTTTAAGGACTGTGCGCTGAATGCCTATGAAAAGAATGTATTCCTGCCTTAGACTTGTGTCTGCAGTGCCACAGAGAACATTGTAAAAAATGTAAAAAAAAAAAAAAGAATTCCTGCTAAAGATAAACCAGGAGTCTCCTTGTCTTTGTTTCTGGGTTTCCTACAAGTTCCAGTGCCCTGCGAGGTTTAGTTCCAACCTGCTTAAGCACGCCTGGCTGAACGTTTCTAGCAGAAACTTGATTGTTTATGTGTGCTAAACTCTGCAGGACAGTTTCCCTCCAGGGTTATAATTGGAGACCCCTGCTTTGGGAAGGTGAACATCAAGAAAGCAGCAAGAGCAAGAGTGTCTGGTTACCATACAACTATAAAGCTTAAACGACTATGGTTCTATTCTCTATACCGGGCTAGCCAACCATTTTAAATAGTTTAGCTTCATCCTTAATCAAAAATACCTAAACCAGCTAATTAAGGTGTTCAGTTTTACTGAAAGATTACAGACAGGTGTGTTGGAGCAGGGCTGTAACTGGAGTCTGCAGAGAGGTAGCCCTCCAGAAGCAGGGTTGGCTATCTCTGCTCTACACCGATTGCAATTTGCTTGTTGCAGGCAGAGACCTCTGGATGATGCCAGTATGTTGACCTGTTCCACTCGGAAGGATCGTATTTCTTAATTACAGATTCATTACAATGCTCAGTCTAGGCTTTCCACCAACTGCAGAGACCCAAGCCATCTGTCAGTGCAATCTGAACTTCCTGACAGGTGGTGAGGGTGGGCATCCAAACATCTTGGCATCAGGACTTGCAGAGGGTGTAGCAATAAGATAATTGGCTTTTTTAAATGCTGCAATCTGGAAAAAACTGCAAAAAGGAACAAGAAGTTGTACTACTGTCTTGTCGCCCAGGTCTTTAATGAGGTTTTTAAGGATGCCTACCAGGGGCTTGCATAGTTAATGATGCAACAACCTATTGTTATTTAGTTGCAGGGAGCTTGTAGGAAAAATTGGTTATGATAATCAAATGAGCATGCAATACAAACTCTGCAAAAACACTTGTATTAGTGTTTTGCTGCATGTTTATTTACTCTTACCTTCTTCTTCCTCCTCAGTCTTCAAAGCCTCTCTAGAGTACATAGCTCGCCTCAAATTTTTTCTTTCCAGAACTGTCATATTCTCATCTACTGTCTCCTGGAACACAAAATAATGAACAACAGGATATTCTGATTAGCTTATTTGACTAGGTAAGCATCATAAAGCAAATGTCACTTTCTTTATATGATTAAATTCATTATTTTATTAGTTTCCAGTTATTTCCATGAGTATTTGGGTTCCTGAAAAGGTACACTAAATAATTGTGACTTGAGATGACATGTTCTGCAGGAACATCCTTACATTCTCCTGCACATGTTGTAAAATCAGAGTCTAAAATGAAGAGGTCACCTGAGAACATCTGCAGGTAGTTTTGTAATGCAGAAGATGAACAGAAAGGGCCCCAACACAGTTCCTTGAGGTACTTCAGTGCTATTCAAAGTCCTGTTGCTTAAATATATTTTTGAACACAAAAATACAGTTCAGCGACCTGATTGGTAGTGGTTTTATCCACTAGATGGCATATTAGAGATTTGTTTGGAGATTTGAGTTTATTACAGTCACTGTTTTGATTATTTAAAGTCCCATTTTAAATGCTTTCTTTTCCCAGTGTATCCTCTTTGTCCTGTCTTCTTGATTGCCAAGCTTTTTTTTTTCTCAGCATAAACATAGAGATTAGTTTTCCAATCTCTCAAACAATGAAAACAAATGTCAACAAAAAGGTCAAGTGAGTATTTGGCATTGCAAAGCAAAACAACTGAACTTGCCCCATAAATTACTTCCTCTAGTATCTCATTAATTTTGTGTGGACTACCTTCTCAAATTCTTTGTCTTGTCTGTGCATCAGAGTCTTCCACTGCTCGAACAACTCAGGCTGAGAATTTTGGATGTCTTTTAATGTCCCTTCTGTCTGTATGCTGCCATCCCTCATTGCAATGATCTACAAATGAAAAAAAAAAAAACATTTAAATGATTACTTTATTTGCCACATCAAAGAAGGTGGACATTCTTAATGCCCCATGAGAAGTAAAGCCAATATTTAACAGCAAGTCTGTTACTTTCTATCTGTCAGCTTAAAGCAGCTGTCTAAATGACTGAGAGTTAAAAAAAAATCTATTTTCTGACCACTGGTGATTTATAAAGTGCCAGAAGGAGGACTACTTTAACAAGGCAATTCATCAGCCAGAGCCAGTGTGTGAGAGACTGGGGCTTTATGTATTTCTAATAACAACAGATCTTTGTAATATGATTCATGAGTTTCATGAAAATGCTTTCTCTTGTTATATATGTAGGGTCAACGCATTTGCAACTATGCATATTTATTTTTTAATTAACTAAAGAAATTGCTGCAGCGAAACTATATCTAGGAAATAAACATATCCACAATAAACATGTCTTCTTTTCCAGTAACCATATAAACTCAGATTTACTGAGTACAATATAAAGATGTTTTCAGATGTTTACATAAGCTTAATTATCACATTGTGATCTTAAAGGAATATCCCAGAATATTTACACGACAGCCACAATCTTTTGGCATGTTGGTGAGCACAAAGTAAATATAGGTGTTTGATGCAGTGATAAGTGTTTCCTGAGAGACAAAATCAGGTTAGGTAGAAGAAGAGAATGATTTGCTGATTCTAAACCAGCAGTTGCCTTATTCAGATTGAATGGCTTTGGTCTGGTCTGCAGGTTGATTTCTCTCATTGCAAACAGTGGCCAAATGGGGATTTAATTAGATTTTTCTCTGTAGACCAGATTGTCTATTTTCCACAATGTGATTTATAAGGAATTGTGCAGGTGAAAACGTGACAGAAACAAAATGAATTCATCCTTTGCAACAGTCTTGTATTGGGCTATAAATAAAATAATTTTCTACACAAATCATTTGTAAGGGCTCCTCAGAAATGATTTCTATAGGTTCTATGGGTAGATGACAGGTGATGAATGAAGGTGAATAATTCATGAGTATAGCTCAGCCTTTGTGAGATCTGACTTTTAAATTAGGCTACTACATCTCAGAGCTCAGCTATTCAATAATTCCTTTGCTGTTCTGCCTAAGAGCAGTTTTAAACCAGATCTACTAATCAAAACTGGTTTAATGACTTTCCATAGGGGAGAACTTTAAGTGTATTTGCATATGAAGTACCCAATCTGCATGTGGGAGATACTGCAGTTTGTGCGTCACGAGCACCACTGTCCTCTTCTCCTCCCTCAACAGTTTAAGAATGCCCTCCTGCATCAGGTGATCACTCAGGTGAATGTCCAGCGCTGAGAACGGATCATCCTACGATAAGAGAAATAAATAAATAAACTGAAGTCTGACTTCACTGATTTGTGTGTATAGCTGAATCGTGACCTACCAGGAACACCACACTGGTGGTTTGATAAAGAGCTCGAGCGACACCGATTCGCTGCCTCTGGCCTCCAGAAAGAATAATGCCCTGCAAAGAGCAAAGAATAGGAAAAGGAAAGTTACTAGCAGGGCTGTATTGAGAAAATACCTCATCAGGAAGGAGGCATGGGGTAGAAGTTGTTAGGGTAACATATGGCATGTGGATTGATAATGTTGACTAGGCTGAAACTCTTTAAATGAGGTGGAAAAACAACCTGAGAGCCATTTATGACATCAGGCTGCCTTAAATGAGACCTGAACTAAAAACCTGCATAAATGAGAGTAAACAAAAGTAACCATTCCCTGTTAACGGCTGCATGGATACTAAAATATGAGGAAATGTGTATGTTTATCAGTGAAATTCATAACTGAATCTCTATCATTTGCAGTACTAAAGCCAATCCAGATGGCTGGTAATGAAATGCGTCACAAAAGTCACATGGGCGGCACACTGACCCGCTCTCCGATCTCAGTCTGGTCCCCCTGGGGCAGGATGTCAATGTCCGGCTGAAGAGAACATGCTTCAATTACCGCTCTGTACCTGGACAACAAAAGATATGAGACTGAAGCACAGCTTGCTAGACACTTACACTATGTGGCAATCTAGCTTTATTACTTTTTGAAATATTGATGTGCTACCAAACGATTAAATAAAATAATTTTTTCCCCAAAAAAATTGTATCCCACCTATCATTAAAGTTTTTCAACTTACTTTTATACTGTGATAAGTTCACATTCTATTTTCAAATTAATGTAGAAACAACATAAATACAGTTACACGTCCAAAAGTGAGTGTAAGGTTTTTTTATCTGCAAATTGCCTTTCCTAATAATGTTCTAATTAGCAGGTTTCACAATGAATGTGGCTTAAGTAAACAGTCTCTCAGAAAGCAGCTGTAAGAGAGGGGAGGGGTCAGCAGAGCTCATTAACATTTAAAGGAAAATGCTACGAAACAGCTTGCTCTGAAAAGAGCTCTTTTTTTTCTTTACAGGGTAAAAAGGGTGTTGTTTTACACTACCATTGAGTAATTTTAACCAAACTATGTTACAGACTTTTTATTAAGACTCTTTAATTCTTTTTATTAAAGAATCATATAAATTTGTGGAAAATGGGAATCCAATGAACCCTTCAGAGCTGCCACTGCTGAACATGAAGCAGAGCATTCACAAAGCCACTGAAAGTTAGCCAATTGGAGAAAGAGGCCAGAGTCTAAAAATTTAAATTTCTTAACCAAATTCAACTTATATCATTTGTTTACAATATCAGAGTTTTAAGAAAGGTGTAAGCCAACAATAAAGTGAAAATATAGTCGACACAATCACAGCCAATCAGAGCCGTTGTGATGTTTAACATACAGCACTATTAAATGGTACCACTGACCAATACGATTTATTTGTGGGTGGATCTACCCAATAGAGTGCATTAGACCCCGCCTCCCTTTTCAGCAGCATTGGTTCTGGAAGTATTTTTTTTCCCATTCATTTCTCACATTAAAAGAAGAAGAATTTTTTTTTTTTTTTTTTTTTTGCCAAGCTAAGCAGCTATGAGGCGAATCATAACATTACAAAATTTGATTTGAAGCAAAAAATATTTGAAAATCAGACGGAAATACAAAACTACAAGACTGTCTACATCACAGCTTTAATGAGGGAAAGAACTACAATCCCATGAACCAATGACATTATAAGCGGCTCTAAGCAAATAAATAGCATCCTTTTCAAATGATTATTATTATTATTTTTTTTTTTTTTTTTTTTTTGTAAAACAGAGATCATGAGAAGCGGCGACTCGCAGAGAGACACTTACTGATGGCCACATCTGTCTAATGACTGTCACTGAAATTTAAAGGGGCCATAATGACTGAATGTCTGATGGGGATAGAGGACACTTTAGTATTGACAAATGGACACAAAAAGAAGTGTAAATACTTATCTTTTGTACATCACTAGGGCAACTGGGTGCTAGACACAGGTTAATGTGTACAGAAGCCCCATTAGACACAAACGTGGGCCTAGATGCCATTTGGTGAAGTTTTATTTGATCATTTATTTATTTATTGTAATATAAATGCGTGGGCAACCAATCCATGGAGTGAGCAATCAATGATACACATATCTACAGAAAGTAAATGAAGGTCAGTTACCTTTGCTTTATTAAGGGCATCTCAAAAGTGATGTTCTCCGCTACAGTGGTGTTTAGCAGCCAGGGCTTCTGGGAAGCGTATGCCACAGCACCTCTTTTCCTGTCAGAGGGGTTGCCATAACATCAGTGACCTCCTTCACAACACCAATGTTGCTCTTAAATATAAAAGAAAGGCTTGTTCAAGCTTTTTTTTTTATCTGACCTACACTGAAAATTATTATTTACAGGAATAGTACACAAAAAAGTATAATTATGTCACCATTTGCTTACGCTTATGTCGTTCTGAACCTGAATGTTGTTGTCTATAAACTCGTGATCTTGAGATTTCAAGTTAAATCCAACCTGCACCATTTAATTTGAGAGTAACAACGGAGAGGAAGATATTTTTACTAAATAACATTTTAAGTACATCTAAGTAAATAATATCTTTCTAGCAGAAAGCTTAAATATATGCACGAGTCATCACTTTTATGTGACTTAAGTATTTTTTCCCCTTATAGAATCAGATGTGGTCACTATGAACTGTTGTGGTGATTATTTGTGTTATTTCAGTATTATTTATATAATATTATAGCATTATAAACATATAATTACATATATAGGTTTCAAAACCATACAGCTTTGGAAAGACATGAATGCGGGTGACATGAATGACAGAATCATTTTTAGTGTACGGTTTCTTTAACGTTTACTGTGTGCTCTAACAAAGTGTATCTGATGTCAGACAGTATCAGTGTCTTATGGTAAGAATGAACCTTTCTGATTAGTATTAAGAAACTGCTTTAAAAAACAGCTCTATTTGAACTAGTGAATCAGGTTTAGTGCGGCGCGTGTGTGTGTGTGTGGGTGAGTGATACACACCTGATATCTCTGTCTGCAGCTGCGTCTGTGGGGCTGACGGCACAAATACATAAATATCACTTTAAAAGACTCGCCTAAAGCCTCATTAAAAGACATGTGCACACACAAGCATGACCTCTGCAGTACATTTCTCTCAGCGCATTAAACCTGAAGCTCTGCTGCTGATGACATGTAATAGGAGGCCTGAGAAGTGCAGCGTAATCATGTATGGCTGAATCGCAATGCAGTGTAGCTGAACCACTGAAGCTTTAGGGATGAGGACAGTAAGCAAGAGCCTTAATGGATTTTTCTATTGAGCATTTGGACACATATTGGCATGCTGTCCTTGATAACATGTACAAGCCAGGATAAGATCAGGTTTTAGAGTACTGATTTAAACTATGGGAGAGTTGAATAATTATATCTGAAAACATGATTGGAATAGCATGCTAGAATAATATTTCTGTAGTTCACATGCTTTGCACTGTATGTGAACAAAAACTTTGCAGTGTATTACAGAATACACTGCTATGCAATCCTGTATCCCACAATGCAATGTGCTCGACCTTCTTTTTCAAGTGTGTCAAATAAACCAAGACCAACTATATTTTTCTTTCTTCATCTGATTGGGATTACCAGAGTTAAGGTCCATTCACACCAAGCACGATAACTATAAAGATAAAGATATAGTTCTAAAAATCATTCTCAACATTAAAGAATAGCACAGTCCAAACTATAACAATATAGGCACAGAGAAACGATATCGTTGGAATCATTTTCAGAACTATTTTTTTTTTCCAGCTAATGAACGATACAAACATTGACATCCAATCAGAATCCATCCTGCTATAACGAGCTCAAAGATTTAAAGCGGCAGACGCACGTGCGCTCAGAATAAACAGACGATATCGTTCACTGCTGTGGATGCTAATATCGTTCTCTTTATAGTTATCGTTCTTGGTGTGAACGGGGCTTTAAGTGTTTACACAAAACGTAAGTACATATTTAGTTCTAAAATATGCGTTATTTCAGCGTGTATTCACGGATGAATCAACATCATGAATCACCATTGAATTTTTAACACTGATATCATTTGTCACTTTTATATTGTCTTGTTAAAAATTTCCTTTATAAGTATTTTTTTCTTCATTTTTTGATGATTATTCACAAATGAATCAGTGTCATAAATCGAGTTTCAATCACAGTTTTTTTTTTTTTTTTATAAAATGAATGTCAATATTGCAACAAGGTTCAATCAATGTTGATTTTTATTCACATCAAATTTATGCTGATATGGCAACAGTTTCAACGTTTTTTACAACATTTTGTAAAAATGTCATTTGATTTATAGATATTTAATTGATCTTTCAACAGTTATTTAGCAGTAAAGCTCATTTCAACATTATTTTTACATTTCAACATTTACTCACAGGTGAATCAATTTCATGAACCATTTAGCATTAAATATTGTTTCAACATTTTTTAATTGGAATCAACGTCAATTAAGTTTCTTTGAGTGACATGATATTACATTTGAAAAACATTTTATGACTTATAATTTCAATTCTGATTTATATGTATTTTGTTAACTTTTTTTCAGCATTGAAACAACAACAGAATTCAACCACATTTCAATCATGAAGGCTAATCACATGCTAGCTAGGAACTAGAAGCTAGAATGCTTCCTATTGCACAATGCTTACAGTTTTAAACCGTAAAGATATATTGTATACTGCACAGTATTCAGTATGCATCCTGCTACTATTCCATTCCAAACATAACCATTTTCTATTTCTGCTGTGAGAAGAATGGATTGTTATTGCTTGTTGGGCTTTATTGGAAAAATTGTAATTTGGAATTGTTTATTGGAAAAGTGTAATGTCTTTAGTACAGTACCCTTCCTTTAAATGTGATTGGTCACATATAAAGGATGGTACAGTAATGAGATAAAACATTTTTTTTTAAACCAGCAGCATTTTTTTTAAGTATCCGAATAGCTTTTAGAATGAAATAACAGTCTTTTTGAAATATCTCTTGTCCTGTAATAGCACAACTTGGCTTTGTAACGTATGACATAGTGATTGCAGCCAACAGTAATAAAAGACGTCTATTCTTGGCTGCCATTCCAGCTCAAGTGCTAAGAATGGACAGACACCTGAACACACTCAAACACTGTGACAGCGCGGGCTGTTTTATTGATGACCGAGGAGGGAACGCTAGTGCAGATTAGCACCCCCACCGACTGTTGACTTGATTGTAAAACGCTTTTTAATAGTCCTCCAAAGAGCCAATACTTGAGCTGTTCCCTACAGAGTTCATGTATCAGACAAACCAAATGAGTCCACCCATTAGAGCAGATAAGAAAGCCTTTAAAATTGTAGCTGTCTCTGCTGGAGCCATGGCTTAGCGGCTAGTGTAAATGCTAACGTTTTATGTACATACAAAGCGACACAAATCCGGCTGGTGTCATTTCCCAGTATGCCCCCCCCCCCATCATTTCCTGCAATATAATAAAGTGGCCAAGATAACAATTGTCTCAAAACCCATGCAAGCATCATGACTAGCCATAATTTCCCCAAGATTAGGCATTGCAGGATGTAGCATTTATTTATTTTCAACAATCTGAGATAAAGTAAGCGTGATATGCCCAGGGAAAGTTGCTTTTAAAAGTAATGCATTACAATATTGCGTTACTCCTTAAAAAAGTAACTGTGTAACTTAGTTACTATGGGAAGTAATTCGTTTGACTTCGAACATCGAAGGTCAGCATTAAAGACATTGGTTAATAAAATAGCATTAAATACATAAAGCATATTCGTGTTATTTATCATATTTAATTATTGCAGGTAAGCATGATCTTCTAAAAATACTGTTTCACAGAGAAACATTGTGTTTGCTCATAACCCCCATCATCATGTTCCTTTAGGGGCTTAAAGGGTTAATTCACCCAAAAAAAGAAAATTAGACTGTGTTTTACTCACCCTCGAGTTATTCTACAGTAGGTCTATATGACTTTCTTCTTTCAGACAAATCCAGTCGGAGTTATATAAAAAATTGTCCTGGCTATTCCAAGCTCTATGTTGAACAGTCCACAAGTCGTCTAATAAAGCGCACACATCCATAATAAAATGTGCCTCACATGGCTCCGGGGGTGAATAAAGGCCCTCTGTAATGAATCCATGTTTTTTTTGTTATAAAAATATCCATATTTCAAACGTAATAAAAACAAAAAAAAAACTCAATACTGAAGAATACATGAAATGCTGCTTAAGATTTTGGCCAAAAAGAGGGATCATAGATGGTTGATATATTAAAAAAGTTTAACGTGAATGGTAAAATTAATTTGTATGGTGTTGTTGTAATTATAAAGGCCTCATAACGCAGCTGAGAGAAAGTACAGAGCCCAGAAGAACAAAGCTGGGGGATTAATTCTGACAAACAGCAAAGCATCAGCGCTGCACAGCATGACAAGACACGTCCACACACGCTCAGCGAGTACACAATAAATTAACAGACGCTCTGCAGGACGTGCCAAATGTTAATGTCTGTGTTTTGCAGCTTTGTAAGACAAAAAGAACCAACCTTTCATTTCCTTCTGCATCCAGAGTGGGCAGTCTGCAAAATAATACACAGAAAATTAATAACTCAACAAGGTGGAGGAATTAACCTAAATATATTTACGTACATAGATTCTGATCAAATGTGCTGAGAATAAACAAATAAGCATAAATCAGAGCTAAAATCAGTAATACATACACTTAATTTATTGTGCTTAATTTCCAAGAGATTCTGGTCAAGGATGAGCGTGGTGCTGTAATATCGCAAAGATTCAGAAAGGCAAGATACAATGGTGCACAAAGTAAATCTGTAGAGATGAAATTAGCTCTGAGGCTAAACAAAACAAAACTGTAGTTGAAAAGTGAACGGGAATATAAATAAGATATTTTCTGCTGGCTGGAGGCATTAGCTGCACTCGTAGATCTTATACTCTGTCCTTTCAAACCTGGAAAAAGAACCAGAAAATACTGAGGCACATATAAAGCCAGAAGATGCATTTCTTAATAATGCCTTTCAATGATGGCTTTATAATTAAGCCACATGTCAATCTAAGACAGGCTGTTTTGGAGATGTTAAGTCTCACTGCATCATGCATAGTCTTAACCATTTTCCACGTTGGCCATTTTCACCTTCATTATCTCTTCTTAGTGTTTGTTTTAATGGGAATGCACTGTCAATCCACATGAGGGACAACCGTAGAAAGCAGATGACGCATGCATTTCCAGGAAGGTGATTTTTGAATACCATACTGAGATGTAATTATCCACCATGTGCCATTATAAAATGACTGACATTATTAAAACCATGACATGGCAGAGAGGTGCTAAGCTTAACAATATGCCATGGTTTAACCCCCAATAAGACAAATAAAACTCAAAGACAAATCATTTATAAAATACTGGTGATATAATTATTGTAAAAACGTTAATGATACAGAAAATTATGAAGTCTTGAATTATTTTATTTATGAAAAATATGTGATTATATTTAATATACTTGCATTTTAATATAGTGAAATGTATGTTATATATATATTTATTTAAATATCAGATTAATTATTAAACATATAATAATATAACCCAATATATTAAATACTGTTTCAATTATGCTCTTAATAATTATTACATTATTAAATTATATTTTAATATTACCAAGAACTGCTTAAAACCTAACATCTGTGATGCTGCAAAGTAAGATTTGGAGCAAAGGTTGTGGTAGCGGTAAATGTTTACAGAAAACGACATCAAAAACAACAAACATTTTTTTTTTCTATATTTACAACTTATTTATTTACTGCTTCTAAAATAGTGACAGCAAACTTCACTATGTTGTATTGTATATATGTGTTTAGGACATTAAAGGGTACTGACATTTGAAGTCGTTAAAGTCTTTTATCTGTGTAGATAAACAATTGTCTGATAATTGACTGAGAAAAGAAATGTTGATACTCTTGCCACCTCGTTTTTAAAAACAAGCTTATTACAGAAAATCCTGAATGCATGTATGTTGGCTGTTATTTACAAAACATTATTATCCGTTAAGTAAACTGTGTGTGATCCCTTTAAATAAAAAAATATCATGCAAAAACATAAACAGAAATGTTAACTGTTTACAAGCAACAACTGTCAGAGATCAAAGACTATTTAGCTTATCTATTACTTACTGCAGATATCTTATTTAAAATGTTTTGGACATGACATGTTGAGATCAGAAGCCGTCAGAGCCATTCATGTGTGCATTTCTCTGATAAATGATTCAGATAAAAGAGAGGTTTTCTTGATGCTCTCTGATCATCAGCCAGAAACGTTGTATCCAACATGAACATACACACATAAAAACCATTTCCTTTCTAATTAGTCAACCCCCAATTACCCCGTAAATTTTGGTACTGGTAGTATAAACATTTTCTCTTCGAGACCCACATTTAGCCTTCATGAAAACTACACAACTGCTCAAGGAGATATTTTGTGCTGTAAGACTTTGTAGTCTATTTTTAGGCGTAGCTAACAATACTTTGCACAAATAGTGTGCAAGTTATTTGAATACTGGAGATGGTTCTCATACACTGAATGGAGAGAGAACAAGTGCTTAAATAATTCACGATCTGCAGTAGGTGTTCTTTGGGTTCAGACACTTTATGCATGTAGGAAAACACATAAGGTGGTGCTTAGTCAGCACATTTGTGGTTGTAGTAACAAACTTCAGTACTCAAAGGCCACTAGAGTTACTTTCAAATGTCTGTGCCATTAAGCCAGATGCATCATTATTCAGGTTTAACTAATTTAAAGAGGATTGGTCTCAGGTCTGAGAGGGTAATTCAATTCAGACAGCTCAAATGGGTAACCTTTTCATTTCACTGACTGCTTCCAAACCATGCCTCTATCTTACAGATATGAACATCTCCTTTATATTTAAATGTAAAGCACTTTAAGTGGATCCGCATTGTCAGTCTAATCCCACTGTTATCGTAAGTAGCCCCCATTGATTTGGGCTCATTTGGTTGGTTGTTGCCAGGAGGGACTGGCATTTGAACAAACGCCCTTCTGTATTGTGCTTGACCCTGGACGTGTCTTTTAAAAGCATGTGCGAACATCAAAACACAAGCCCCAAATCAACATTGTACTCACTAATAGCCTGCATGACAGCATTAACTGATGAACAGGTGACTAATTTGTGAAGAGGACTTGAAATGATGGTGGACGGGAACATCACAGCCTCTGTTTGACCTCTGAAGGTTAGGAGTGTGACGTGTAGGGAGTGAGGGAAAGGTTTCTAGTGCACAACAACACAGGCAACCGTGTTCCTGAAATGGCCCTGTTACCCTTGATCTACTGACATTTAAACCATTATAGGATGCACTGACACATTATGGCCCTTTTCTTTTTGAATTAAGACCTTGTTTGAAGTGATCTGAGATTATTTCACCGGGATCACATGGGTGAAATGTACAGCTTGTGTGTGATTGGCCAGTTGCAATAATGTTTGATGTCATGTGACAGATGCATTTGTATAAACTTGAGACAGTTCTCCCAAAAAATTTAAATTAACCTAGTTGTACTTTACTTTCTTCTTTTAGATGAATACAATCATATCTACACGATATTTGCGCTTTTTCAAATCGTCATATCGTCGGCCCGTGAGATCGACGATACACGATATTATCGTGCATGGGTGGAGCAAGAGAGAGACTCTTTGTTTTTGTCATAGCATAACTATTCTGTGTTTAAAACTGCACAGGTGCGCGCAAGAGAGTCTGTGGAATCACTGATAAACGAAAAAATATACTGTCAAACATACTGATAAACTAGAGTTAAATATAAAAATACGGTTTTTAAAACAGCTTTATTAATGGTTAATAAAGTCTTCTGTTATGAATTGATGTTTTTGTGTAAGAAAAAAAATAAAGTAAAACTATTAAACTTGGTGCATGTGTTTATTTTGTATTCTGTTTGTAAAGGGTAAGGTTTTTATACGAATATATTATTTTGGTTATTTATACATGTTAGGATTTTTATTTTATTTTTTAAGACTTTCTAGGGACATGAGATGCAAATTAGTACCTGCATTAATCCCTATGTGCAGTGCATGTTTCATGTTTATTGTATCTAAATTAATAAAATAAATAAAAATAAAAGTGATACTTGTTAACTTCAGTTTAAAGAAGATAGAAGATAGTCTAAATGTTTGAATGAATTCAGCTTTTTGCAGTTTATTTCCAGTAAATGCTCTTTTTCTGGCCTGGTGAGTGAGTTTTGAGCTCTGAAAAGGTTTTTTTCGTATTACATTGAACACTGATAAATAAATTTGGTTCCTTGTGATGAAATTGTGCTGTTTTTCCTCCCCAAAGTCAATGTGGATTGTCTGTGGGTCTGCCGATGGCTCACAAAATTGGGAATCAATACCAGTGGCAGTTCAATTACTTCTTTTCAGGGTCCTGCTGTTTTCACAAGCCTGGAACTGAACAACCACATTACTTCAGATTTTCTTTATAACATTAAAGCTGGTAACATGATAAGCAACTTTAGAGACTAAGCATAATAGTGTTATATAAGCTCACAAAACAGCCTTACTTAACTGACCCTTAAAAACATTTTTCTTTATACAATAGTGACTCTGAGAATTATCAATTTAAACACCCACAACATCATTAAAGCGATTCAAAGCGCGTGATAAAAGGCATTACTCATTACAATATCTTCTCGGCACACAGCGCTTTTATTCAGAGAGCTCTCATGGGATAACTGGGAATCAATCCTATCAACACACTAATCACTTCAACCAGGCCTGAATATGAAATTAGGATGACCACTTCTACCATCGATGGGAGCTTTGCAATTAACAGCAAATTTCAACCTTTCATCCTTATAAAATCACGCAACATGACATTTATTTGCATTTAAGCCCTTTTTCTTAACAAAAATTGTTTCAAAATTACTTATTTTTAAAGTGTCGGCATTGTGTTTACAGTTAAAGTTAAATGAAAACAAGATTGTTGAAACATGCAAAAAATAATTCCACAGAAAAATGGGAACGTGGCTGTTGTGTATGAAAGCCCATTTCAGTTATTGAATTCAAAATGCAACAAGATATTTGTGACAATTTTTTTTATTTTTTTATTTTTTCAATTCTTTACTATTTTTAGGAAATGTGAGTTCTCATATCACACAATTCGAAAAAAAAAAAAAAGTTTATGCGAGTTTATAGAAAGAAAGGCAAGATTGTGAGATTTAAGCTTATAATTTGGAGGGAAAAAAAGTCAGAATAGTAAGATACATACTTGCAATTCTGAGAAAAAAGACAGAATTGTTTTCTGTTTACATCTTTCAATTCAGACTTTTTGTTCACAGTTGTTTGTAACACGCAAATGCAATTTAAGTCAGAACTGCGAGATATAAAACTCACAATTATAAGAAAATTATCTGTATTTTTTCCACTGAGTTGAAGCTTATAATCTAGAAAAAGAGAATTGCGAGAAAAAAGGCTTATAATTATCAAGGCTTATTCACACTTAGAATGATAAGAATAATGATGACGATAACTATATCAGCATCCACACCGAAGGACGACACCCAGATAGCACCCGAACGTCTGCAAGATGTCTGTTAAAGATCTCCTCATCTGGAAAGCATCCGTTGTGTACAAACATCTGATAGATGTCTTTAAGATGTCAGTTTTACACACATTATAAATCATAATCATCTTAAAGACATCTTATAAACGCCTGCTTGACATCTGATAGGAAACGTCCTATAGATGTATTGCGGATGAGCAAACACTCTTAAAATACGTCTTGCATGTACACGTGCTATCAGGGTAATGTTCAGTTTATTATAAGCAGACACTGTTTTGTCGTCCGCCGCTTTAAATGCTTGAGCTCTTTGAAGTCAAGTGGATTCTGATTGGCTGTCAATGCTTTTAATGTTCATCACCTGGGAACAAAATAATCATTCTAAAAGTGATTCCAACAATATTGTTCCTCATGTCGTTACTGTTATGGTGTGGACTTCACTACTCTTACTACACTACACTCTAACAGAATTAGACCGATTATTATCATCATTTCCACTTATAGATACCATCTTTGGTGTGAACGGGCCTTTAGTCTCCAACACCATCAGCCGATCGAGAAAACAATGTTTCATTACGATCTAAAAAAAAATCTGCATTCTCACCTGTTCCATATAACAGCGCCGGAGATCTTCTGCATCTCTCCCAGTGCCGCCAACAACAGAGATGATTTCCCACAACCCACCTGGCCCACTATCATAGTCAACTGACCTGCAGAGAATCAATCAGGAATCAAGATAAATGAGCAACGAAAGACAATGGTATGTTCAAATAAAAGTTCACCCATATTAAAAATTCTGTGTTTTTCATCAAATAACGATTTCAATTTAAATCTTTTCCATAGGCAATATGATTATTTGGCTTTGGAATATATCGCACAAGTCATATGGGCTACTATTATGATACTAACATCAATGTTTTTAATTATATGGAAAAGAGCAGCCTGCACATTCTTCAAAACATCTCCAATTGTGTTCCACGTTAAAGAGGAACTCATATGGGTTTGGAACGACATGAGATTTTCCATTTATGGGTAAACTAAATGTTTTACATAAGTAAAGATGTGTTCAGGGAATTCCACCAGCCAACGGCAGTATCGGTAGATGTATTTTTGACAGGACTTACCAAAAGGAATCTTAATATTCACACTGGACAGCGTTGGGGTTCCATCAGTCCAGCTGAAATATCCATTTGTGATCTGCAATGGACATAAGGGAGGCTGATGGTTACTCTTTTTCCCCAATGGGTTCTTCACTCAGCTCAGTTTCCGGTTTACTGCCCGAGTACAGAAATATCCTGCATTAGTCTCACCTTGATGCAGATATCTTCATCCTCCACCGCCAGCGGCTCGTCCTCCTGCTCGCTCTGAAGGGCGAAACTGTTCCAGTCCTCTCTGACGGGCCGCTTACGGTTCACCACCTTCAGAGGCTTTATCAGAGGTGAGAAAAACAGCCTCTTTAACAGTGCCGACCAGTATTGTGATATTATGAACATAAATAATGCATAGTCACAGTCACAGTCTTTTTCATCATTCATAACACAACATGGAGATTACTACGGCTGCTGGGAGCATAAGCTTTGAGGCCCATTCATATCAAAAACAAAAATTTGAATTTAGATCAATATAATTCATTTCTGTGGGCCTATTCATACAAATGTAAATGTATCCGCAGCTTTTTATTTTTTTACTTTTTCCTCGTGAACAGATAAACAAACAAATTTTGGACCAGAGGTCAGAACATAACATGCCAAAAAAAGAGAGACAATCTTATTACTTTAGAAGAATTAATCTACTTTCAGATATGTAATTTTTTATTTATTTTTTATTTACTTTAATAATGCATTAATTCATTCACATCAAGAATGAAACAAATTTCACATAAAGGGTCACGTTTTGATTAATTAAACGATGTAGTTATTTAATAAATGAATTATTTAATTATTACTAATAATAAATATATTATTTTTATTATTTCATTATTTGTATTATTCACATTACAAATTACATTTCAGACATTGTGCATTGAAATTGATGTATTTATTGAATCAATAAAAATATATTTATAATTAAAGCATTTAGTTATAATTTATTTAAACTATGTACTTGTTTTTTTTATTGTTTGTTTGTTTTAAATGTATTTATTCACATCAAGGTAACTTCTTAATTTATGGATTTACTGAATTTATTCAAAATTATTCGTTTTCCAATTAATTATTTATAACATAATCTACCTAATTTATCTATTTATTATACACATCAAGATTTTAAAAAGGTTGCATTTCCATTTTTTAACTGAATAAACACATTATTTTCATTAATTCAGTAGAGAAAAAAAAAACTATATATATATTTTTTTTTCACAAACTTTTGGGCTCATGGTTTTACATTTCATCAGTTTTTTCTTCTTCTTCTTGATTCTTGATGTGAATAAGTGTTTATGGTAAACTGATTTGACTTACCAGGGCTTGATACTTGTGATTGGTTGAATTGGGTATGACAGTCGCTCTGGGCTCCTGTTCACCTCCAATCTCATCACAGGAGAAAAACTCGCTGAGCTTCTGAACACTGGCCAGAAGAAAACAACACAGTATGTCATGTCATGTTTAACCATTACAACTGAATTCACTACTTACATGACAATTATTTGCTCAAATATAGTTTTGTTACATTCTGATATCCTTCCTAGAAAACAAAAATAGTACTCAAATGTAACTGATAGTATCACACACTTAGATGTGGTATCATGCGAGTATAGCTTTACTGACTGAAACAAGGAAATCATCTGCACTGTCTATTGCTCACCATTCAATTCCAGTCTGAAATACTACCACAGCCCAACATGCAGGAAATAAATCCAGAGAGAAACAAGACTTAGAGACGTGAGACAGATGCATTTCATTCTCTAGTCTACAGTGTATTATTGAAAATTGATGCTGTTGTAAAGCCACTGAAAACAGCTGGTGCTATCAGGAAAAAATGTTGATCACTAGCGGCCAGTCAATTCCCTTCATGACATATATTGAGAGCGGTGGCAGATGTGGTGTGTTTTCCAGGCAGCACTGATCTACGACCTGCTCGTACACTAGAAATACAGCCTGCGCTCTCTAAATGTGTTCCACATGGCTGGCTTGATGAGACTGAACCCGAGGCAGACACACATTTCTTTCTTCACGGGAGAGTCTATCAGCGATGAGAAGTGAAGAAGCACACGGCTGATCTGACGTGATTTATCACACACTGACATGAGAAACACACAGGGCTGATTATTTATATCCCTGGGTGGTTAATTAAAACCTATTTATCCGGAACCCGCATTTTTGGTTGTAAATAACCATCATTTGCAGATCGACTGCTATCGCACAACACAATGAAGCTGTAAATTGAACTATGTAATTGGTGCAGCAGAAGAAAAAAGCAATGCAAAGCATAAACAAGTAAACATAAACGTTCAATTAAAAAAAATAAAATAAAATAAATTAGATTATTACAGCAAATGTCAAACTAAAAACAGTGTGCAGCTTTTAGTTTTACTTGCGTTTCATTCTTAATATTATTTGACTGAATGCATGGTATTCTGTTTGAGTGGTTTGTAACCGACCTGACCAGGGCTTTGACGGTGGAGCGGACGACACTGGAGAGCAGGAAGAGAGGAGTGACCAGGATGTGGAAGAGCGAGAGGGAGGCGAAGGCCACCGCGGGGGACAGATCTGCATCGTCCGACAGATGAACATGAGCCACGAACGTCTGAAACAAACACATGTAAGCTGATCGTCTGCTACTATGCATTTGATAGCTTCGATAACGAACAGATATCAGACTGAAGGCTTTATACTTACAACGAGTACCGCTGCGATGGGAATAGCAGTGTTCATAAATACTGTGAAGACAAAAAATAATACCAATCAAAACAATTTATCTAAAAAAAAAAAAAAAAAAAGTATATACAGTGATGCAATTAAAAATTGTCCTTTTACTTTGGAGTGCTAAAAGCCTTTGGTGCATGAAGAAGATCTGGAAAGTTGCAAAGACTAAAGTTTCAAATCCAAAGAGATATTCTTTATCAAAGTTAAGGCTCATCCACACCCCCTTAAAACGGCTCATTTAAACACGCCCCCACATATCCATGTCATGATGTGGGAAGATTTGCATTACACCACCCAAATGTTCACGCAAAGAAAGAAGGCATAACTTTTATTCTCGCTGTTGCCTCTGCCGCCATGTTATGGAGATGCGGTTTCATTGTGAAAGTGAGACTACTTTGTTTGGCCTTCCAAAAGAGGATGATATTCGCTTCGTCATGCATAGAGCTGATTCGCGAGCCTGCGATGCTGTGTGACGCATTTTATGGAGGCCTGTTTCCTGAACCTGCAGAGTTGCCTACAATGGGTCCGTGCTTAAAGGCTGTTTCTATAAAGTTGGGCAGTTCCGACTTTGCAAGGACAGTCTGGCACTTTTGACTCACAGACTGTAAGTAATTTTTTATTTATTTAAAGAATTTGTCACTGATGGTTGAAACGTGAGTTTTGAGCAGTGTAGAGTAGTGTCTTGTAGTGTTTGTTGTTTCTCCGATCACAAATGCAGACATGATTTTATGTTTATACTGCATGATATGCACACAACGCGTAAAAAGACAGTATAAGTCATTATAATCAGTAAATATGTCCCAACTAGATGCAACAAAAGCTTGTTTGTAATGGGTTTTATTGGTTTTGTCTCATTGCTCCGGGAGACAGCATCACAGTTTGGTGGATGGTGTAACATTTCTGTCACATGCTTGAGGTATTCGGCCAATCACACTGGATAGCTGGCCAATCAGCATATACCTTGCTTTTTAGACCAATGAGCTAAAAATCTACGCGTTTCAGAAAGGCGGGGCATAGAGGAGCAATCACCATGTACATAATATGGAAAACATGATGTTCATTTCCACCTTGTCACAAATTGTATTTTAGTAAATTATCTCTTTAAATAAATAAAAGAAAAATGAAGAAACATAAACTGGCAAGATGATTGTTAAATGAATAATTAAATGCAATTTACATTTAAAAGAGTAAATAAAAATAAGTACATTGAAGAGTACATCAATGCACAAAATTAATCAACTAAGTAAATAAAAATAAGCATAAATAAATTATATAAGTATATAAAGAAAAATAAACTAAATAAAACATAACTTTTAATGATAAAATGGATTTATTTGTAGCAAATACAAAATATATTGCAGAACAAATAAAAGTGCATTCATGTAACATTTAAGACATTTCTAAATATAACATTATTTTGTGTATTTGTTCTAATGAAATGTGTTTCTGCGGTTTAAGTTTTAAAAAACACATTTTCCACACACTGTACATTATTGTTTCTCCTCAATGCCCCGCCTTCTGAAACATGTTGATTTTTACAAAGCTCATCATTCTAAAAAAGCAAGGTGTGCTCTGATTGGCCAGCCATCCAGTGCGTTGTGATTGGCTGAATACCTCAAGCATGTGATAGAAATGTTCTGACCCTGAAAATACCGTGATGCCATGTGTCCCAGCTCTACAAGACAAAACCAATAAAACCAACAAGTCATTTGTAGCATCCAGTGGTGACATAATTACAGATTATAATGACTTATATTGTCATTTTACGCATTATGTATGGCGCTGCGTGAACATAAAACCATGTCTACATTTGTGATCAGAGAAATGACAAACACTATAAAACATTACTCAACACTGCTCAAAACTCACATTTGAAAAGCTGCTGACTGCTAAGTAATTGTTGATAAATAATTGCTAATGGAAGCTAAATCCTTTCATTACACTGAGGAATGGATCTGGCTGTTTCTCACTATCAATCTCACATATTTACACCTTCACAGTCCATTAAATGGGGGTAAATGAGAATTGACTGATGAATGTCTGTTCAGATTTTAATTAGTACCCTGTGGACCAGCTAAAGGCCCAACAATCCTTTAAAACTGATAACTACAAATCTCAGAGGTATTTCACAACGATAATGCACGCTGACAGGCAAACGCATTCCTGCACCAGCCTTTTTTTTGATTCAGCGCTGCCTACAATAATAGATTTTTTTTTTTTTTATGCGTTGCATTGGTCATTGATTGGAACATTTACTTATAAAAAACGGCCTGATGCAAGTGTTGATAAAAATAAAATCATATGCAATGTCTGCAAGAGAAATAGTGTTCACATTGAGGGGAGTGTTCGTGTATTTATTTTGTCCCCTAGATTATAGGCCTGAGATGCCTTTTTTTGTACAGTGAAAAAAAATATTTTCCTGAAGCACTTTTGAATTTATTTCCTTAGCATATTGGGTCATATTTGTATATTGTGGGGTGGTGTTGGCACAGTGGATAAGACACATGCCTTTGGTGTGAAAGACCCAGGTTCGAATCCACTGTGAAACACCAATGTGTCCCTGAGCAAGGCACTTAACCCCTAGTTGCTCCAGAGTCGTGCGACCTCTGACATATATATAGCAATTGTAAGTTGCTTTGGATATAAGCGTCAGGTAAATGAATAAATGTAATATTGTTGATTGTTATGACCATTACTTCAACAATGAAAATAATAATAATAGAGTTTTTGCGCAATAGATCAAGAAGCAGGTGGTCACTGCTGCCTCTTAATAACCTTGGAAGCTCATTGTGTTTCTGCTTTAAAAAGTTTCAAAGGACTTGTTGAAAATTGATATTTCTAAGAAAACAAATGGGATTTTTCTTCTATACTGAGTGAAGCGTACCTGACATTTAACCAGAAAATGTAGTAACTAACCACCATCTCTTGTTTCGGAGCAGATTTGCTGCTGAACAATGTTTGCCATTGCCTCCAAACCAAACGACACTGAGCGGTGCACAGAGAAGAGCTGAGATGCAATCGTACCTGCTGACACGCTGCATTGCTCTGCTGTGAGCTGGAAGTGCTGGAAGGACTGATGAAACACCATTAAACCTCAATTTCATTTGTGCTATCGCAGTAATACACACTGCTTCGGTCTACAGTTTAATCACATTGATGGGACTTCCTGCTCAAACTGATTTTGCTTTCTGACAGGTTTTTTACCCATTTTTAAAAAAAATCCAATTTCATTGATCCTCAGAAAGCAGTGATTCAGACTGAATTGTACATGAACCTGAAGTCTCTTTGCAGCGCTGCATGCAGAACAGTCTCCTGCTGAGCAACACAGTCCTTCTCCAATATTCCTAACAAGGCCTTTGTGGTGTAACCTTGACTTAAATCAGAGCGCTTTGGATGTTTGTTAAAGGCTGTATTTCTTACCTCTATTTATTGAAATATTTTGCATTCTTTAAAAACAATTATTAGATGTTTTGATGAAAAGAAAAAAAAAATTAATAATTGAGCCTGGCTCAGCCTTGAAGCATTTCCATCTTTTCAAATAAAAACAACAATCAGTTTATAATGATGTGTTTTCTATTTTCCTAAATGTGAAAAATGATTTAATGTTTATAATTCTTAAAATGATATATGTGTGTGTGTGTGTTAGCAATTTATATATATGCATGCATTCACACACCCTTTTATATCTGCAGAATTTTTCTATATTTTGTTAAATTTTCTTTACATTTTTGTTTATAATTAGCATTTTATTATTTGTTAATGAAAACTATTAAACATTAATTTTAATTGTTATTTCTGAGGTCTCATTTTTACACTAAACATGGTAATTATCTCAAATAAAATGGCTACATTTGCTCCAACACTGTTTGCAGTGATGCCTTTTGGCAGTGATAACTCATAATACTGTGTGAATTTGGCCAGCTGGGAGATTTGCATTTCATATTCTTGCCAAAATTGCTGTTGATACAATTGCACACAGTTTTAACCAATATTTACTGAAAAAGGAGTGTTATTTGTGCTTAAACACTAATACAGTAATATAATCTCACCTAACCCTACATGACATCTCTAACACTAGCCTAACATGCATGGTTGCTCTTCGTCTGTCTTATTATCATGTGAGGTAGCAGTGAAAGCCGAGTCTTACTGGATATGGAGGTGTAAAGGGCAAAGGTCTGCAGACTGGTGAGCTCTTTCCCCCGGGTCTCCTCCACGCTCGAGCAGAAGATGTGCTCCCAGGCGTACAGCTTCAAGAGTTTGATACCCCGCAGCAGTTCATTGGTCTTCTTCAGCCGCTCGCTGGAATATTCCTGAGTGTCAAAACATAAGTGCTACATTAGTAACGATGCAAAAAATCTCCCGGGTTTCATCCGAGCTCAATATTTGACAGGTTGATCACTTGGACTGCTCTGGCTTTCCTGCACAAATGTCATCTGTATTTGAACAGAAGCTGTATTTGCACAGTCACTTGACTGCAGGTTAAGACATCAAGCGCAGTAAAGGAGCTCACCAGTGTGCTTTTCTGTGCATCTGATAACTTGGTCGCCACAAAGTACTGCACCGGAGCCAGGAGGGTGATGACCGTGGCCCCTATCAAGGCACTTATTCCCAGGAGGTAGTAAAGGAGGATGACCCCCACTATGATCTGAAACCAAGAGGAAATGATATCCTTTCACAATCAGTAGCACTTTTGTCGCAGTAAGTGATACAAAAAGAAAGTGTATGGCAAACTGCCTGATATTTTTATGATTAGGGAAGCTTAGGGCATGATTTTCATACTATTGGATGCAAAGGATCCCCAAATACGATGATATCCCTTCATAAAATGTAAAAGAAGCTGTATGTTTTTGCATTGCATTGCACAAAAGCACTAAAGCCCATTTCTTCCCTCACAAAAAACTAAATATCATGACAGTTCTACAAAAGGACAAAACAAAATAATATGCAGATTTAGTTTATCTAAAATTTATTGTAAAAAAAAAAGATAGCAATTATTAAATGATTAAAATTGTAATATTAAATACTGCTAATATGCAAATTTGGAGAGTTACACACACATTGTATATATATATACATATACATATACATATATATATATATATATATATATATATATATATATATATATATATATATATATATATATATATATATATATATATATAATGTGTGTGTGTTTAACTGTAATATATCTATATATCATGGGTAAAAAAAAAATACTTATATAATTAATACTTAAATATACTTAGCACAACTAAATATTATTTCATGTCATTTTATAAATGTTTTTAATTTTTACAGTGTCTGTTCAAATCCTTGTCCAGGAAGGTGTCATTACATTACAATAGCTTAAAACAATTAAAAGTAATGGTAACACTTTAGAATAAGGTTTCATTAGTTAATGTTAGTTAATGTATTAATTAACATGAACAAACAATGAATAATACATTTATTACTGTATTTATTCATCTTCGTTAATGTTAGTTAATGAAAATAAAGTTATTCATTGTTAGTTCATGGTAATTCACAGTGCATTAACTAATGTTAACAAGCACAACTTTTGATTTAAATAATGCATTAGTAAATGTTGAAATTGAACTAAGACTTATAAATGCTGTAGAAGGATTGTTCTTGCTTAGTTCATGTTAACGAAAGTAGTTAACTAACATTAACTAATGGAACCTTATTCTAAAGTGTTACCAAAGTAATTTTAAATTAAATGTTATATTTAATATGTGTAAGTAGTTCAGTAATCAATTAATGAGCTTCAAAAGTTACAACTGAAAAACGTAGTTTTAAGATGATTTAACGTGTGTCCTGGGTTTTTGTCAACACCGTCAGACCTTTTTTCTTTTTATAAAAAAAAAATCAGGAATTATTGAGGGCAGCCAAAACTCTGAGGTCCCCGTTATCACCTTGTTCTTTCAAATGCCATTATACCACTATATCTCTGGTAAGTTTTTAATATTCTTTTAATTTTATACTAGTGTGTCAACACCATAAACAATGTAATGTAAGTTTTGTATGATATTTTCGGTTATAAATACTTAAAGTATAAAGGTAACAATAACCGAATAAAAAACAAGATGGCTCTTGTGAGAAGCACATGTGTTATGAGAGGAAACATGGTATTTTGTCAACTCCGTCAGAAAAAAATCCTGATGGTGTTGACATCAGACGGTGTTGACTTTTTCCAAGACAGTGTTGACAAATGCCATTATGTGCATTATTCCTCATTTTAGTGTAGTTTACTTCAATTATATCACTTACCAAACATTTCAAATGACCGTTTCTCTGTTTTATGTGTTCAATTTCAACCAATTGCCATATAGCTTCATGTTTTGAATTGAATCTCATTTTCATAGCCTCTTGAGTACTTGATATTTAATAAGGTGTTGCTTATGATTACCCATAATTTGAAGCGTATGCTTATCCATCAGAAAGGTATACTGACCACATAATGGTGTGCATTTCGGGCTAGAATGGCTAGGGAGAAGCTATCAGTGGAGGAACGCAAGAGAAGGAATAGGGAGTATCAAAAAAGAAGGCGAGAAAAAATGAATAACCAGCCTGAGCTGAATGAAGAGCTCCTGAGAAATGAGAGGGAAAGATAAAAAAACATCACTGATTTGGTTCACGAGTTTGGCCTGACTTACAAAACACTGACAGAAAAAATACCAAAACAAAGGAAGCCTAAGTTCCTCCAGACCATATCCCTAAGTGTGCACAGTTTTTTGGAAAACAATGCAAGGATGACAACAGACAGCAAGACACCATTACCAGTTCAATTGTTCAGTTAAACATTTAATTAATTAATATTATTGAATTCATTTTTTTAATTAAATTATGAATAAAAAGCAGCTACTAAAAACTATATAAATAATAATAAAAGGACAAATAACAATAATTAAATATTTTTAAATATAGTAAAATAAATACATATATATTATATAAAAATATTTATATAATACATTAATATTATAATGAATAGTTAAAACTTTATATTATCATATATTGTCATTCTGTAAATGTTTAGTTAAAGTGACATGAAAATTAACAAAATGCATGAATATGAATATTTGACAATAGTGTTATAAGGTAGTATTATAATGAAGAATTTATAATGTAGCATGTGATTTATTATTCAATATGCAGTGAGTGAATATGTTGTTCACTGCAAATAAAGAAGGAGCCCTAGGGAACTAATCAAGTTTTGCACAAAGGCAGCCGTGAGTAACCCCGAGAGCGAAGTACGTTCCACACCGAACGCACAGGGACTTCAACTTCCTAGTCTGACTTCCTGTTTGTGAGAATCAAATGTGCATGTATATATGCAGATGCAATCTGTTTCACAACAAAAGTGCTCTAGGACTCTCATTATTTCAAGAGTAATTTAATTGCTTAATTATTGGGCTTGTTGAATTCCTCACCCTGCCATTAATGAATGCAGTTTTTATTTAAACGAGAACACTAATGTCCTCATCATTCAAGAGCCCCACTGACAAAGAAACACATTTCTTCAAGTGACACTATTTAGCATCAGACGAGGCTTACAAGGACAAAAATATAGTCTGTTATACACAGACTAAAAATAGATCTTGCGGAGGTATCTGACATTTCACATTGTCTAACCTCAGGAGAAACACGTTCAATAGCAGGAGTGTGAACAATACGGAGTGGCTTTGAAACTTTCCTACATTTTGTTTTGTTCTGCTCAAGATCCGTTTACTGTAGCAAAATCATCTCATGCCTTTCAAAGGTAAGAGTCAGTGGGTTGAGTAATTTATTTTGCACATGTAAGATTACATCCAGTAATCCAAAGTGTTGGGGAAGTCCTTTTTTAATTATTATTGCATAATTTGCATTGATATTTGATAGCATGCATTCCTGCAATTGATATCTATCGACACATTTGCATTCCCTGTTAATTTGAATAAAGATAAAGTTTGGGTTTAGAAAATTATTGAATACATTTACTAAATGTTAGTAATGAGTGTCGTCTGTAATGTGGCTTTTGTTTCATGTTTTGGGTTTTGTCATGTTCATGTTTTCATGTCTTTTTATTCTGTTTTTGTTTGATGCTGTTTGTGTCATGCTTCCCCTGCCTCCTTGTCTTCATGCTATTGGTTCCTCTCGTTCATTGCGTCATGTTCTGATTGGTTTATTGTCTTGTCATGTGATTATCAGTTCTGCTTGCTCATTGGTTTGTTCATGTCACGTGATCTTCTCTGTTCGCTGTAAGTATCCATGTCATTGCCTTGTTTCCTGTTGTGTATTAATGTTGTAACCTGCTGTCTAGCCTGTTCTTGTCAAGTCAAGTCTTTTCATGTCAAGTCAAGTCTAGTCAAGTCTTCGTTTCTTGTTAGGATTATGTTTGGATGTTTAAATCACTTGCAAATAAACTGCATTTGGGTTCTCTCTATGCTCTCCCTCTGTGGACTCATTACAGATCTACACACATTTCAAACCCGATATAACACAAAAGGCTTATTTATTTTTATAATTTTCTTTTTTTTTCATTTTCTTCTTCAGAACTCAACTGTTTTTCTAAGGATAAATTACAAGATTAAATCACACTAAAACATTTTATATACTGACAGCCCTAATATAAATTTAAACGGATAAATGACAAGGCCATTATAAAATAAAGAAAAGCAAATGATATGAAGCAAAGAAGACAAAATCAAGACAAAACACAAAAGGCGAAGCAAAACAAATAAAAAAATAATAAAAGAGGAAAACACCCCAAAATGAAAATGCTGTCATTCATTACTCGGCCTCGTGTTGCTCCAAACCTGTAAGACCTTCATTCATCTTCAGATTACAAATTAATATATTTTTGATTAAATCGGAGAGATATCTGACCCTGCATAGACAGCAACTCAACTGAAATGTTCCCAGGACCAGAAACGTAGTAAATACATCGTTAAAACTGTCCATGTGACATCAGTGACTCAACTTTAGTTTTCCGATGCTACGAGAATACTTTTGTTTTTTTGAGCAAAGATAGCGCGTGCATGAACGTAATCTTTGAATAAGTGTTTTTTACGCTCGGGGGGAAAGCGTGCGTATGCATTGTAATACTCTCTAAAATGGTGGAAGACTTAACACAATTTACTCGACCACTCTTCTCTCCCAAGTTATTTTTGTTTTCTTTGCGGAAAAAAAAAGGATTCTTGTAGCATTGCAAAACTGAAGTTGAGTCCCTGATGTCATATGGACCGTTAAATAATGGATTTACTACGTTTCTGGACCTGGCAACAGTTCAGTTGCGTTTTTCTCGATGCATGATGTCAGATATCGCTCCGGTTTAACCAAAAATATCTTAAACTGTGTTCCAAAGATGAACGAAGGTCTTACAGGTTTTGAACGACATGAGGGTGAGTAATTAATCACAGCATTTTCCTTTTGGGGTGAACTAACCCTTTAAAACAACACAAAGTAAAGCAAAAAAAAAAAAAAAAAAAAAAAAGGGAAATGAGACAACACAAGACAAAACATGAAAAGAAATGCAAAAACAAAGCAAAACAAAAGACAACAAAGCAATAAAAACAAAACAAAAAGTAAAACAAAAATTAAACAAAACAAAAAGCAAACAAAACAAAGCAGAATAAAATAAACCGAAAGCAAAGCAAAACAAACAAAACAACCTAAAGTGTGTGTATATATATAATATATGTAATCTAATGTGGCCTGTAATATAGACTACATTATATACATTAACCAATTTGGCTACAGTGTTGGGATGTAACTGGATTGCCAGTGCAAATTCTGGGATCTGTAGAATCTGTGATAGAAATAAATTAAAGACACTGACTATACAGCATCTTAGATTAAGGAAAGCAGAAATCCAAATCTCTAAAATAGTCAAGTTAAGATCAGCTCTTAATTCATTACTTTGACTCTTGCTGGCACTGGACATGTCGGACTTGAAAGCAACATCTCTTCCTATGTGGGTCAAGTACAGATAACATCCCAGATGAGAACCCATGTGAGGGAATATCTATTTAAAAACTGCTTCTCTGAGGCAAATATTGCAATGCGTTTGAAACACATGGTCAACTGAATGGAGAAAGGAAAGGCATTACCTGGACTGGCATTGCGAACAGGTTGGGACACAGGAAGAAGAACCACATCAGCTGGTTGGTGTCTATAGCCACGAGGTTGCAGATCTGGCCCGCTGTCATTCCCCCCATGGACATGTTGGAGGTGCAGAGACGCATTATTTTATTGAAGATCTTTGTCTGGAAGTGAAACCGAATATATCATATTATTTGAAGGGACTTTGGCAATCAGACGTTGGGCAGTCATTGACGCCTCCACAGCGCTGACCTGAATGGCTCCTCTCAGGTTGATTCCAGTCTCGATGGCAACGTAGTAGGAGGCCTGGAGGAAAGTCCTCTGGAGGAGCAGAACGAAGAACAGCAGCACGGCGAGGACGTAAGCATTAGCGAGAAACTCCTGGGAGGAGATGAAGTAGATTCCAAGATGCTTCACCTGAAACACACCAAACCATTTAGCATTAGCCATGACTGTCCTCTATAAAGCTCATCTTTCCTTACTACGGCTCTATCCTGTCACCAATCGGCAATGTTCCTCTAAAGAGGAAGCACAGCTATATTATACAGTTATATCATGTAGTTAAAGATTAGTGAAGCAGCAACAAATGAATCAATTAAACCAAAGAAAAAGATCCACCTCTGACAGAACAGTAAGTCTCCTCGCTGCATTTTCATCTTATTCTTAAATAAAGGAAAATTCATCTCTACTGTATAAAGGCGCAAAATGAAGCTATAACAAACTCTTCAAGTTTATGTTTGCCTTTGGCAAGTGAATACATTTTCTGAAATATAAATCTCGCGGGGTCACACCACATCACAGCATGCTTTCTCTATTAGAAAATGAATTATGACTTTTGGTTGTTGCTTCAAGCAGATGTGTGTCCCCTCAAAAGTTTATTTAAAATATTATTCAATGTTTTAGAAATCATCTTCTTATATGGATGAATTTGGTTCGTCCAATCAAGTCACACTTTCTGCCGATCATTATCTACCCATTTATGTTTTTAAAGAGAAAATACTATGCACTACAGTTAAAATAAATGAATGAATATTAAATAAATACTGTTACAAAAATAAACAATATTTAATAAATTGAGTAAAACTGTACACATTATTTATAATTAATTATACATTAATAGCACTAATTAATTATAATTAACAAAAAATCATGGGCTAACTTCCCCCTAGAGCAAGAGCTACAGCTGATGGCCCTCTCAAAAATAAAAACAAACAAACAAATAAATGCTAGCAAAATAAATCATATTTATTCACATATCATCACATTTATACTAATTATAAATTAATAACATAAAAATATGGGATTACTTTCCCTTCTAGAGCAAGGTTTACAGCTGATGCCCCTCTCAAAAATAAATAAATAAATAAATATTTATTTTTTGTAAAGCAAGAAAGAAAATGTGTGTGTGTGTGTGTGTGTGTGTGTATATATATATATATATATATATATATATATATATATATATATATATATATATATATATATGCTATTATTACAACAACATTAGTTGTATTTATTTATTTTATAATAAAATGAAATAAATCCAACTAACAAATTGTATAAAACTGTATATATATTTAAAAAAAGTTATGAATTAATAATAAACATCAGATAACTTTCCCCTAGAGCAAGGTCTACAGCTGATGCCCCTCTAAAAATAAATAAATAAATATTTTTTTTCTCAAAAAACAAACATAAATAAATAAATAAATAAATAGTTTAAATAAATGTTACCAAAATAAGTGTTATATTATTTAATAAATTGCATAAAACTGTACACATATTTTTATCTATATAACATAAAAACATGGGATAACTTCCCTTCTAGAGCAAAGCCTACATAAATGAATACAACCATTTATTGCTATGTAGATTTTTTTTTTTTTATCTTATATCAGAGTTGTGCCATCACTAACTCCGTGTAGTGAAGTGAATTACATCATACAAAAACATCCAAACAGGCCACCATCCGACATCCGAGAGTCAGACAGTATGCTGTTAAACATTTTAATAATTGATGACAGCAGCGTGACGACAGACCGCTTTGTAACCCAAGATGAAAATGTTACATGAAAAGACACAGCCATGGCCACCGGTTTCTAATTTTACCTTCACAGTACCTAAGAGAACACAAGTGCTCATTCCTGACCACAACACAAGAATTGCATTTCAGTCTCAGTCTTTTACTTTTGGACCAACCAGCACTCTGGCCTCATTCTGGGCTGTTGTACATGTGGCTCAGACGGGTGCAGAAGACAGAAATGTTCTTACTGGAGGCTGAATGGTGTGGTTCTCTTTACTGAGATGGTGCACGATGCCTGAGATGCAGAGCGGCCCGGCGAAGCCAAGCAGGTCTGCCATGAAACGGTAGGTGATGCTGAGAAACAGAGGTCTTCCAAAGGCCTGTCGCAGGGCCGTCCAGATCCACTTGGGCCCCTGCAGCTGAGTGTCTTGAGGCCTCTGAATATAGTAACAGCAGATATGAATATAACCAGATTTGTTTTGAAAGCATTAGTCGCGTACTACAAAGGAGGAATGACTTGACTAAAGGGTGAGCTTGTAAGGAATCGCCTTTTCTTTACTAAACAGCTGATTAGTGATACAAATGGCACATTTTTGGTCTTATGATTATGAAGATCAATGACTTAGAAATAATTCAAACAAACAAACATTTCTATTTGGATTAAAAAAAATCAGTTTTTGTTGACATACTGAGAAATTAGGAGAAAATATTTCCTCCTTGCATTTTCTTATGCTAATATGTATTCAACGGCAGCGTACATGCATAATTACAGTACTGTTATGGATTGCTCTGTCCATTTCAAACAGCTTTTTGCTGTATCTGGGAATTGTCAGCAATGCATTTTTATCTGAAATGTAATTAAACACAAATCTCTGAATCTCTTTAACTCTGCCCCAGTCGTTTTTCTAAACCAAAAACTGTAGATATAAAGTTAAGGTTATTGTGACCTGAAAATAAGCCCATAATGCAAATTACAGTTAAGATGTATTTTGAATTATAACGTATTTTAAAACGATAAATGAACTATTTTGTGTTGATATCTTTGTGTTTAATTACTCCATGCCCAGCTAACAAAAATATGTACTTAAAATGTTTTTACTAACATTCCCATTAAGTGTAATTTAATTAATGTATTTTATGTCCCCTGAAAGTTCAAAGCGTCCAGTTCTTTAAACAAGTCGTAACATTCTAAAATGTTTAACAAAAGTCCAAATAAACATTTAAAAATAATAAAATAAACATTACATGAACAATGTATAAACAACATGGTTTGTTTTTGCTATTGTTTTAAGAACATTAAAGACCAGATAAATCTGAACAAATGTTTGTTGATCACTCTGAGAGAACGTTGCCTGAACGTCCTGAGAATGTTCCCTGTTATCTGGGTGTGATATTTCCTTACAGCCAAGGCGAATCCATTTCTTGAACCTGTTTTACCCCTACATTAGTGCATTTCTGACATTAAGTGAAGACCAAATCTATGGCAGGGATTTATTTTTATCATTTAGGAATTGATTAGATGGTAAAAAATGGGCACTGCACACCAGAATAGATCTGGATGTTGTGCAAATCATGAACTATTGCACTAGAGGATGGAACTAATCATATGCAGCATTTTTCATCACACAAGACGTAACCGATGTCACACTGCACTCGCGTCGCATGTCATGAACTCTCACTATATCGCTGTGTTTATAATGCCGCTTTCGCAAACCACTCCAACTCAAAGTTTGGTTATAGTCTGCATTTAGCTTTTTACTTCTGCTGTCTGAATTTAGGCTTCAAAGTTTTCTTTTACTCATTGTTTGGCGTCACATCCTAGCATTCAGAGAGAGAGAGAATAAGGGAATTTGCCTAAATATAGTATTAGTAAAGGTAAAATTGAATAAATTAAAAAAAACGTAACAAATATGACGGATTGGGAAAACATACCTTCTGGGCTTCGAAGGCCTCGCGGAGCTTCAGGTAGTTAGTTAGAGCTCTCATAGCGATTGGGAGCTTGCCAATGACCTTCAGATCGATGGGGCGTCTGTGTGCTGCGGTGATGAAGGTGTTCATCCACCAGTATGTGCTTTTAGACAGCAGGTTCACAAAGGGCTGCAGGAATCGAACCCCCAGGTCCTGTAAATCCTCTGGGGGCTTCACTTCAGTGGGGTTTGCAAAACACATATATCGCTGCAGAAAAAAGAAAAAGAGAAGAAAACCGCAGAGAAAACACTGTCAAAATTCTTCCAATTGTACATGAAAGAAAACGCAAGGTTTCCGATTTCATCTTTGAAGAACAGAATTTAAAAACAGTTATTTTCCTCATATAAATTTCACAATGTGAAAAAGATTGATGATTGAGAAAAAAAATGCCATTTGCAAACTATTTCTGGATTGTGGAACTTAATGACTTCAGGCACTCAATAATTATTCAAAAAAAAGAAAGAAAATAGGTTGCTTCATATCAAATTAGTTACAGAATATTGCAAATGAACAATGTTTCAAAGCAAAATGCACTACTTGAAAATATTAACATTACAATAATTTTTCTATATTATTAATAACATTATATTATTATTATTATTGATACTATACTGAAAACTGAAAATATATACATATTTTTTTAACCGCATACATTTGCCTACATTGCATGGAAAAGAGCAGCTAGGACACTCTACTAAATATCTCCTATTTTTGTTTCACAGAGGGAAAAAAGTTTGGAACGAAGAGGGAGAGACAATACTCTGTATTCCCGACAGATAAAACCTGAATTCCCTTCAGTCTGTCAGCAAACGTGATCAGACTTTTGTATAATCTGAGACGGCAGTATATACTGTAGCAATAATATTACAGCCAGAGGTCAAAGAATAAGAGAAGTCAAAATGGAGAAACCAGTGGTCAGGAATACAAATCCCAGACACACGATCATTTACCCTCGTCAGGATGACATTGATCTCCACGGCCAACAGCAGACCGTACAGCAGCGTCAGTAAGCCTGTGATCCCGAAGCGCAGCTGTCTCAGCCCGATGCCGTGCTCCGTGTACTTGACAAACTTGATTGTTTTAGAGACAAATGCCAGAACCCAGTAAATGAGCAAAGCTGTGAAAGAAACATAAACACAATGATATATAACACCACATCCTCTCCACACACTCGAACTGAAGGCATCAGTCTCTGCTGGTTGTGCACAGAAGGTGAACCTTTGAAATGGCCGAAGAGAAATATGGTTAGAGTATCTTTCAAAAAAGCCTGCCGTCCTCGAAAAATATTGCAGCCGAGGAATGCGATTACAGGACGACAAGCGACTTCAATCTCTAGTCTAGACAATGTTCAGATGATTTTAATTCAGTGCAACAAACAATTTTATTCTGGAAACGAGACTATAGTTGGAAAATAGCACTGCACCATTAAGGGACATTAAAATCTGTAGCACTGCGATACAATCGTTTTTTTAGAAATACGGGATCTGTGTGAATGTAGCTGGAGCAATTCAATTATTCTTTCACGAGGCAAACCTATTATTAAAATTTCTGGAATTGTCCTATTACAGGTGATGCTGCTTTCCATCGCTCTTTAAAAAGGGATTTGCATTATGAATTGCATATACATAGCACATCCAAATAACAGAAAACTCGGTCCTTAATAAGCGAAAAACACTATAAGGCTGACACGCACTTATGAGTAGTTTGGGGAAGTTGGAGGTCTCTATGTTGTGGTAGTAGACGATTGATGTGATGGCAGCCATGAAGGCCAAACATGATGGCATATACAGGTGCAGGTGGACCGACTGATTAAATCTGAGAAAGAGAAAGAGAGAGAAACAATATTAGACACGGATCGACATTTCCAGTTCCAAATAAGAACAAACAGATTCACACAGACAGAATGACAGACGGATAAATGGATGCATAAATCTCACCCGTCGGACACGATGCCCTCGGCTATTTCACAGACGATGATGAAGAGCAGGATGAAGGTGAGGATCCAGCGGAGGTTGTGTCCGGGGAAGTGCAGCCAAGTGCTGTGATGGATGTGCACCTTGGAGCTCTGACTCCCCCAACCTGCAGGACAGTGATCGAAAACCATTGAGTACAGAGCTTACACCAACATACAGTATTTCTCTCTGACAGCAAGTGAGGTACACTATTGAGGAACAGATAGTTTGTCCATATATCATTATCCCTAATAAAAAACATCACATATACACATTTGGCGGGAGCTTTCAGTTGTATTACTTACTGTATTGACAAAAGTAACATGTTTCAATGGTAAAAGTGTCTCGAAATCAATGTCCTTTACAGGTTGTTGCAATAACCCTGGGACACATTTTGACCTTGATATCCCAAAAAAGAAAAAAAAAATGGATATAAGTAGTGATAACTGTAGGCTGGAGCAATAGGCGTTCCGAGAGATTTGGGCATTATGAAAGGTAGGCGTGTGGATAAATGTCTTTCTAATTGGTTAGGGTTAGGGTTAGTTTCTGTTGCAGCATTCACCTTTTGTCATGTCCATTACTCTGACCTGTGGACCCCTGTCTCGATATTGGGGATATGAGGATACTAATTCAAAACAAACAACATGCATTGCATATTAAAACCAATTTAGGCATTTTTTGTGTGGAATATAATGGATAAAATGTCCATTTGACATGGAAATTGGGAATAAGATGGATATTGTTTAATATTTTTTTTGTAAAAACTGTGATATATTTTTTGTCAAGATATTTGTAACCCTGGACCACAAAACCAGTCTTTAGTGTCAATTTTTCTAAATTGAGATGTATACATCATCTGAAAGTTGAATAAATAAGCTTTCTATTGATGTATGGTTTATTAGGATTGGACAATATTTGGCCGAGATACAATTATTTGAAAACCTGAAATCTGAGGGTGCACAAAAATCTAAATATTGAGAAAATTGCCTTTAAAGTTCTTAGCAATGCATATTACTAATAAAAAAAAATAAGCTTTGATATCTTTACAGAAGAAAAATTTACTAAATATCTTAATTGAACATGATCTTTACTCAATATCATAATGATTTGTAGCATACTCATATAATGTTTTATTTTTGGCTATTGCTACAAATATACGTTTGTGCTCGATTTGTGCCCGTTTGTGCCATTAAAACAAACACTGTATCTATTTTAGGTGTCATTCGTTTGTGCACGATTTTTGCTGGTTTGTGACGTTCAAATTTACATTGTAAATTTGAAAACCTGTCCACACTGGATTTTCAAAAGAATGTGAAATATTTAAAGTTCGCAGCACAGAATCTTTAAAATATCTCAGAGAGCGACATTTTCACGCTTCAGAACATAACGATGAACGAAACAAACTGTGATTGGTTGTTTGATATTTCGGTCAAACAGCCTCATGGGCGGGCCTTAGCCAAAGAAAACTGCCTTGGATTCCAGTCTGAAGGTCTGGCTACGCGAAACTAATCTATCAATGTCTTTCCACCCTCTGTCTATATATCTTATTTAAACTTACAGTCTACAGTAAAGCCAAAGATTCTTCAGTTACTCCAGCACCTAGTATTGTGACACAAGCGTGCACTAGTTCTCACCTGTCTCTGACACTCACCGATGAAGAGGATAGGAAAAGTGATGAAGAGCAGGAACACGTGCGGCACCACCGTGAGGGCGTCCAGGAAGCAGCCGTTGTTGAGGACACCGGCGTCCACGTTGTACGCGGCCGAGTTGTTGTCATTGCCACAGAATGCCAAGGACATGGTGGTATCGGGTCTCTGAGGTGATCCGGCAGAAGAAAGACCAAAACAGGAAGAAACAGAGGACAAGAAAGGGGTAAAAATCTAACGGAGATCCTCTCAGAGCATAATCTGTCCACAGAGGAGCACAGGTAGAACACAATAGCAGATCTGCTTCTGCATGGGATGAGCACATCCGAACATCATCGTTCCGACAGGGGGACGCCTGCTCTGGATTCCACCGGCAAAGCTACAGCTCATGGGCATGCTTTTAAAAACCATCGCAGCTTAATGCTGAGAGTTGACCTTGTGGGAGGATAGCTGTATGGCGGAGTGTGTGCATGAGAGTTTGATGAGGGGAGAGAGAAGGAGGGAGAGAGAGACAGTGTGATGGAAGACAGAGAGTGAGAAGAGGGAGGGAGCGGGGGGATAGCAGGAGAGGAGAGAATTGCGTTGCGGGGGGTATTGAAAAAGCAGCACGGTGTGGTACACGCCTGGCATGAGACATCAGACATAATCATGAGCGGTAAACTGACTCACAGTAAACAAAGACTGATCTGGTTGGACTGTCAGGAAATTCAGAAGCCAACGCAAACTTACAGTTTGAGAAGGCTGAAGGACGAAAGGTTTTGTGACGAGGTCACACGGAAATAGTAGTTTACTATGGGTTGCTCACTGGCTGATGCTGATTTCTAGAAAACATCGCTGAAAAAGTGTCAATATATAACACAATGTATGGACAATAAATGAGATCCATATAACACAATATTTACTCAGAATAAAAATTTGGAGCATAAATGTTATTATCTGTTATCTGTCAGTTGATCTAGACTTATTCTGCTGATGCTGATAATCATGAAACAAAACAAAACAAAAACAGCAATAAATAAAAACAAACCAACATGAAAAAAAAAAAAAACATAACACTAGGGGTGCATGATATATCGGCCGATGATTAATGCGCATCTGGTCAGTAAAACCGGTTAAGCCGAGTTCAGACTGCAGGATTTTAACAGTAGTCAGGTCACTGTTCTTTTCACACTGCATGACTATCTTGGCCAGATTTCAGTCGCTGCAGTGTTCACACCATGTTTTTACACAGTCTATGGTTCACACTGCGCGATGGATCTGCGACAGAAGGTTTCACGCTGCATTACTTTAGACAACTCTGTCTGGCACGCAAACTATGTTTCACAACCAAACACACACGAGATGTGACAAGAAAACAACGCGATATCATGTGTGCAAGACTGGAGTTCTCTAGTGAAACTGGGATTATTATTAAAAATGGTAGCCCACAAGACGCTTTCAATACGAATTTCCTGTGCGCTGATTTGCAGCGAAGACAGGAAAAAGAAAAGATGGCATGCTTGCTGATGTTGTGGTCTATAACTCCTCCCGAACTCTCCGCTGCTCTGTATCTTGCTCTCTCATTGGCTATCGGTCAACCTCAATGTAGTTTTCAGTCAGAACACTTTCAGACAGTAGGATTTTGAATCTCTCAGATCGCGTATTTGCTCATTCACACTGCACGATATAAAACAAATGAAAAGAAAAGAAAAAAGAAAACAAACAAAAGAATTTTAAAAAAAGAACAAATCAAAACAAAACAAATTAAAGACAGACTCGTGAAAAAAGAAAAGAAAAAGACAAAACAGGAACAGATTTTTTTGTGTTTTGAGTTCAATTTACACTGGATCAGACTATCAAAACCATCACTAGTGCAATAGACGCACATGGGCTGTTTTAAGTGGAGACTAATTAAAAAAGGCTATGTCAGAATTTCTGTGTCAACACAAGTGTGCAGTTTGAAAAAATACTCTGATAACCATTTTTACTTAAAGGTGTTAAGGAAGCTACTGACAGGTGTGGTGTGCTATTAATTTGCTATTTCAGAAAGACTAAGTGTGAATTCACTCTCCTGCCTCCCAAAAGAAACATGCTCACAAAAACACATCAAAGTCCATTAAGAGAATGAATAAGAAAAGCATCTGCAACTAGATTGAATGCTCTAGGAGCAGCAGATGCAGCAGAGCAACACTGGCATTTTATCATACTGTAATTCAATTCCCCTCAAAAAGCATTTCTCGATGATTAAATCAGTAGCATGACCCTTTAATCTTCACTACACGGCATGTCAAATCAAAAGAGGACCTAGAGGTATATTATTTCAGTCAATATGTAATGAATTCTACATGTATTGTAGTTCCTGACAAGTGTCCTTTAATAATCACCTAGATTGAAGATTAATTAAGGTTATAGAGATACTCCCTTTAACTGTTTAACAATGTACATTATGTTACTAGATATTAAAAAAGACAGTTAATACACGGAGAGAGAAATAAATAAATAAATAAAAAAATTGCATACAATTATTCAATTAAATTCAATTAAATTCAATTATTCTTTCAATTAAAAACATCATTCAATTAAAATAATTATAATAATTATAATAATAACAATAACAATAATAATAATAATAATAATAATAATAATAATAATAATAGAGTCTAAATAATACTGTAACCTGAATATAAAAGATTGAGGCCAAACACATTAACAGACATTGGTACAGATGAGACATCCTTGTGCATTTGCAAAAAAAATAAAATAATAATAATATTTTTGTAGAGCTCCCCCCCACACACACACACACACAATAGGCTAGCACAACAAAAAATAAATTGTTTTTGTGAGAAGCTGGCAGTAGTACATCGATTTCTTTTATCTTTCTGGCTTCGCCCCATTGAAACGGAGGATTCGCTCCACAACAACCGCGCATGCGCAGCAGCTCTGTTCCCTGGCAGCTGCTGAGTTGTATCGTATCTCGTCACAACCCTTCTTTTGATGTAGCTGCTAGTGTTATATGTGGGGAAAAGGTGCATATTATTTTCACACTTGCACACTTGAAAATAGAGTCGAAAAGCAAAAATGCATAAATATACAGAATGAAATAGATACATCACTTCATGTTTTGAAGGCTATCACGTAAAACTCTACTCTCATAAAAATGTCTAATGAAAGCAACTTTACTATTAATCAAAAATAAGTTAGCATACCGGTCTGTAGCGCGTGATAATCATCCTGAAATTCCAGTTGTTCCCAAAACTGTTATTTCATAAAATGTTTTCAATCCAGTCCAGAGACCTCGCCGTTCAAAATAAGCGCCTAACACACACGGGAATATGTTACTGATAAAACATAACTGACTTCTGTGCTTTTGCCATCGGGTCCGAGTTTATCCTCAAAGGAGCTAACCAAGGTGCTGAAAAGAGGCGCTACAGAATCCGACAGTTTCAAATTCCCAAACATCAATCTGAAAGTTGGTCAAGGAATCCAGTTCATCCAGTTGTCACGTACACGCGCGCGACATGAGCGAGCGATCAATCACTGATGCAACAGGACAACGCGACTACGGCCAATCAATCACACAATAGAAGAATACCATAACCGATATGACCGCAATTCATTTTAGCGTCCAACTGCGTTTAATGATAAACCGAGAGCGTGAGATTATAATGCAGTTTCCAATAAACGTAATCACTTTGGTTGAAATACATATGTCGAGGTTGGGATTAAAAGGACCTAAAATACTGCCTTCCTACACGAAAACGACCCACTAATCATTCGCTAAGCGTATATGTGGGACAAATTCAAGACAGGTGCTGAAGATATTGCCAGTGGAAACTAGCCAATCAGACCGTCGGCAGAGGATATCGTCATCACAGCACAACATACCGCCTCCTTAGGGCTCAAAACAAAGAGCTCAGTGGATATATCAGGAATCAAACAAACATAAAGCAAAACAGCATATTGTTAATGCATGTGCGTTGCTTTGCAAACAACAAAATTGTGGCCTAAAAAAATCAGGTTTTTGTATCGCAGATGCTTGATTTATAGTCATTTGAATAATTGCATTTGCTTTATAAGTGATGCACACCAGTTAACCTGCAATTGCTACTAAGAAATGTCTCTTCTATGGAAAAAGGAGGAAGACAAAGAGATTGCACATTTAATAAGGGAAAGGAAATTAACACCAAAGACTTAAATTAGCAGGTTGTAATATATGAAATCTATAAATAAACATGAAAGACAATTATGTCACTGCATTGGTTCACAGAATGTGCAAAAAGACATGGTAAAAAAAAATGCTTAAAAGGCACAATTAGCTACTCTGCTGCACTGGATAAAAGCGTCTACTAAATGACTAAATGTAAATGCTGCTCCCAGGAGGCCATTACTGGTAGTGCAAGAACATGTACGCACAAATATTGCTTCCGTAAGCATCTTCATACACCCGTCCAAACGTTTTCAATGTTTTTGTCTCACAGATTCAATGTTGCTCCTAGAGAACCAATATCCATATATTTTTATAATTCCACACACAATACATACAGACATTTATAGCAACATGCAGTAGCAAAAGGGCAGGTGAAAGCAGCAGCAACTCACAAGTCATGATGTGTACAATTCCTATGGAGCAAAAGTGCATTTACCGAAGGCATTATGGTCACTCTATCTACAATCTCAATAAGGAGCTCAGCAACTTTTAATGTTATAGAGTTGTAATGACTTTAAACAAGCTGAACAAGGATAAGAGAAATAGTTTTAATAGGAGAATTAAATTCCTTAAAGCTGCAGTAGGTAACTTTTGTAAATATTTATTTTTTACATATTTGTTAAACCTGTCATTATGTCCTGACAGTAGAATATGAGACAGATAATCTGTGAAAAAAATCAAGCTCCCCTGGCTCCTCCCAGTGGTCCTATTGCCATTTGCAGAAACTCCATCGCTCCCGGTAAGAAATCAACCAATCAGAGCTGCTGTCCATAACTTTGTTTGTGTTCAAAATGTAGAAAAATGTATATAATAAGCGAGTACACCATGAATCCATTTTCCAAACCCTGTTTTTAGCTTGTCCTGAATCACTAGGGTGCACCTATAATAAGTGTTTATATTCGGACTATTTTAGATTGCTTCGGGCATACCGCGGCGGAGTAACCTAGTACCTTTGTGATTCTTCATAGACATAAACAGAGAGAAGTAGTTCCGGCTACGATGTTCTTCCGCAAGACGCAAGCAGTTCTGTTCATTAACCGCTAGAGCGTCAAAAGTTCCCTACCGCAGCTTTAAGTAAGGGGTAATGTAAATCTGTCCAGTTGCTATTGCACAATAACCCCTGACAGAGTGATCAGGACCCCGACATGAAGTGGATACAATACTGTCACACCGCTTATTATACATTTTATAAACCATTATAGTGTACAAAACAGTCGTCGCAAAATGCGTTTGTATGAACACAACATAAAGGAATGTAGAGACTAACCAATCAGAATCTAGTATTCCACAGATCCGTGTAATAAGCTTAGTGAAAATAATATTTAGAGCGGTAAACTGAATACTGTCGCAAAATCGCTTTGTTGTAAACTATATATAGCTAACTCCAGAATACCTATTTAATGGCAAACACATTGAACATATGTCGATTGCATGTCAGTTCAGTAAGCAATGTTCAGGCATGAAAACGGGTCAGGGGTTAAAAAGGTGAGAAGGACATTACCCCTCTAGTGGTGTCCGGGGGCATGCTCCCCTGTAAGAAAAATTTAAATATTCCATATTTTAAAGCATCAATCTGATGCATCTTGAGATGCTTCTTTTGCCAACCTGGGGAGAGCTGGAGAAACTTAACTTTAGCCATGAGTCAGAAATTATTACTAATTATTATTACGATTACAGTAGTTTACTGTTCATCAGTCAAACGGCAGGAGTGGAAGGGGGATTGAGCGGGAATCTTTATTGGTGTTGATTTTCAGTCTCTTTTTAATGATAGGCTTTACGCATCTGTCAATCGTCCCCACTTGCTATTTGGAGGAAGAACCTAGCACTATGATTGATCGAACTCTTCTTTTGCTGTTGCATGATTTGAGGACTGCACGTGCACAGAGGCGTCACCAGGTTTTTGCATAGTTTAGAGTGAATCGTACCAGTGTACTTTGAAGTCAAAATGCATGTCCGCATTTATTCTCGAACTGCCGCCCAGCCTCAATGGTTTAGTAGACCTCGACCATCCGCGTGGACAACCGGATAGCTCTCCGGTCCTGGCATCAGAGTGGCGTGGCCTCTCACAAGCACTTCTCCGGCGTGGTCGATGGAGAGGCGGGTGACGCAACTTCTCAGCGTCTTGTCATGCCTGAGGAGGAGCCCATGCAGATCAGGAGAGCCCGGCGGAAATTTATCTAAATTTTTGGGTCCTGTGTTTTCCCCTGTTATGTCTTGTTCTGTGTTACAGGAGGAGCCGGTGAGCCTGGCAGATGTACCAGAGGCTTATCATGACTTGAGAGTGGTTTTCAGTAAGTCCCGAGCTTCATCTCTTCCTCCGCACCACCCATACGACTGTGTGATTGATCTGTTGCCTGGCACTTCTCCACCTAGGGGGCACCTTTACTCTCTTTCTGGGCCTGCAAGGGAGGCCATGGAGAAGTACATAAATGATTCTCAGGCAGCTGCCATCATCAGGCCCTCATCCTCTCCGGCTGGGGCAGGGTTCTTCTTCGTGGGGAAGAAGGATGGATTGCTCCGTCCCTGTATAGATTATCGGGGTTTGAATGACATCATGGTCAAGAGTCGTTATCCTTTGCCGTTGATGTCATCGGCCTTCAAGCTCTGGCAGGGGGCGACCATCTTTACGAAGTTGGACCTTCGCAATGCTTATCACCTATTTCGGATTAGGGAGGGGGATGAATGGAAGACCGCCTTTAACACCCCCACGGGGCATTTTAAATATTTTGGACTATATTTCTAACTCCCCGGCAGTCTTCCAGGCACTCGTCAATGACGTGCTTAGAGACATGGTCGACCAGTTGGTATTTGTTTATCTTGATGACATCCTGATCTTCTACCAGAACGAGCGCGACCATGTCCAACATGTCAGACAAGTGCTCCAGCGGCTGCTTAAGAATCATGTATTTGCCAAGGTGGAGAAGTGCACGAGTTTCACGCACGGCCGGTTCCGTTCCTGGGATATATTCTTTCACCCAAAGGAATTCAAATTGATCCTGCCAAGGTAAAAGCAGTTGCTGATTTGCCCAACCCAGATAGTCGTAGAGTGGTCCATCGATTTCTGGGGTTTGCCAATTTTTACAGGCAGTTCATTCAGAATTTTGGCCAGGTTGCCTCCCCTCTGACGGATCTCACCTCCACTTGAAGATGTTTCTATTAGGGCTTTTAAATTAATCAGAATTTTCAGTGGATTAATCATGATTAATCACTATTTGCAACTACACCTGAATCCTAACCATTTTTTTTTCTGAAATGCATACCAAAAGATAAATAACAGGACACAGATACATAATTTTCATGTATTGTTTCATCATGTGGTTCTTTTTTTCTGAATTTCAAAAGTTTAACATTTACTTAGATCAAATTTACCTGAGCACTATATCAATCAAACCATGCCATTTAACTACAGATAGTGTAAGAGTTTTAGGTGAACCAGTGGTTAAATATAGCCACATATCTATGAAATTATGCATAGAGAAATTTGAAAGAATGAACTCAGAAACACAAACACGTGCCACAATCACATAAGCAGCACTCTGGGCACTCTTGTTTTTGGGAAGTGTTCATTTGCTCTGCCACAATACTTTAGGATCGATATTTTCACGTTCTGAAGGCTTCAAGTGCCAGTAAAACCAAGTAAAAATGCATATGCTTTTCCAAACAGCTGTAATTTTCGCTGCATTGCATGTAGGCGTTCTGCGCATGCGCAGTGTGAAACACAGGACGCTATAACACAGTGATCCTCAAATCTGGCTCGCGAGATCCACTTTCCTCCGAAGTTTAGCTCTAACCCTAATCAAACACGCATGAGTTTGCTAATCAGTGTCTTTAGGATCATTAGTAAATCACAGGCAGGTGTGTTTAATTGGAGTCTGAGCTAAACTCTGCAAGAAACTGGATCTCGCGAGCCAGATTTGAGGATCACTGCTATAACAGGAAGAAGCTCCAGCGTATCAACTACCAAAGTCTTCTCTGTTTATCGAGCTTGGCATGAATGTATTTGAGAGTAACTGGGGTAAAACCTTAAAGGAACACTCCACTGTTTTTTTAAATAGGGCTTATTCACATTATTTCCTACATTTAGATAGGTGGGCAAATGCATTTTTGTGTCAGTGCATGCATTGTTTTAGTTTGACTGGGTCGGCGTTAGCTTAGCTTAGCACAATGAATGGAATCCTTTGTTGCCAGCTAGCATGGCCTGAGTAAAAGTGATCAAAAAAATAAAAAAAACCCACCTAATTACTTCTTGTGGCCTGCGTATTCACAACGAGTACAAATAGCGATCCAGATTAACACTAGGCGATTTCCTAGGCAGATATTGACTTGGGACTATATTATGGGGAAGCACAGGCGAAGCACTGCTACTTCGGCGCAGAGAATCACGCAACACATGAAAACATCAACTCTATGTGAATGCATTTGCCCACCTATCTAAATGTAGGAAATAATGTGAATAAGCCCTATTTCAAAAAACGGTGGAGTGTTCCTTTAAGCTTCTTCGGTGTTTTTGTCGCGGCGCTGTTTTTTACTATCTTGAGAATTCAGAGATCCACGAGACTTTCCTGACCTGCATAATTTGTCACACTGCGCATGCGTGAAATGCGTAAAAAAAAATGACGTAATTAACGACAAACAACTAATTAACGTCGTTAATTTTTGACAGCCCTAGTTTCTATTAGTCGCCGCAGGCTCAGGCTGCATTCTCTAATTTAAAGAGTTGCTTTGTTTCGGCTAACATTCTTGTTACTCCAGATCCGTCTCTTCAGTCCGTTGTGGAGGTGGATGCGTCATAGTTGGGACCAAGGGCAATTTTGCCACAAAATCAGGTCACTTTCGGATGACAGAGTACATCACTGTGCATTTTTTCTCATCGTTTAACCCCCTCGAAAGGGAATTACAACATCGGGAATAGAGAGTTAACTGGCTGTTAAGTTGGCGCTGGAGGAGTGGCGTCACTGGTTAGAGGGCGTGGAGGTCACTGGGCACTATTCTTCGGTCGGTTCAATTTTAACATCTTCTACCACCTGGGGTCCAAGAATGGTAAGCCTGATGCACTTGTGCGAATCTTTGAGGCTGAACCAAGATCCATCCTTCCGGTAACCATTCTGCCCCCCGATCGGGTGGTAGCGATGGTCACCTGGGGGGTGGAATCCACAGTCCGCTCAGCTCTGCGAAAAGTCACAGTGCCCGCGGGTTGCCCTGAGAGCCTGTTGTTCCGGCTCGTGACATTCTGGATCGCGCTTTCACTGACCAATTCCATCGGCGTCAGGATGAGTCCTCCGGGGACGCCAGGAGGCGTCCCTGAGGGGGAGGGGAGGGGCTGCTGTCACGGTTCATTGGCTTATCTCGATTGTCTGTGTCCTGTCATTTTCTGCAGCTTGTGATCTGGGCAATCAGCGCTGTCTGTGCAGATCACAAGCTGATTGCCCTCACCTGCCATTCTCTCTCACTGTTCCCATTCTCCCTTATATTCCCTGCTGTGTCTGTCCCTGGTTGTCAGTAGATTTCGTGTTGTCATTGTGATTGTGCTTACTTGTGCTGTGTGTCCGTTTCCTCACCTTTTGACTGCGGTGCTCAGGATGCATAGACGGGGAGTTTTTGCGGATGGCCGTTTGCCCGAGATCCTCAGTCTCGTTTCCACTTCCCGTTGGGCATTGCACCAGAGGTGGTCTCTAAAGCCTGTGTCCGCAGGTGTCTGTACGGACGAATCTGGAGTGTTTTTTTTTACATTGGATTATTTCGGGATTTTTTATTATTGTACCCAATAAACTGTTGCACGTATCCTCTGCATTTGAGTTCTCCTTCTTCACGGCCCTGACAGGAAGCTCCTACATGTATATTTGGCCTGTATAGTGTCAACATGCAGCTTGTTGATCGGACCATATAGAGTAGTGTGAAAGCATAAATCCTGAGCTTTGGCTTGACATCGCATGAGATTTACTCATACAGTGATGGGAGTCAAGGCTCATTCTACGAGAAGTATGGGGGCCTCTAAGACTTTCCTGGCAGGTGTGTCTATGCAGGGCATCTGCAACTCTATAGGATGGTCCATGCCACTAGCGTTTTTACGTTTTTATGGCTTTGATATGCAAGCCACTCCGAGCTCTTTCTGAAGGGAACGAGACACTGCATCTCTGACAGCACTTGCTTCATTCCTAGAAGCTGATGCCGGCTCCACCACATGTGCATTTAAGCTTCCTGGTCAATGATATCACCCACCCGTGATGTCTCGCACTTCCTTTGGACTGATTACACATGTGATTCAGAGCGTGGTCACACTGGGGGTGTTCCCATAGCATTTTTGGATGCAGCATCGTGTTCCCTGCATTGAACCATGGTTACAAGCATAACCTGGGACGTTCTGCACTGAAGGCTGCTGATGAACAGAATTAAATCACTTTGGCCATTAAGCATGAATCACTGAAAACACTGACAAAGTGGAACAGATGGTAGAAAGGTAAAAATGTTGGAAAATGTCTCAAGATGTTGCTAATACTTTACACTTTATCAAAGATTTTATAGGCTTTCCATTTTGGAACATTTTAAATATGGCCACTGGATATATGTCAACATAATAAACTGAACATCTGAACATGTGCATTATCAAGAACATTAGCTATGTTTAAGCTGATGACTAATCTGAAATCTGTCATAATCAGATATGAGAAACACAACCACAATGTGGCTTCATGCACCAGTGATGCGATTAATGAAAAGGCTGAAACAGAAGAAAAGAGGAGTAGGCAGTGATTGATCTCAACCAGGAATTGTGGAAAAACAACCAGGAAATTGGAAAAATTGAAGGAATGATTGCACAGAAAAACAATGAGCTGAAGAGTCATATCAGAAAGTCTTCTAAAAAAAACAATGGTCTGTGGATCATGGCTATCCTGATACCATTTGTTGGACCATTAAATCAAATCCATTCATGATGCCAAAACTGGCCCAGCTGTGGATGCGAAACCCAGGCTATATCCAGTGAGTTGTCTCGTCTCTCCAATGAGAAGTCAAACCTGAGAAACAAGGAGTGGAACATTCAAGTCAGGTTGACTGATAAGCAGCTAAAGTTAGCATGAAGTGGGCATGAAAATAGAAAAGGGTGAGATGCTTCCACTTGAAAGATCTCCAGTTGTGCATGATGAATTCCCAGGATCACACACCTATCATAATTAATGTCTGCTTTATATTGTTTCTAAAGGTTCAATACATGAACCTGTCCATATGAATGATGTCCAAACCTGCCTTACACGAATCCAATAAATTCTGATTCAGCTTAAGAATCAGTTAGTGTAATGACTCTCAAATATGAGACTTTTGCTGATGAACACTCCATTGAGGAGTGTGAACTGAAGAGGCTGGGGAAAATGTCTGTCATGATGGGGGAAGAAAGGAGTGGAAATGGAAAGAGGAAAAATAGAAAAAAAGAGTAAAGGAAAGGAAAAGAGAAGAAAGGGATCTTTGAAGACTTTGTCCTCCGATAGTTTTTTGAAAGTGTATGTTTATAATACTTCTTCACAGATTTTTTTTTTTCTATTTTACTGTGCGTTTACACACTACTTAAATTATTTATCATGTGACAATTATAATATAAATTATTGTTGTAATAATGAATGTTACTGATTCTAGATATTTTATTTACAGTTTATGCACTTTCAGTTTTTTTAAAATATATTTCTGCTCCCTTTATTTTTTTTAAACTATAGTAAAAAACTAATCAATCTGTATATTTTTGAAAGCTTTTTTACATAACATGTTTCGAAAGGATACATTTCTGATTCCAGATATTTTTTGTATTTATTAATGTTTGTTCTTTTAGTTTTTCAAAGTATAACTCTGCTCCCCCTATTTTCTAAAAACTATAGAAAAACCTATTCAATCTATTTATTTTCTAAATTATGCTTGAATTATACAATAACAATGAAAAACAAACAAAATAATAATAATAATAATAATAAGGGAAAAATAATAATTGAATGATTACAAAACTTTTATTTTCAATACTATTAATTCAGTCCTGGGTACCAGCCAGTGTGGAGAAGGTAGTAGGCCTGAGCAGGACCCGGCAAGGCTGGATGGAGGAGACAGCAAACAGTGTGGAGGAGGTGACAGTCAGAGTGGAGAAGGCGGAAAGCTGGATGGAGGAAGCAGAAGCCAGGGTGGAGGAGGTGGTAGCCAGGGTGGAGAAGACGGAGAAAGCAGAGGAGGTGGTATAGCCAGGGTGGAGAAGACTGAGAAAGCAGAGGAGGTGGTTGCCAGGGTGGAGAAGACGGCAGGCTGGATGGTGGAGGCAGCAGCCAGGGTGGAGAAGGTGGCAGGCTGGATTGATGGAGGAGGTGGCAGGCTGGATGGAGGAGGCAGCAGCCAGGGTGGAGAAGGTGGCAGGCTGGATGGATGGAGGAGGCAGCAGCCAGAGTGGAGAAGGCAGCAGCCAGGGTGGAGGAAGGCAGCACCCAGGGTGTAGGAAGTTGCAACCAGGGTGGAGAAGGCGGCAGGCTGGATTGATGGAGGAGGTGGCAGGCTGGATGGATGGAGGAGGTGGCAGGCTGGATTGATGGAGGAGGTGGCAGGCTGGATGGAGGAGGCAGCAGCCAGGGTGGAGAAGGTGGCAGGCTGGATGGATGGAGGAGGTGGCAACCAGGGTGGAGGAAGGCAGCAGCCAGGGTGTAGGAAGTTGCAACCAGGGTGGAGAAGGCAGCAGGCTGGATGGAGGATGCAGCAGCCAGGGTGGAGGAAGCTGCAGCCAGGGTGGAGAAGGTGGCAGGCTGGGAGAAGGATCCAGCAGGCTGGATGGAGGAGGCAGCAGCCAGAGTGGAGAAGGCAGCAGGCTGTATGGAGGTGGCAGCCAGGGTGGAGAATATGGCAGGTTGAGAGTCAGAGGCGGTAGCCGTCACGGTAGAGGAAACAGGCAGGGAGGGGTTGGTAGCAAGTTGGGAGAAGGAGACAGAGTGGAAGGAGACAGAGAAGCTTGGGTCATCAGAGAGACTTGACACAGTAATGTTATGGTCTTCCCCAAAGCCTTCATCTTGAACCTCGCCTTCATTCACACACTCCAGCATGTCCTCTTTCTTTTTTTTTAGTCAGGGTCCACCGTCAGAGGCTCTCCAGTCTGACTCAGGAAGTAGTTTATACTGAACAGCTCCACAATGAAAAAAAAAATCCTTTTGTACACACATAAACTACTAATCATTCATAGATGAAACTTTAATCAGACTTTTATATTCGCAAATGTTATATTTGTAATGGGAATAAAAGTGATGAGGTGATGCCATTCACAATACTATTTTACAATACAATATTTTGAACTTTTTTAACAAAACCAGAATGGTCTGACTTCAGCTTTGGGAAATTGTAAAACATACGGGTGTATTCAGCAGGTGGCCTGAAGGTTGGCACAAAAGCCCTGCCAAACAATTTCAGGCTGTTGGTGTTGACACAGTGGGCCATATCTCCAGCGTAGGTAAGAACTGATGCTGGCTTGCTGGTTACTGCCACAGTCCCCGATCCTGATTCCACCCTTTCAGACCTTCCAGGAGGTAGAGTTGGAAATTCTGTGTATTGGCATAGTTTCCTAAAAGAAGAAGAAAAATACAGTGTATACAAATAAAAAAGGACATGCCTTTAAATCTGAATAATGCCGCAGTAGCCTGAAGTCCCCTGAATAACCACTTAAAGATGCAGGCGGAAAGACAACCCATGAAGGTGGGGTAGAGGGAATGGGCATCAGTGGTGCAGCTCACAGCGAGCCTCCTCATGAAGTGCCAGATATACAGCAGCACTGGAGCTGGAAAGGCTGCCTGGTGGTACTGCTCCATGACACCAGTCACCATCCTGTCCTTTCCAGGCCCCCCGTGCACTGATAGGACACTAGTCAGTGTTTGGCCGAACTCATTGCCAATGGAGGTCATCCAGTGTGCTGTACTCCAACCATGGACAGCCAGCATCTTTCTGATCTAGAATTTACAACTGTAACGCTGCATTCATGATGGAATGTTATTATTGACGTCAACGTCAATGTCTATCTGACAGTATTTAAGAACGTATAAGCCTAGTACAGAGTCAGATTACCTGTTTAGTGGAATCCATCTTTAAGATGGTATCAAATACAGATGTGATGTTGGCCTTGATATGGTCCATCTGGCAGAGGATGTCCCTGCCATAGACGGACAGCAGCCAAGGACTGGTGGGGAAGCAGATGGGCTCTGGGGGCTCCTGGCAGACCACCAGATTGATGCTAGGGCGATTCACAAAGTCAGCACACTCCCCAAGAAAATGTGCCAACCGATTCAGCCATTCCTCCCTATTATTTTCTTTCAGCTGCCTCACCAGTCATGCTGGTGTCCAGTCCTGAAGCAGCCTAATGTCACAGGCAAGTCTGAAATGCAGATTGTTGCTGTGATTACTTAATCTTCAATATTTGTTGAAATGTGTTGTTTTACAAAGAAACAAGTAATGGTTGTTCTACAAAAGTTACAAATGTTAATGTTGCTAATGCACTGAAATTAGATAAATCACTGAGTATCGATTAAATATAATCTAAGACTGCAGCCAGTACTCCTGTCTTGCAGCATCTCTTTTTTTAATTGTGTATATGTGTTGTACATTTAACTTACCTCACTCAGGCTTCCCAGACTTGAGGCGGGTAACAACTTGGGGGCTCGTCCGGGACCAAGTGCCACCTGGTGGGTGGGTGCTGATCAGTGGTTAAACCTATTTCATCCCATACCAGCATGCTGAATGGCAGACACCAGCAGTCCAGTTATGGCTGCTATTCATGATGAGAGATCGAGATTTGTCAATTCTTATAACTGCACTTTACTATAAAGTAGCCCTGTGTTGCACTGAAGAGGAAGGAGAGGTGGTCCCAGGGGTGGAGGCAATGGAAGTGGAACTAAAACTTCATTGTCAATCAATCAATCACCTTTATTTATATAGTGCTTTAAACAAAATACATTGCACCAAAGCACTGAACAACATTCATTTGGAAAACAGTGTCTCAATAATGCAAAATGATAGTTAAAGGCAGTTCATCATTGAATTCAGTTATGTAATCTCTGTTCAGTTGAAATAGTGTCTGTTTTAATTTGCAATCAAGTCAATGATATCGCTGTAGATGATATCGCTGTTGATTTCATGCGTGGAGAATAACTGCAGAGTCTACAGGACCAAGGAATGGCCCACTTGCTGACCTTTCATGACCTCGTTTGAGAGTTGACTGCTACAGAACAAGGGTTTGCTTCCAACGTCAAAGAGAACAAAGAGACTGTGGGACTGGCATCGCAATCTGCATCAACAATATTTACAAGTGGTAACATATATATAATAGGTTAAAAAGTAGCAGGCCCAAAATGGAGCCCAGAGGTACTCCATTGATAATAGGCACTAAGGATGAGAAAAACTTACTACGAGGAAAAACGTAATACTGCAGAAAAGGACCTGTCTTTAAAGGGGTAGTTGATCAGCTTTTTTCGAAGGCTTGATTGTGTTTATGGGGTGTAGTATAACGTAACTTTATTCTACACCATTTCTTTTCAAAACCGTGTGTTGACGTCCTGGTTCTATGAAGTCCCTCCCTCAGAAATACGCAATTGGGTTCAGATTGGTTAGCTGGCCCAGTGTGTTGTGATTCGCTTACTGCCTAGTGTACGTCAACTGGAAACATCACACCCCCTTATCATTATAGGAATATGCATGTTCCAGGGGCAGGAATTATGTAAACATCAGGGTTAGTGATGTCACAAACCCAGGAAAGTCATTTGTAGTCATTAAACAGCAATTTCTTTAAAAGAAAATATCTTCCTTTGCATTAACATTTGACTTTCATAACTTTGTAACCGTAGATATCGATCAAATGTTCTAAATGACAAAGCCAAATATTATGATCAACAGTATCAATGGCAGCAGTAAGATTGTAACACCAATACAGTATTTTTACCAGAATCAATCACAAGTAAAATATCACTGGACACTTTCAGCAATGAAGGCTCAGTGCTGTGATTAGCAGTGAAACTTGATTGGACTGCTTCAAATGGTATAGCATGAATGCACGTTTTGTGTGATTATTGGGACATGGCTAAATAGCATCTCAAGTGTTTGTGTTGCCAGAAATCACTCACTGAAAATGAATGAGTGCAGGTTGTTTGTCACTACACAGTGCTGTCAGCGTGAATGACCAGAAGTAAGAAGCTATAGATTGGTTCAGTTTGGCCCTGCACTTGAATGCATATTTTTGTAATAAGTGGTTGAGACTGAACTGAAAGCATCTTATTACTGCCCTTGACTGATAGCAATCCAACAAGACGGTTACTAAGTGCCCACTAATCATTTGACAGATGTTGGAGATACTGCAAGTGAAAATGAGTCCATCAGGAGAGCAGCTAAGGATATCTAATTTTATGGCTTGCAATAAAGAACTCAATTGATAAACCATATTAGAAGGCTTAAAAACAAAGCAAAAACACTTTTTGTTAATGCATGTTTATTGTTTTGCAAATGACAACAACATAGCCTAAAGAGAGTATTATGTATTTCCGATTTTTAAATGATGTGAATAACTGCATTTAATTTACAACACAAATAGAATTTGTTTTTTGCTTTTTGCTAAAATTACTACTAAGGAATGGCTATTGATTCCCCCTGTGGTCCGTTGCACTGATGCAATGTTGGGTTTTAAAAGAATGTCCTGTAAAAAGAGGGACAAATATAAAAATCAGATTAGTCTTACAGATATTTAAGAGAGGGCTGGTTTCACACATCTACAGGAGGGGTGAAGAAAACAAGATTACACGCATAGTAAGGAAACAGACTTATATTAGTAGGTTGCTATGCATGAAACCTTTATATAATAGTGGCAGAAGGATCTCACTCCATTGGTTCACAGAATGTAAAAAATGCTTGAAAGCATAGTTCGCCCAAAAAAAGAAAATTCTGTCACCCTTACTCACCCCAATGTCATTCCAAACCAATAAGACTTCCATTCATTTTTAAAACACACATCAATACATTTTTAATTGAGCTGTCTCTTCAGAAGACTTAGATTAAACAGCTTGATTCATATGGAATGCTTTTAATGTACTTATGCACTTTCGAAGCCATGTAGTTTTGGCGGTGTGGGGACAGAAATCTCTTAGATGTTAAATCTGTGTTTCAAAGAAGAACTAACGTTTTTTGGGTCTGGTGCAACATTGAGAGTGAGTAAATGACAGAACAGATTTTTTATATATTTGCTGCAACCACCACACCATTACTGGTGGCGAAGCAATATGTGCTTTCAAACAAAACTATTGTTTTCATGAGCATCTGTATTCATCCGTCAATACGTTTGCAATTGTTTGAGTTTCAAATTCGGTTCTGGGGAACCAATGGCAGTACCTATACAGTAGTGCTATAGACATTTCTAAAAACATGCAGTAGCAAAACCGATCAAAGCAGCAAAAAACAATGAGTCATGACATGTAACAGTCCCTTTGAACAACATCAATCAGAACGACTGCGTAATCTTGTGAACAAGAGTATTGTATATTGCATTATTGAATCATTAGCACAAGAAATCCCTGATTGGAACATTTGGGTGGGTTTCCAGATTGACAAAGAGATTGTCACATGTACATGATGAACACTGCAGAATGGTTTGAATGGGTTTTTTGGGGGGGCTTTTACCACTAGGATAGTGGCGATCAGGTTGGGGGATGGGGGGTCCTCATCTGAAGGACGTAGCCCTGTCTGTATACAGGGGCACTGCCTTGGAAAGCCTTTTTCTTTGCAGTGGGTCTGACTGATGCTGTGTTAGGGCTGAAGACAAACAGCAGATAACCACTGAGAACCAGGTACACTAATGATTGATTTTTTTCATTGGGAATAATGGAAACAGACCATATAAATCATTGAAGCAAACTGAATTTGGAAGACACTGGAGCTGCCATTGTGTGTGTTCACATTTCATATTTTATGAAGAGAAATGCAAATATACGTACACTTCATCTTCATATTCTTTTGGTGGAGAGACGGCAATGACCAGGTCAATCCAATCCTGTGGACACATGCATGGAAAAATGTCAACCACTTGCATATGAACGTTTTTACATTTGACAGGCACAACAGCACAATGTTCTTGCTACGTCCTGCATTATTTCTGTTTTAAGCCCTTATCTATATTTGATGATGCTTGCAGAGGAAATCATTATAGCAGCAGACCGTGTGTGCTTTCTTGTGATTCACATCACAAGAAAATATATGAATACAAATAGCAGAAATTCATTCCTCGTATGCAATACATAAAACTGTTTAAACTTTCTAATATCGAAAATAAATGCATAACTACAGCCACATTATTTATGTTACAAATGTTTAGGGAAATTGACATACACATGATGTGAATATTAAAATAATATGTTTAATATGGAAGACGAAAGCAAGAATCTTATTATGTAGTAGTGGGCTTGCTGAAAGGCCATACAAGATGTAGATGAGTTTATTTCTTCATGGGAATAGATTTGTAGAAATTCAGCATTACATCACTTGGTCACCAATGGATCCTCTGCAGTCAATGGGTGCCGTCAGAATGAGAGTCCAAACATCACAATAATTTACACGACTTCAGTCCATCAATTAATGCCTTGTAAAGCTTGTTCGTAAGAAAAATATATAATTAAGGCATTTTAACTTTAAATGATCAGAAATACAAAGGCAGTTTTGGATAGTTTTCACTTGAGCTTGACCTGTGCATAGTTCTCTCCTGATTCAGACAAGATTAATTTTTCATACACATGGATAAAGTACTAGTGTTTTAGTTGGAAGCAATGGTTTAAAGATAAAAAAAATGCCTTAATATTGGATTTTTTTTGTTACAAACACATATTATTGCTTCATAAGATGTTAATTGATAGACTAGAGTGATGTGGATTACTTGTGGATTATTTTGATGTTTTTATCAGCTGTTTGAACTCTCTTCCTGACGGCACCCATTCACTCCAGAGGATGCAAACCATCTGGCTCCAACGAGCTGTATGGCTTTCTTCACCACAGGTCTGTTGAGACAAATCATCTGATTTAAAAATACAGGTTGTTTATTGTAATGACGGTCATACCCCTCCACTGTTCCAGGCCTGAGCCAATGAGGTTTGTCCTTCATTTAAAGTCACATCTGTAAGGATCTTTCCATTCACAGCCATGATCTCATCACCCGACACAATACCACCTGAGATTATGTGGACAAAAAAACAACAGTGACAAACTGAACAAGTAATTTTAACACAATGAATAATATTCAGTAATCACTAATGAATACAGAGAGCTGCTCAAGATTTTTGCATGATTCTAAGTATTTTTTATAGTTTTCATGTGCAGCTACTGTGGTGTTTGGGGTGTTTGCTAGAACCTTAAAATCAAAAGAAGTCCCAAAACTCTATGATACGCTATTTTGTATGACTCACCATGTTTATCTGCCGCACCTCCCTCATAGATAGACGACACCACAATCTTTCCCAAAGGGGAATCGATTCCTCCCTCTATGGCCAGATCAAGCATTCCTTCCTAAAGAATGTGTATAGAAAAAACATAAATCTCTAATTCTTATTGTCCAATGACAGATGCTGCTCGTGTCTGTTTAATTACCTTCTTAATTCTCAGAAGGCGCACATCTCTGTCAGCTATTTGTTCAGCCGTGAACTGTTAAAACACACAGTTTGAGCAAATGTGTTGAAAAAAAATATTCTACATAGGATATGAAAATGAATATATGTATACAGTATTGTTCAAAATAATAGCAGTACAATGTGACTAACCAGAATAATCAAGGTTTTTAGTATATTTTTTATTGCTACGTGGCAAACAAGTTACCAGTAGGTTCAGTAGATTGTCAGAAAACAAACAAGACCCAGCATTCATGATATGCACGCTCTTAAGGCTGTGCAATTGGGCAATTAGTTGAAAGGGGTGTGTTCAAAAAAATAGCAGTGTCTACCTTTGACTGTACAAACTCAAAACTATTTTGTACAAACATTTTTTTTTCTTCTGGGATTTAGCAATCCTGTGAATCACTAAACTAATATTTAGTTGTATGACCACAGTTTTTTAAAACTGCTTGACATCTGTGTGGCATGGAGTCAACCAACTTGTGGCACCTCTCAGCTGTTATTCCACTCCATGATTCTTTAACAACATTCCACAATTCATTCACATTTCTTGGTTTTGCTTCAGAAACAGCATTTTTGATATCACCCCACAAGTTCTCAATTGGATTAAGGTCTGGAGATTGGGCTGGCCACTCCATAACATTAATTTTGTTGGTTTGGAACCAAGACTTTGCCCGTTTACTAGTGTGTTTTGGGTCATTGTCTTGTTGAAACAACCATTTCAAGGGCATGTCCTCTTCAGCATAGGGCAACATGACCTCTTCAAGTATTTTAACATATGCAAACTGATCCATGATCCCTGGTATGCGATAAATAGGCCCAACACCATAGTAGGAGAAACATGCCCATATCATGATGCTTGCACCTCCATGCTTCACTGTCTTCACTGTGTACTGTGGCTTGAATTCAGAGTTTGGGGGTCGTCTCACAAACTGCCTGTGGCCCTTGGACCCAAAAAGAACAATTTTACTCTCATCAATCCACAAAATGTTCCTCCATTTCTCTTTAGGCCAGTTGATGTGTTCTTTGGCAAATTGTAACCTCTTCTGCACATGCCTTTTTTTTAACAGAGGGACTTTGCGGGGGATTCTTGAAAATAGATCAGCTTCACACAGACGCCTTCTAACTGTCACAGTACTTACAGGTAACTCCAGACTGTCTTTGATCATCCTGGAGGTGATCATTGGCTGAGCCTTTGCCATTCTGGTTATTCTTCTATCCATTTTGATGGTTGTCTTCCGTTTTCTTCCACGTCTCTCTGGTTTTGCTCTCCATTTTAAGGCATTGGAGATCATTTTAGCTGAACAGCCTATCATTTTTTGCACCTCTTTATAGGTTTTCCCCTCTCTAATCAACTTTTTAATCAAAGTACGCTGTTCTTCTGAACAATGTCTTGAACGACCCATTTTCCTCAGCTTTCAAATGCATGTTCAACAAGTGTTGGCTTCATCCTTAAATAGGGGCCACCTGATTCACACCTGTTTCTTCACAAAATTGATGACCTCAGTGATTGAATGCCACACTGCTATTTTTTTGAACACACCCCTTTCAACTAATTCAACTAATTGCCCAATTGCACAGCCTTAAGAGCGTGCATATCATGAATGCTGGGTCTCATTTGTTTTCTGAGAATCTACTGAACCTACTGGTAACTTGTTTGCCACGTAGCAATAAAAAAATATACGAAAAACCTTGATTATTCTGGTTAGTCACATTGTACTGCTATTATTTTGAACAATACTGTATATATATATATATATATATATATATATATATATATATAATGCAACTGGTACAGAGAATAAATGTAAATGGTTACAGTACCATGGAATATGGATCAAAATCATCCACATATTTCTGAAATCCCTGTAAAACACATAAGAAAAATAGACAATGGAGTGGACTCCATCTGCAAACAGTCTGGAAAACTCTGAAATGGCAATCTGAGGACTCTGAGGTTTCTGTTTAAGCAGAAACAAACTAGTGCTCATTGATTTCCAAGAAAATCCAAATGAACTCTACCTCGCTTATTGTTTTATTCTGAAGTAGTTATTAAACAACCAGGTCAGATTTGACCAACTTTCATTTTAAATATAAAATTAAACCATATAATATGTCAATAAACAGAAAACAAATATAAGATAATATAAGAACAAGTACAACACATTGCATTATTTACTACAGTACTGTGTTTGCTTTGTTGGATCCTTTGGTAGCTTTCCGGTTTGTTCTGGATCAGCACTGGTGTTTATGTACAATGTAAAGGCTATTTGCCATCCACAACACACTCAAAACCACTTTCCATCAAAACCACTTTCCATCAAGACAAAAAATCAATCAAGGTTTCAGAACCTACAAACTGGAAAAGCACCGACTTCTGGTCATGCTCCCCTACATAAAAAGTGAGAATGCACACTGAGATGCCATTTGGTGTATATGCACTCTACTATTATATAACCTTCAGTTTGAGTCTCCCATTTGTGCAGCGCATATGGGATCCACTCAAAGGCTGCCTTTATAGTTAACAAGATGTATGATTGCAAGGGAATCTGCGTTGAGATATATTTGAGTTAATCCACACTATGAGACCAGTTCATGTTTTAACACGAAATAAGCACAATCTTGCAATCATACATCTGAGGTCCTTGAGTATTTAAAGATACATTTATAACATAAATGTAATAAATAAAAACACATAAATTACATTTACATTAGATCAGAAATTCTACACTACTGACTTTTCAATACGGTTTACTTGCATTGCAGCAGTTGCTGATATTTTGGGGAAAGCAATCCAATAGCACCAAGCTATAAAGGCAGATTAAAGGAGACATCTTGGATAAACTGCCAAGAGCCTATACTTGGGCAGGATTGCTTGAAAATGAGAATTAGATGCTCGAAAAGTCAGGTTTTAGACTGACAAGGTCAAAGTCATGCTGTATAGACCTCAGAGGGGTGCAAAGACATATCTGCACCTGCCTCACAGACATGAAAAATATATCTATAAAGAGCGAAATCTACTTTTAAATGAGCCAATTCAAATGGCAAACACATATTTTCAGATTATGTAATCCGTATGAAACGTGTACGTCCACAGAGATGATGAGTCAGTGTCGTCGACTTCATCACTGCAGTCGAAAACAGAAAAAACTGGTTAATCAATGAATTAGTATGATGTTAAGGCAGTCTGTTTTTCCTGACGCATTCATAATCATTACTTTTGTAGTGCTCTGTGGCAAGTTTTATGTGTGTGCTTGAGTGCTGATAGCCTATAGGCAATTAAAGGCTCAATATTATAAATTATTTGGTTTATTAATACAAATCACGACTTGTCGACTAATCGCTTTAAATAAATGTCTTGTCACAGTGTCTGGGTTGTGTTCCCTGGGTTTCCACTAGGTGTCCTCCTTTCCCACAGTGTCTGTCACCTTATCACTTCCTGTTCCCTTATTTGGTCACCTTCCTCCTTGTTTGAGTAATTGATTGTTCCCCACCTGTCTCCTGTTCCCTCATTATCCTTCTGTGTATTTATACCCGGTCTGTCTGAGTCTGTGTTACGGAGTCCTTGTTGAATGTTAATTCATGTCCGTCAGTTCTTGCCTTGTGTTCGTGTCTTGTTTATGTTGTTTGGATATTCTGGTTTTGACCCTGCCTGGACTGTTTACCCGTTTGGATTACCCTTTAATAAAATCTCACACCTGCATTTGGATCTCTCTGTGTTTCTATTAGTGTCTATTAGTCATTCAGAAAAAATCCTTAGTCAAGGGCAGCCCTTACATGATGAATGCTTCACCTGTTTTGGAGGGCTGAAAAAAAGCCATTTGTACATGCAGATGCATAGATTCATTGAACTGGCTTAATTATTTTAGAGAAATGATGTTTCCCCAAAGCATCAACAAATGATGCAATGCAAGTGAACTAAATCGAAAAGCAACTGGTTTTAAATAACCTCAAGGATACATTTTACCAGTATCCTCCAAGGAAATGTTGTTAGAAATGTAGTAGACACTTCACATGCAGATGTATACACTCAGACAGCTGAGATTTCACTCAAGGAACAGAGTGTTGAGAGAGAGGAGGGGTTTAACACAAAGTAATGATGACAGTTACTTGTTTCTTGCTGGATTTAAAGGACGTGTTGTACGTGACCATCCGTTTGAGCATCTCTGGGGGCTAAAAAACACACAATTATGGCTCAAAAACACACACATTAAATGCTTGCACCATCTGATTACATGCCATATAAGGTTTGTCTCAGCATGGCAAATGGGTCTATTAACTATTATCTATGAATTCAGGTATCTGTGAGCTGTACAAATACATTGACTGCTTGTCTAACTGCTTAAAGATTGTGAGGTCCTTTCTTGCCCTTCTTGTTACCCTTCTAAAAACAACCACAGAATTGGCAAGCACCCATTCATTGAATTAAGTAGGCACAAGGACAGGGCAGAGCGATTAGCTTCCTTTGTGATCTGATGGAGCAGGACTGAATGTCTGGAGGGTGAAGAGGAGAGCAGGTCTACGTCTGTAAGGCTGATCAGTCAGAGTCATTTTAAAGCTAAAAGTCTCATTGTGTATGCAGATGGAAAAATCATCTCTCTTTTCACCTCTCTCCCATTCTGTCCTCCTCTTTCCGCCTTTTTAATCAGTGCAATCAGTAACAACAGCATCTATTTGGTCCTCCTTGAGTTTGAAAAGCTTATTATAATGAGTGTGTCAGACAGCTATTAGCACAACAATTAAACCAATGACTCAAAGTCATAAGATCCAGTAGCTTATACATTACTAATCATCGCACGTATACACACACATAAATGCCATCTTACCATGGTCTCAGAGTGAAGTGTGGGTCTATGTGAGGTCTGACTCGGTAGCATGACAGGTTTGGACATGACAGGGTTGATCTGTCTCCGCTGGTTTGGAGGGCTGGGGGCCATTTGCTATGTAGTGGTTAGAAGTAAGAGACATAAACTTAAGGTCAGGGAATGATACACCTTCAGGAGTTACGCAATCTAAACCACACAGCACAAAAGACTTTAGTAACCTTTCATATAGCACAAATATTGCATTGCAGCTTTTATGTTCATCAAGTGGCAGTCACTGCCTTTCTAGCAATGATGACTTTTTGTGAAATGGCTTTTTAAATTTCATTACTTCTCAAATAGATCCATGGATAAAGGAGGTACACATATCTATAAAACAGAAAAATTGCCCCCTTATATCTTGGACAACAGGTAAAAACATTAGTGTTCCTTATTTACCCCTAAATGGTATATTAGTACCTTATTAAATGCTACTGCCCCAGTGACAGTTTGGTACCCTTTTTTATTTTATTATTGTTGAAAGTGTATAAGATTTCTGCCAACTATATCCATTTAGAAAATGCACTTCCTGTGGGTTTTCAGAGTAATCTTCTGATATAGGCATGGAGAAGCCAGTTTGCATTAAGTTAACATTACATATGCTACACAAGTGTGGCAAGTCTGATTTGTGCTAAAATGGAGTGGAAGACCCAGAGAAGCATGTATCTTTTATAAACTGAGGACTCACCAGTGGATTATTAAAAGTGGATGTCCTGCTAGCATGTGATGTGTTTCTCGTCACTAGTGTTTTCGTTAATTAAATTATGATTAAATATCATCATCAACAAACCTTTATCACGTAAAGAAAACGAACGAAACGTAATGTAAATGCTAGTCATGTGATGATGACTATAATTAAATGTATAATGCAATATTGTTGACGAATAAAAACAAGACTAAATGTGGTTTACAAAATAAAAACTACGCTAAAATGTCTCTTAATTTTCATTGATCAAAATGAGACGAAACAATGTTATAACGTAATTTTGTCTCTTTTAGTTGCGTTATTATTAGTGGTGGGCCGTTATCGGCGTTAACATGCTGCGTTAACGGGAGACTCTTAATGGGTGATAAAAAAAATATTGACGTTAATCTATTCTCAATTGGGTCAATTGTTGGGTTGAGAGCTGTGTCTATACAAGGCGAGCTATGATGAATTTCACCTTGATATTTTAGCGCGGATGTATGCCTAAACAAATTGCACTGTAGGGGGCGAGAACGAGTCTTCGAACCTGTGTGTATGCCTACTGTGAAATGACCACATCAAACGTGACGTGCTAACATGGATGCAGCTGAAGCCGCGGAGTTTGCTTAAGGGAATTAGTTTTTTTTTAAGAAGCTTCCCAGTGGAAACCTAGACAAGACGCACACTTGTTTCACACATACTCTGTCTGCAGTGCGTATGCAATCCGTGTGCATTACGTATGTGGTGCTGAAGCAGTACGGACTCATACTCATTGTGCTTTCACCCAGGACACATTTGCAGTCTGCTACTCGGTACATAAATGATCGCTGCACTGCTGCAGACGCACCGCTCCTGGAACGCACTGACGAACCGCAACCGCGTGAACACTGAAATCTGTTAACATGGGTGCGTAAAAAAATATGAAACGCATACGCACTGCAGACAGAGTATGTGTGAAACAGGCGTAAGGTTGTTTGCACCTTGTGCAATGTGGAATTAGTTTACAGCTTTCTCAAGCACTTTGTGATGCATTTTGGAAACAGGAAATGCCCCACCTGGCTTGAGAAACCCGTTCTAAAAGACTTACTTTTAGTCATTATTTCATTTGGTTAGCACACATACTCTGAATGCCTTTGGCAGAATTCAAAGAGCCAGATTAATCTAGATTAAAAAAAATTATCTATGCCCACCACTAGTTATTATTATTATTTTGGAAATGGACTGATGTGTTTACTTCTAACATGTTTGGTTGGTAAAATAAATGTTGTAAATTCAAATCAGAGCATCTTCCATGTCTGGAAAGGATGTGCTCTTGAGAATATAAGGTAACAATAATATAATAAGATAACCTTGTTTGAAATGGGTTTCATCTATACTACTTGTACTTATACTATATTGACTGGGTTACTAAAAAGACATTAAAATACAATTTTCATTTACCAAAACCAGACTAAATGTCATCAGTTTTCATTGACTAGAACTAGACGAAAATAGTCATGGATAATTCTCACTAAAATAAGACTAAAATGCTCAGCCTTTTAGTTGACTGAAACTTGATTAGACTAAAAAGAGTATGAATGTCTAAAACTAATAAAAACTAAAATGACAGCTTCACACAAAGACTGGACTAAAACTCAAATTTAAACAGGCTGCCGAAAACAACACTACTCATTCCCTGGGCTACAAGGATAAACTTTTCAACAGTCTAACAATGATAGGAACTACAAGCACTTCAAGATTGTCAAACCGAATGACATCATGCTTATCTCACAAATAGAATGATCTGCTTCCTGACAAATATATTGAAAAAAAAAAAAAAAGTATAAGGGTTAATCTCATCTGCAAAACCCCACACTCAAGGAATGCATGCTTGTATTTACAATATAAGAACATGATAAAAAAATAATTTTAGTTTTTTTCAATTGGATTGAATTATATAAGCCCCTTTCACACTGCACGTCGGACCCGCAATATTCCCGTAACATTGCCTGGTCGCCTTCTGTGTGAAAGCAACCACGTCCCGGAATTGATTACCGAATCGAACCCGGGTCGGGGACATAGTAACATTGCGGTAATCGATCCGGAACGAGCGCTGTGTGAACAAAAGCCAGATCTAATTCGGTATCGAAGTGATGACGCGCGTTATCGCGCGACTTTTTTACCGGCTGTTTTGAAGGAAGATCAACATTCGCGACGAAAACATATGTGCAAACTGTAATGAAGCAGAGATCAGTTAGTTCCTCACTTTCCGCGCTGACTCAGAGATCGTTTGCTTGCTTCAGTTAAAGTATAACGTGCCAAGCTTTGTCGACTCGTACATTACACGTCACGCGCTGATGTCACGTGTCGTTACGGGATCTTCAAGGGTTGTGTGTGAAAGCACGCACATATACCGGGTCATCACTGGCAGTGTGAAAGTGCCAAATCTAGCGACCAGGGAGCAATTACAGGAACACTTTACCCCTGTATTTGCCGGAATGGCAGTGTGAAAGGGGCTATATAGGGACAAATAATGTCCCTAAATATTTCCTCCACTATACGACAAACATAATCAACTTTTACACTCCCAAATGTATTAACTATGCTAACCATCAAGTTGTGGTCAGCCTTCGGGCTGGGTGGGCGTGAGAGATGACTGGGAATGGTCGAGTGGAAGCCCCCTCTCTGTCGGTAACCACTTTCCCCAAACCTGCTTCCCTGTTCGGATAAGCTTGGGGAACGGGGATAGTTGGACGACCTCACATGGTACTTGTCCTCCATATGCAGGGGTGGAGGAGGTGGTGGTGGAGGAGGCGGTGGTGGTGGAGGGGGAGGAGGTACTGGCGGGGGAGGTGGCTGAGATGAGGACAGACCCCTGGAGGAGAATAGTGGGCCAGCAGGGGGTTGCCAGCTACGACCTATTGAGGAAGGGGGTACCCTTCTTGCTAGTGGAGAAGGTTGGTGTTGAGGGGCTGGTCTAGGACTGGGTTGCATTGGGTGCTGCATTCTTGGAGATGGAGGGTGATGGTTGGATGTGTGGTAAAGTCGGGGTGAGGGTGGAGGGAGTGGTAAGGGAGGGGGAGCTTGACTGGATGTAGGTGGAGTCGGGGCTAGTCTTTTCAAAGGCTGCCTTAGACTCTGGTCCACGTCATCTAAGTTGATGTCATCAAGATCAGTAGTGGCCAATGTCAAGCCTCCAGGGAACCTCCGTTTGGGGGGACCAGTTGACAATGGAGAACGAGTTGGAGACATCTGGAGGTACATTTTGAATACTTAGAACTCTGAATTAACAAACTATGGACTAGGAGACCAACACACATTAGGATACTTCATTGGATTTTACCTCTGGAGAATCATTTTCGACGGAGGAGATTTGCTCTAGTCTGGTTTGACAGAGCCTCTCCACCCAGTGCTGCACCTTCTCTGACTCTTCCAGATCTTCTCTTTCAGTTTCTGACACCTAGTGGAATAAGTAAAACTTTTATATACGAATAAGAACTTGTTGAATTTGCATTGGAAAGGGTACAACTGTTCTCATGGGTATATTTGACCAATACATGTCAAGTGTCTAGGAGAGTAAATCAATTACACACAATTAAACAAGGAGTACAATCGAAGACAGAAAACCCAACTGTAACCTGACTGGAAGAAGTCTTGTTACCTCTTGCAGAAGTCTGCTGATTTTCATCTGTTTCTCGCGCTCATGTATCTCTTCCTTCTCCTTAGCAAGTTTCAGCTCAAACTCCATCTCTTTCTTGTTCTTTTTCTCAGCTGGGAGAGTGTCAGTCTTTGACATCTTCTTCTTCTTTTTGGTCTCTTTTCCTTTCTAAATACCCAAAGTGATGTTAGAACACCAGGTGGACTTTTCACCAAGGTCAACCCAACTATCATGCAAATCATAATAACTTCAGGAATATATTCAAGATGAACAACATATACCACAGTTATAGCACACCAAACCAGCACAACATACTTATAGCATACAATGTACCTTTTTGAGTGTAGGCAACTTTCCTTCGTAACGGTAGAACCAACCGAAAGCTAAGACAAAGCAAGAATGATATATTAAGTCCCATCCAAAAACTTTATTCTGCAGGTTCATCCATCTAAAAGCTACCAAAAGATCCAACCAAACAAAAGATGTGTACATGCAGTTGAAGTGTCTCAAAAAAAGACAGAAAAAGTTTGTCAAAGAGAATGTTTTGTCTGTAAATATTCTTCACTTACTTCTCTGATCTCTTCTTCATAGGACTCACCAGCTGATGGAACCAGGAATTGATAGACACAGCACAACAAAAAGGCAATAGATAGATAAAAACACAAAGATCACACAAAGAGATCATGCACTCCCAACATAAATGCACATCTGCTCATGCAAAGGAGAAAGGAGTAACATCAATGCAACATGTTTTATGGGTACAAATAGGGTAAAAATAGTTGCTTGATCTTTAGAGAATAGTGCAGTTCTACAGAGGGCATTAAAAGTTTATGTACTGGAAAGGTTTTGTTGGTATTGTCAACTTACTGGAGGTTTTGGGTTTAGGTGAAGGTGCATTACGTGCAGGTGGTGGGGGTGAGGGAGGCGAGGAGGGGGAAGGGGATTTGGATCTTTCTTTGGAACCCCAATCTTCTTCCCAGTCTTTGTGGTGTTTCCTTTCCGAGGCTTCAATTCTGAGACACACGACACATACATTAAATGAACATATATCCTGACAAGCCTATATATATTTATTTTATATGTTGAAGTACAAACAGGAGGTAGTTATATATAATGAATATATCAATGTAAATTGATATATATAAATACATATTTCTAAATCATAATATATAAAGGTAAATCAGAATATACAGATTTAATTCTTAATATATAGAAGTGAATCTGAATATTTATTTAAAAATCTGTATATAAATATTTACGATCCCTAAAGTTGCAAAGACAGAAATCTCAAACCAAAGAGATATTTTTTATAAAAGTTAAGACTCATCCATGACCTCCTAAAAAGCCTTGTTTAAACACGCCCCCACATGTCTACATCACTGTGTGGGAAGATTTTAATAACACTCGCCAAATGTCAAAGCAAAAAAAGGAAGGCATAACTTTATTGTTGCTGCGACTGACATGTTGTGAAGACGCTGTGTGTTTTGTTGCAAAAGCGAAACTACTTTCTCTGGTCTTCCAAAAAAGGACACAACTAGAAATCAGTGGTTAAGTTGTATTTACAGCACTGTTACAGAACAGTTCAAACCAAATATATGGATGTGTGCAGCGCATTTCACAGAGGACTGTTTACGGATCCTGGAAGAGTATACTACAATGCCGGCTTTTCTGACACACAGTCTGTAGGTACGTTTACTTATGTAAAGGATTTGCCACTGATGATTCAAACGCGAGTTTTGAGCAGAGTAGAGTAGAGCTTGTTGTTTGTCGTTTCTCTGATCACAAATGCAAACATGGTTTTATGCTTAACACAGAACGATGCAATGCAATGCATAAAAAGACATTATAAGTCATTATAATCTGTAATTATGTCCCCACTGGATGCAACAAATGCCTCGTTTATTGTGCGTTTTAATGTTTTTTTCTCGTAGCAACGGGCACGACAGCATGGTAAGGTGTGTAACATTCAGTAACACGCTTGAGGTATTCAGCCAATCACAACGCTTTGGATAGCTGGCCAATGAGAGCACACCTCGCTTTTCAGAACGATCTATGAGCTTTGTAAAAATCGACACTTTTCAGAAAGGCGGGCCATAGAGGAGCAACAATCATGTACAGTCTGTGGAAAATAATGCCTTTTTTAATGTTGAGGGAAAATAATCCTGTCTTACACATAGCACACACATATATATATATATATATTTATATATAAAATGTATAATGTACTTTTGTTTTTTTCATGGCTTTCAATATCCCTTGACTCATATTGGCATTCATTTATTTTGTAACTAGCTTTTCTACTCTATTCACTTTTCTATTATATTCTTTAGGATTTTATTTATTTTTATCTTACTTTTATTGTTTCTCTAGTGCTTAAATTCTTAAATTCGTCATTATTGTTGACTTCTTTTAGCCTTGTAAAGCACTTATTCAAATGATCATCAACACAGTCAACTCAAATGTCATGAAGTTGTCCCCATCAATGTCATTATTAATATAAAACAAAATAAAAAATTTCCACTGGACCAAAATATGGGCTGTGAAGACTAGAAGTGACCTACAGTATGGTACATTTAGAACAATCTGAACTTCCATTCATCACAGCATTACTTTCATCAACATCAATTTGCTCTAGTCTGCCTTCTGAGGTCTATTTACTTTGAAGATGTTTTTTGCTTAGCAACATGACAATTGTTACCTCTCCATCTCTTTGCGATGACGTTCCTCTTCATCTGCAGTCTTCTGCGATATCTCCATCTTCCTCCTGCAAAATATTGCACATATGAAACATCAAAATGTACACCTTTTTAGATTTCATTCAGGAATTTTAATTATTTGACACCTTTTCACCAGCAGTTATGCATCTTCAATTTACTAATCATGAAGAAGCAAAGACTCAAATGTGTCAAATGTGTACAATTCAAGAAAACATGCATCAATGTATTGCAAAGTAGGGTTTGACTGCTTTTAGTTAAGACTTTTGCTGTATCACTAACATGTTTCTTTTGTCTTGTGTTTGATGTTTTTGTGCATCGTTATGTCTATTGTCCAACATGATTGTTGTATATGATAATGTAGCTTTTTGACACTTACACTGCTAGAATCTGTCTATTTGGCATTTAATTAGGCTTATATATGTACAATTTTATCACAAAGTTATGTTTTAACTTGGAAGAACCATTCTCTGAAGAGAGCAGTCTGAATAGGGCTTATTTTGTGTACTGTTCAGTTTTTTCACTGACTGCCGCTCTTTTTCCTGCTGTTCTTTGACGATTTTGTTGGTCTCTAATGCCATTCTCTTCTGATGCATTAGCTCTTGTCTATCGAGCTCATGTCGTGCTTCATCCGCCAGCCGTTCCTCATCCGTCATAAACAGCTCACTACCCTAAAACAGATAAATACACACAAATACACCCTTTATATATATAGATTCACCATATATATATATAGATTGAGCGTATGTTATAAAACATAATTACCATCTCTAAAGTGCAAAAGTATGAGTTAAAGACAAGCGATACGGTACGATACGGTACTTTGGGATGCATTAGTGGGCTCTCAGTGAACTTACAGCTCCAGTGAGGACAGTGATGGTTAGACTCCTGCTGCTCTTTAACACTCGCACTGCCTGAAAACACAAATGTCAGCCGACACAGTTACCAGTTTAACTACCGTATTTTCCGGACTATATGTCGCGCTTTTTTTCATAGTTTGGCTGGTCCTGCGACTTATAGTCAGGTGCGACTTGTTTATCAAAATTAATTTGACATGAACCGAGAGACATGAACCAAGAGAAAACATTACCGTCTCCAGCCGCGAGAGGGCGCTCTATGCTGCTCAGTGCTCCTGTAGTCTACACTGTAGACACAGAGCGCCCTCTCGTGGCTGGAGACGGTAATGTTTTCTCTTGGTTCTTGGTTCTCTAAATAAATGCGACTTATAGTCCAGTGCGACTTATATATGTTTTTTTTTCCTCGTCATGACGTATTTTTGGACTGATGCGACAGGTGCGACTTATAGTCCAAAAACTACGGTATACAGAGAGCTTCTTAAATAATTGTTTCAGCAAGATCCTGCTCACTTCTTGATGACTCAGGTTGGTGAAATCCACCCCATTGACCTCCACAATCTGGTCGCCAACCTACAAGTCACACAAACACACACACATATGAGTTTGTGCTACGCTAAAATCAAGCAATAATGGTCTATTAACGCAGTTTAAATAAATGACCTGTAATCCCACTTCAGATGAGACTGAACCCGACTTCACATTGCTCACATAGATCCCCGGTTTCTGTGTTGGTCCACTCGATATGCTATCATGGACAGTCAAGAGGAAATCTTTGTTTGTCATGGGATTAAATGTAGAAAAGTAGGTTTCGCTTGGTGAAGGCGGCAAACGAACACAGCAGCATTTAAGTACAAATACAAACATATTTTATTATGCAGTGTACTTTTTTTGTTATATATGTGGGCATAATCTCAATATATATAGGGTTTTATTCATCATTTTCAATGAGGCTCATCAGTGTGCTGTAGTGTGTATAGTAGTCAAATCTCTCGTTGACCTGATTCCCATGCCTTTGGTGCCCACCAAACTAAGGAAAACCTTCTTTTCCTTGATTTCTTTTCCTCCAATCGAAGTCAGACCAGCCACACTAGTCTTCCTCTCCTGAGACGTAACGATAAAAAATAAGGCTAAGTTTAAGTGGTTTAAAACAGGATGATGCCAGAAGACAACACTTACCCCAGATTCAGAAACAAACTGATCCACAAACTGCCACTTCAGAGGCTCTTCAGAGGAGCTAGTTATGACAAATGCATAATTTAGTATTATCATTATGGAAATAAATAAACAAGGGAACATTAATACAAGTTATTCCACATATCAGAGAATTTACGTGTCATTCAAGTGACTGTTAACACCAAATTACCTCTTGAGAGGAATCATTCCCACATCTGTCAAGAGAGTGTCACGACGAAAACAAAACAAACAAAAACATCAATAATTAATGAATAAGTAAGATATTTAGCTAACGGCATGGTTTCCAACTGTGATTAAATCACTGCAACTGAGAGCTAAATCAATGAATTAACCCCAGTGGAACAAGAGGTGATTAATATTGGCTCTAATTAACAAAGTCGGCTCTGCAGATTGCAATATAAACCTCGAAAACCTTACGGCGGACTTTCAGAGACACCGTCTTCTTGGTCTTGATGAGGCTGATGACCTCCTCGTGAATACAGGAGGAGATGGAGTAGCCATTAATGCGCACAATCTCATCGCCAACCTGAAGCAAACACAGCGAACCTCATTCACATAAAATATGTTAGATATAATGTGCAACAAAAATGATACCATGATACCAGCGATATCATTGACTTGATTGCAAATAAAAACAGACACTATTTCAACTGAACAGAGATGACATAACTGAATTCAATGATGAACTGCCTTTAACTATCATTTTGCATTATTGAGACACTGTTTTCCAAATGAATGTTGTTCAGTAGCTTTGATGCAATGTATTTTGTTTAAAGCACTATGTAAATAAAGGTGATTGATTGATACCAGAATATATTCATAGTTCAAAGTTTCGGTTAGAGTTTGCACTAGAAACACAAGTGCTGCATTTGAATCCTTTGACTTTATCTGCAGGACAAACAGAAGAGGATCGGAGAACGTGAAGAATTTAAGAAGGTGTGTTGCGTCACCTAGTGGAGAGAAGATGCGCTGTAAATGCTCATCTCTATTTGAACGTGGAACACTTTCTGTTTGTCAGATACTGTATTTAATATAAGGCAAGAGAGTGTGTGCTTTAGGTACACACAAACGTGACCCAGAATCTGCAACACCGGGCGTTATTTCCTGAAGTGGTGAAAGCAATGCGTTATAACAACCTTTTCTTGATTTTCTCACCTGCAGGCCGACGTTTCCTGCCTGTCCATCTTTGACTATCTGTGATATGAAGAGGCCACAGCCGAACTCCAGCCCACCTCGAACACTCAAACCCAGACCCTCAGGATGTGTGCGGTCCAGACGGACTTCCTTCAACTTCCTGCTCATACCAAGAGAGGACAAAATAGTGGCGTCTGCAATCAGCTGAACACATTTAACATATCTATTGCACATATTTTTTTTATGTATTATGTTCCACCAACAGAATCCAGTTCACTGTGGCCCTATTAGCGCTGCGAATCAGACACGGTTGAATAAAGCTCTTCTCTCTTTCTTTGCCAAGTCTGGTGTCCTCTCTCACCTGGATCTCTTGGGCGTGAGCTGGTCGTACTGCACCTGGTGCTTCAGAGGAATCAGAGGTCTGATGGAATCAAACAGTGGAAGCCGTTTAGGATCATTTATCACCAGCTTCAGGTCGCCAACCAGGACGGGAATATCCATGGATCTATAAAGAGTAGAGCAGAGTGATTAAAACAGGACCTGATTGAGCACATGCAAACAGGAGGGCTATATTAGAACAGAACAAACGGTTTGTGGAACTGATTCAACATACTGTCTGCACACAAAATCTCTGCTTATAAATCATTATTTAATATTTTCTGTTAAATGAAGGGTCATGGGCATAATGCATAAGGCGTTTTTTCTTAGAATAAGGTTAGGTTTAATGGTGAAGTGTCTAAATTCTGCACCATTAAGAGAAGTGCGAAAACAATGACTGTTACCAGACAGGTTTCTTAGATTAAAAATAAGTAAATGAAAATGCAATTATTTTACATGTTATAAAAATGCATCAAACATTTTATAGTTTGAGATTTTTGAACATTTTACCACTGGTTCTCAATAGTGTAATGCAAAATACAGCCACATTCGCATTACTGTATCATGAAAGTTAATACATCATGATATAAATCAAAAATATTAAAAATCTTTGAAAATAGAGTGTTTTCACAGTATTCTATGGTATTACAAAATTTGTCTTTTTGGCTGATATTTATAGCCGAAAGTTATTATTAGTACTATTATTTTCAAAGATTTTACATGCTTCAAGAAAAATAAGGCTTTTCCTTTTTATAAAAATTCATAGATTGTTGGAAATTTTATTTTAATTGAAAAAAAAAACCCTGATATTATATCCTTCCAAATTTGTCAATTCAAAGATGTAATATACATATATAAAATATCAATATATATATATCAATATATATATATATATATATATATATATATATATATATATATATATATATATATATGGTCATTTCTAGCCTATATGAAATTATTTGCTGTTATTTTGTGATTATAATAATTATTTGATTTGTTGTGGAAAATGACACTTCATACCCACATAAAGTCAGCTTATGAATTTGGAGGCAGCTGCTCTATGAATCATTGATATTTCACTCCTGACTCGTATATCAGAGACAAAGGGACACGAGAGAATGGCTGCCCTTGAATGAAGGGAGGACAGTGGAAATGATCTGCTCCAAGTGACTTTTCCGTTGGATTAAGCCTCTCATTCCAGTCCAGCGGAGCAAAGACGTGTTGATTTACACACAAGATCACCAATAAAGAGCTGAGCGAATGCATTTCCTACTCTTACACTCAGATAAACACACTGAATACTTTTCTTCTTCTGAATGTGCCATGCAGTTGACTTTTGACCAGCAGATTAAAACAACTACTGATGGACAATTACATTATTTATCATCAGCCTCTGAAACGTTCCACTGCGTACTACTGCTGCGGAGATATTTGTATTCCATTATATTCTTATCACATCTGAAAATATTCACTATAATGAAGTACGTCATATCTGGCAGCTTAAAACAACTAGATTTTTATATTCTCTCTTTACATTATCTGGTTGTTAGGTTGTTCTGTTGGTTGCTAAGTAGTTTTTTCAAACTGCTAACCCTAAATCTGACTAAAAGTTATACAAATTGCAAATTGGGCATATGCAGTTTAAAACAACATTATTATTATTATTATTATTATTATTATTATTATTATTATTCAACATATACAATATAATAATAATAATTAATATTATCATTATTAACAATAACAATAATAATTATATTATAGTGTATATTTTATTAAAAACAACAATAATTATTATTATTGTGTTTCTTATTATATTATATATTTTGAATAAAAGCAAACCAATAATAATAATGATTTAATAAAAAAAAAAAATTAATTTCGATATAAAGTTTTATTAATAATAAAGACCTATTACATTAATATTAATAATTATAAATGAATATGTCAGTAAACTATGTGAATATTGTGAAACAAAAACAAAAACAAGCATATTCAAATTGCTCCAAATCAACACCAACGTCAGGCCACATGTAAAAAAACTGTGACTGTGTTTTCTAATGTTATTATTATTATTATTATTATTATTATTAAATATTTTAGAGTGTACTTACTGGTGGTACATGCGGAGAACATCATAGAGATAGTCCTTCTCTGCTTCATTATCAACTAGCAGCTCCACCTGCACAGCACAAACACACAAACCTCTGGTCAGATCATCACTGATCATCAGAGAAGCAATCATTTGCCCATCTTTTACCTGGTGGTGGCTAATCTGCTGTAGAAATGTTTTGAGGAAGCGTTTTGGCCAGTCAATAATGTAACACATCTCTCTCTCTCTCTCACTGAGCGAGAGACTACGACAGAAGGTCAGGAGAAGGTGGAGAGTGAGGAGGGCAGAGAAAGGAGGTGGAGGAACAATTGTGTGTCTGGAAGTCAAGCGTCTCTCAGATTGGCTTGGTCTGCTATTGTTTTTAGCTGAATGGGTCAGGTGGATCTTTTCCTGTATTGTGAGTATCATTAGTTCAGATCTGCTCCACTGAACCCGTTACTGTACCTGAGCTCATATTAAGACATTTATCAATCTAGCAGTGTCATCTTACATTAGAGTGTTGTGCATGATTATCAAAATATTGCTAGTGAAGCTAATGTGATGTGAGGTTAACAGGCTCGACAGAATAGCCAGACTTCTTAATAAAAAAATAAATAAATACAATGAATGAACGAACAAAGGGACAAAACAATCCAATAAATGTCTGGACAAACAAACTGAATGGACTGAATGAACAAACAAACAAATGAACCGATAAAACAAACAAACAAAAAAAAAATAAAAGGTCTGGACAAACACTTAAACAAACAAATAAATAGATAAATGTAATGGACTGAATGAAAAAACATAAACAAAAGGAAAAACAAAACAAACAAACAAACAAAATGGTTTGAAAACAGACAAACTAATTAATTAATTAAATGGACTGAATAAACAAACAAAACGAATGGATGAACAGAACAAACAAATAAAATGGTTTAAAAAAACAAACACAAATAAAATGGGCATTAAGAAAGAAAGAAAGAAAGAAAGAAAGATGATTGGAAAGTGGTTGGATCGATATATTTTACAATTAAATAACAGAACAACATTTAATTATTCAAAGAGGTTTTATTTAAAAAAATAATAATTACATAAGAAGTCAAATGTAAATGCAAATAAAAAACTTTAATGTTTTATTTTAATTCTGTGTTAAAAATAATTACCTATTGCCTGAATATTTCAATTATATAAAAAAATATGAAATATTCATATTAATAAGTCTGTAAACTATATGAACATTGTGTCGAAATAAAAAGCATATCCAAATAGTTCCATATCAACACCATTGTGCACTAAAAGGCTATTTAAGGGGACATAAACATGAAAGCAGATCTCTATAATTAAAATCAGCTTCATTTATTGTTAAGTTTATGCAAAGTGATTTGAAAGAGACAAATGAAAAGAAAGGTCAACAGCACAATACATTTCATGTCACAGAGACACCAAAATTAAATGCAAGCTTTCTAATATGTAGTGTGGCACAGTTTTCCCACCACCATCTACAGGCTATAAGACTGGATGAACAATAAACGCCTGGTCACACACCTCTGCCACTTCAGCTAATGCTGTGAAAAAAACTGTCCATTGTGCTACACCTCCATGCACCACACAACAGATGGTACAATTCTACAATTACACACAGGGGTCACCTGCTGTCTTAAAATAAGAATGAGCATATAAATAGGAATCAGAATTAAATAATAAAGTGTAAATAAATAATAATAATAATTATAATACTCAAACATGCAATTACAGATAAATTATGAGATAAAAAGTAATTAACACCTGTTGTACAACTATTTCCAGCACACATAGTACACCTGTCACCTCCTCAGCCAATCAGAACGCGTGCATTATGTGACGTCACACATAGCCTACATTACTAACGGTAAATTTCGCCTTTATGTGAACCTTTGACTTAAGCAAAGCAATAATAGCCTATGTCATTACGTCGAAAACATTAAACTGTACTAGTAACATGTTAACTCTAATGATAAAAACGTCTAAAACAGACAAATGATGCTATGCGTGGTCACCTTTTCAGTGCAAAACAAAGTTAACCGATCAAATGACGACGGTTTCTGTGGACACAGAAGTACCTTTCGTGTCGAAACCTGGGCGAATATCAATTTGACTTTTTTTTAAGTAATATTTAATAGCGTAAAAATGAAGAAACGTGCTCCTTCGCCATTCCTGAGCAGCGAGAGGAAACGAACTTTAGACCGATAATAACTAATAATGATAACTAAACAATCCTCGCATATTTTTAATCAGACAGTAGCCGTTTCAAAGCCCACCTTATGCCGAAATTCCCTCGCCACTTTCCGCTCCATGCTGACCGAATGGCGGGTGTTTTCCGGGTGTGTGTCGTCGTCGGTCTGTCAGTCAGCTGTGTGAGCGGATGCTGGAGTATCATCGCCGGTCATAGGTCGAGTCCTGAATCATGTCAATCAAATGACTAGATGAGGTGGAGGTTGACCAACAATTTAACGTTTTGAGAATTTCAACACTGGGCATAAACATTATGGGTAGACAAAACAGGACAGCTACTGCTTACAGTTCCTATCAACTCCTACCAGTAGTGTTTGTAATCACACAGTATGATTTTGTATTGTAATTCACAATATATTAGCCTGTGTGTGTTCTACATCCCTGTTTCTTTGTAATTATCATTATTTATTACCATGACAAAACATTAGACCTAAGACCACACACATTCACAGGATCATGTGTGTGTGTGCTCATATGGGTTCTGAGGTTAGGGCTGGTATATTCTTGTGTGTGTGTGTGTGTGTGTGTGTGTGTGTGTGTGAAGTGCTCATTTCAGGAGAAGCAGTCAGGTTGGCCCCTGCTGGTTCAGCTGTTGGCAGTGTGGTGCTCTCGGGGGGTTCGAGGCCCTTCACTGACCCAAAGGCTTACAGAGAGGGATTACAGCCTGTAATACTATCTCATCAACACACCATCAAAACACACGGACGCACAAAACTTTAGTGGACCAGATCAGAATAACTCTTCTGGCTGAATGAAGCATAAATGCATTTTAAAACAGTTGTAATTGTCAAATTTAATATTTAACATCATTGTATCCTACATTTAAATGGAACATTATAGATGCATAGAATAGAATTTTTTTTTTTTCTTTTTTTTTTTACATTTCACTGTAATAATGCCTTTGTGTTATATATTCGCATACACACACACACACACATGCACAATATTAAACTCTAAACTCTTCTCCAAGTCACTTTTGATAAAAGTTTCTGCCAAATGAATAATATTTTTAAAAAAATAGTAAGATTACGTTTTTAAAGCAGTTACCACAGGCTTGTTCGAGCCCCAACAAACGTCATCTTTATGTGAAAAAACCCCCAAAATTCATACATAATGTCTAGATTATTTCTACGATCGGTCACATGGTGATTGTCCTCTAGGTGGCAGTGTAAGAAAGCAAGTCCTGATGTCCCATTGGCGATGGTCATACATCAATCAGTCCAATCCTGCTGTGAGTTATGACACTCATGGATCATAATGCATTCAGGCTCTGCTGAGGTGATGGGCTTAGCGATGAAGAGACGGATTTCTATATGCCTACTCATATTTTATATCAAACTTTACTTAATCAAAAATATATTTCACACCCAAATTAAATGTTGTCTGTATTAACTCACCCTAATTTAATTCCAAATACAATAAATGACTTGTTGTTCAATAATGATGACAATGAACTAGTAGGAGTTGTAGTTGACTGTCACAGGCTTTTTTCAGTCGCACTCCTCCGCCCAGCACAGAAAGAGACACATTGTGAAGCTGTTGAAAGGGAACAGGCCAGTGTGTTAGTCTAGAACTTACACTAAATACTCTTGCACCTACAAATACTGTGTGTGGATCAAGGTGTGTGACTCCAGCAACTCAACGTGTGGCCTGCCCCGTGATTGAGCATAACATACGAATGAGGCATCCACAGTCTCTTGTGTAAAAACTACAGTTTGACTATTTCTGTAGAAAGTGTCAGTGGCATTGCCACAATGTGTGGTGAGAGTGGGTTTTCACTATGCTGTTGCTATGACATTGCTAAGGTGTTGTACAGTACATCGAAAGGATTTGTTCCCCATTTATTCATCTACCAGGTCAAAATCAGGCCGTTTCAGGTGTTTAGTGTTTAGTTTATCTATTATTTGTTTATTTATTTATCGATCTATTTATTTATTTAGTCTAAACTTTATCATTTAAACACTCTGAGAAGACATATTTATTTTATTTTTCTTTCTTTCTATTTATTTATTTATTGTTATTATTGGATTTTTTTTTTTATTTAACAGTTTCTTTGTTTATTAACATTTTCTGTCGGTTTCTTCTCTTTTAGTTTAGTGTCACCTGTTTATGTCACATGATATTGGGATTTTGGGTTCAGCAGACATTTCATGACCTGACACGATACATAGTACGACAAGTTTACAGCTTGCTTAATAAATGCATTAAAGGAATATTATATTTCACCTCCTGCATCATTCCATTGATCTCCATGATCATTGGCCATGGTTGGGTCTGAGGGAACAATGGCTGTGTTGATGGGACACAGGCTCCGCAGAGCTCCAGCCACCCCTCCAGCAGCCCGGCCAGCAGCCGGGGGGTTGCACTAATAGGCAGGCGGGTGGCAGGGCTGCTGGTTAAGGCTTGAGCCCTGCAGCTGTCAGCTGGCACACTCCCTACTGGCAGAGGAAGCCAAACGCCTGCTGGGGACGAAAAGGCCTTTAATCAAACACAAACTAAAATACAGGAGGAGAGTTTACCAACTCCAGCGTGCAACGGTATGTTTTATAAGCACTGTCTGGAGATTTAATCTGAATGGTTTGAGCACAATATTAATATTATACTAACCTGACTGACCTGTGGAGATTTGTTGGCTTTGATGTCCCATAATTGATGGTCACATCATGCCTAAGATTTAACTGTCATTTTGCATTATTGACACACTGTTTTCCTAATGACTGTTGTTCAGTTGCTTTGACGCAATGTATTTTGTTTAAAGCGCTATATAAATAAAGGTGACTTGACTGGGGACACCATTATACATTATATAAATGTATAAATTAAAAAAAAAAAAAAAAAAAAAACTAGTATTTTTTTTTAGATTATTCGCATCCAAAATAAAAGTTTGTGTTTACATAATATTTGTGTGTGTGTGTGTACTGTATATATATATATATATATATATATATATATATATATATATATATATATATATATATAAATACACACCCATAGGTGTGTATATTTAAGAAATACACAGTACAGACCAAAAGTTTGGACATGACTTTCATGACTATGAAAATTGTAGATTCACACTGAAGGCATCAAAACTATGAATTGACAAGTGGAATTATACATGGAATTATATACATACCAAAAAAGTGTGAAACAACAGAAAATATGTCATATTGTAGGTTCTTCAAAGTAGCCACCTTTTGCTTTGATTACTGCTTTCACACTCGTGGCATTCTCTTGATGAGCTTCAAGAGGTAGTCACCTGAAATGGTCTTCAACAGTCTTGAAGGAGTTCCCCGAGAGATGCTTAGCACTTGTTGGCCCTTTTGCCTTCTGTCTGCGGTCCAGCTCACCCCTAAACCATCTCGATTGAGTTCAGGTCCGGTGACTGTGGAGGCCAGGTCATCTGGCGCAGCACCCCATCACTCTCCTTCTTGCTCAAATAGCTCTTGATGCCTTCAGTGTGACTCTACAATTTTCATAGTCACGATAATAAAGAAAACTCTTTGAATGAAACTTTTGGTCTTTACTGTATGTATAATGTAATATATATATATATATATATATATATATATATATATATATATATATATACATATAAATGTACACACATATATTATGTAAACACAAACTTTTATTTTGGATGTGATTAATCGCAATTAATCGATTTGATAACATTTTAAGAAAATCATATAATATTTTTTTTTCTACAGACCCCTGGCACACCATGTGTGGTTCTCCTGCTGTACTGTATGTGCATCTTTAGTGGTCTTTATGATGTTTGTTTTTTTTCCCCCTGAGATTTTTTTGGGGGTTGCAGGGTATTGTGAGTGATTCTAGTTGCTATAGTGTTCTGGGTGGATTTAGAATATTACATTTACATTTATGCATTTAGCCGATGCTTTTATCCAAAACAACTTATAGTGCATTCAGGCTACACATTTTTTTTTTACCAGTATGTGTGTTCCCTAGGAATCTCGAACACACTGCGAACACAATGCTCTACCACTGAGCCACAGGAATATTATGGAATGTTGTTTTGCAGTTGCTAGCATGTTCATATGTGGCTGATAAGTTACTCTTGATTATGTTGCTAAATGGTTGACAGAGTGTTCTGTGGCGGCTAGAGTCTTCTGGCTGGATTAAGCATGTTGCTATGCAATTGCTAAGGCCCTCTGGTTTTAGCGTGCCGTTATGGAGTCGTGAGGGGCTTTTGATTTGTTTTAGCGTGCCGTTATGGAGTCGTGAGGGTGTTCTGAGTGGCTTTAACGTGCTGTTATAGAGTCGTGAGGGTGTTCTGAGTTGCTTTAGCATGCCGTTATGGAGTCGTGAGTGAGTTCTGATTGGTTTTAGCGTGCCGTTATGAGTCGTGAGGGTGTTCTGATTGGTTTTAGTGTGCTGTTATGGAGTCGTGAGGGTGTTCTGAGTGGCTTTAGCGTGCCGTTATGGAGTCGTGAGTGAGTTCTGATTGGTTTTAGCGTGCCGTTATGAGTCGTGAGGGTGTTCTGATTGGTTTTAGTGTGCTGTTATGGAGTCGTGAGGGTGTTCTGAGTGGCTTTAGCGTGCCGTTATGGAGTCGTGAGGGTGTTCTGAGTGGCTTTAGTGTGCTGTTATGAGTTTTTAGGGTGTTCTGAGTGGCTTAGGGTGCCGTTATGAGTCATGAGGGTTTTCTGTGTGGCTTTAGCATGCCGTTATGGAATCGTGAGGGTGTTCTGATTGGTTTTAGTGTGCTGTTATGGAGTCGTGAGGGTGTTCTGAGTGGCTTTAGCGTGCCGTTATGAGTTGTTAGGGTGTTCTGAGTGGCTTAGGGTGCCGTTATGGAATCGTGAGGGTGTTCTGAGTGGCTTTAGCGTGCTGTTATGAGTTGTTAGGGTGTTCTGAGTGGCTTTAGCGTGCTGTTATGGAGTCGTGAGGGTGTTCTGAGTGGCTTAGGGTGCAGTTATGAGTTGTTAGGGTGTTCTGAGTGGCTTAGGGTGCCGTTATGGAGTCGTGAGGGTGTTCTGATTGGTTTTAGTGTGCTGTTATGGAGTCGTGAGGGTGTTCTGAGTGGCTTTAGCGTGCCGTTATGGAGTCGTGAGGGTGTTCTGAGTGGCTTTAGCGTGCCGTTATGGAGTCGTGAGGGTGTTCTGAGTGGCTTTAGCGTGCCGTTATGGAGTCGTGAAGGTGTTCTGAGTGGCTTTAGCGTGCCGTTATGGAGTCGTGAGGGTGTTCTGAGTGGCTTTAGTGTGCTGTTATGAGTTTTTAGGGTGTTCTGAGTGGCTTAGGGTGCCGTTATGAGTCATGAGGGTTTTCTGTGTGGCTTTAGCATGCCGTTATGGAATCGTGAGGGTGTTCTGATTGGTTTTAGTGTGCTGTTATGGAGTCGTGAGGGTGTTCTGATTGGTTTTAGTGTGCTGTTATGGAGTCGTGAGGGTGTTCTGATTGGTTTTAGTCAGAGATGGGACCAAGTCACACATGTGCAAGTCTCAAGTAAGTCTCAAGTCTTAACCTTCAAGTCTCAAGTAAGTCCCAAGTATTTTTTTCTTGGGCAAGTCAAGTCAAGTCAAGTCACAAGCTATGTCAAGTCAAGTTCAAGTCAAGTCACCTTAATATTGTTATTTTACCTGCAGAATCTGATCTTAATAAAGTTAAAAGACAAGATATAAGTAACTGTCAGTAAATTAAAATAATTTGGATTTGCATTGTAAATACTCATGTTCAGTAAAATACATCATGGAATCAAACAAAATTGTAACTTCCTAAAATTATTTATTTTTCACTTCTGCCAACAGTGTTTGAAATGTTTTACATTTTCAACATTGAGTCCATAAAACAAATAACAGCTAAACATCCAACAGACTCCTCTCTGAACACCTCTCTCTCTCTCTCAAACACAGTTTACATACAACATTAAACTGTTACATTTCTCCTCTCTCTCTCTCTCTCTCTCTCTCTCACACACTCTCTCTCTCAGAGTATAGAATATAAATATGACGTATTTTCAGTTGTTTCATACTTTTTTGTTATGTACAGTACAGACCAAAAGTTTGGACACACCTTCTCATTGAAAGAGTTTTCTTTATTTTCATGACTATGAAAATTGTAGATTCACACTGAAGGCATCAAAACTATGAATTAACACATGTGGAATTATATATGGAATTATATACATAACAAAAAAGTGTGAAACAACCGAAAATATGTAATATTCTTGGTTCTTCAAAGTAGCCACTTTTTGCTTTGATTACTGCTTTGCACACTCTTGGCTTTCTCTTGATGAGCTTCAAGAGGTAGTCACCTGAAATGGTCTTCCAACAGTCTTGAAGGAGTTCCCCGAGAGATGCTTTGCACTTGTTGGCCCTTTTACCTTCTGTCTGCGGTCCAGCCCACCCCTAAACCATCTCGATTGGGTTCAGGTCCGGTGACTGTGGAGGCCAGGTCATCTGGCGCAGCACCCCATCACTCTCCTTCTTGGTCAAATAGCCCTTGATGCCTTCAGTGTGACTCTACAATAGTCAATAGTCATGAAAATAAAGAAAACTCTTTGAATGAGAAGGTGTGTCCAAACTTTTGGTCTGTACTGTACATAACAAAAAAGTATGAAACAACTGAAAATTTATATTCTGCACTGTATATATATATATATATATATATATATATATATATATATATATATATATATGTAATATGCACTTGTCATGATTGGGTAATCGCGGCAGCTACATTTGTTTTTCTGATTAATTGTTTTGCTCTATGAGAAAGACAAGGTAACAAAATATTCGGGGCTTATGCCCCCTTAGCCCAACCCTAGCGCCGCCCCTGGAATACGTTTTTTTGAAGGCCTGCTAGCGGATCATTAGGGGCTGTTCACATCACGTCTTCTGTGTGCGCAAGTTCGTTATTTCCAATGTAGGCGCGCGGTATGCGCGCTCATAATGGAAGCAACGCGCTCAACATCTAAACTTTTCAGAATGACGCAAGCGCACCGTAGGTCATGTGACAATAACTAACCAATCAGCTTCATCCTTTCTCGTATCAACGTTGAAAGCTCAGCTAAGATGAAGGAACAGCTGTTCATAGCTGTATATGGATTGTCATTTTGAAATGAATTTAGTAGCAGAGCTACTGCGAGCGATTTTTAGTGCTGCAAATCCATTTATCCTTTGCTGAAATTTCCGCGTTTTCATTGAGAGAGAGCGTGTCATGGATGCTTAGCAACGACAGACGCCCCAGGAGCACTTCTGCCCGAGCGCTTTAGAAAGAAGTAGAAAGCGGCGCGACTAGCGTTTTCCACGCGTTTTTAGTCGCGAACTATTGAAGACAAAAGCGATGACCCTCGGTACCTCTCAGACTGACATGTTGATGTGATGTGATATCTGATTTAAGTGGGCGTGGTGTGTGTAAGGTAGAGAGGACATGACTGATGATAGTGTCCTGATCCAGTCACGACGCTATTCTCAGCCTGCGCTCCAGCTGAGTAATCAACTTTATTTTAAAAAATAATTTATATATTTTATATTCAAAATGAAAACATGATGTAATTAACACTCAAGTCATTCAAGTCATCGTGTCTCAAGTCAAGTCAAGTCCCGAGTCTTTAACTTCCAAGTCCGAGTCAAGTCTCAAGTCCTAAAAATAGCGACTCGAGTCGACTCGAGTCCAAGTCTCCAAGTCACAAGTCCCCATGTCTGGTTTTAGTGTGCCGTTATGAGTCATGAGGGTTTTCTGTGTGGCTTTAGCATGCCGTTATGAAATCGTGAGGGTGTTCTGAGTGGCTTAGGGTGCCGTTATGGAGTCTTGAGTGAGTTCTGATTGGTTTTAGCGTGCTGTTATGGAGTCGTGAGGGTGTTCTGAGTGGCTTTAGCGTGCCGTTATGAGTCATGAGGGTTTTCTGTGTGGCTTTAGCGTGCCGTTATGGAATCGTGATTGTATTCTGATTTGTTTTAGCGTGCTGTTATGGAGTCGTGAGGGTTTTCTGAGTGGCTTTAGCGTGCTGTTATGGAGTTGTGAAGGTGTTTTGTGTGGCTTTAGCGTGCTGTTATGGAGTCATTAGGGTGTTCTGAGTGGTTTTAGCATGTTGTTTTGCAATTGCTAGAGTGTTCTGGGAGGATTTAGCAAAAGGTACAATTGCTCTGGTTCAGTCATGTCGTTATTTGTTTGCTAAAGTGTCCTAAGTGGTTTTAACATGTCAGTATGCAATTCCTAAGGTACTGTGAATGGTTTTAGTATGCAATTCCTAAGGTACTGTGAATGGTTTTAGCATGTTGCTATGCAGTCGCTAATGTATTCTGGGTGATGTTGCAGTGCATTTTGTAGGATATTATAGGTGATTTTAGCATGCTGCTCTGCGATTGCTAAGGTACTCTGAATGGTGTTAGCATGTACTGTAATTATACAGTTACTAAGGTGTTCTGAGTTGTTTTAGCTTGTTGCTAGGCAGTTTTGTGTGGTTTCTTAGTGATTACAAACACCCAGAAAATCTAGCTCCCACAGCAGACCTAAATCAGAATTTGAACTATACAGACTCTAAATGGTCATCCAACTAAAAATTTCTCAATTAGTCCAAATGGAAAAATCACACCTGTATCTAATATTATCCCCCATTCCAGGGCCGTCTATGCCTCTCAACCGTCTTAACCTGAGCTCATGTTTCGGTGGGGGTTTTGGGTGTATCTGTGCTTCTTCCAAGAGCTGGATGCTGAGACAGGCCAATTACTGAAGCTAAAAATATGGCAGCATTTGTTGTAGTTAATGGCAAAGTTACACCCAAGGCCAACTCCTGTGGCACAGATCAGATAGGGTTTCGCTGCTGACTGCGCTGAATGCCTGTCATACTGGAGTAAGGAGATGAGGGTCAGTCCAGAGACACTGCACCCTCAGAAGAGTTCAGTTACCTGCGCTATGAGATAAACATGACAAACTCAATACACTGTAAAAAAAAAAAAAAAAAAAAAAATTAAGACCTCTCCAACTGATTTTTTTCATTTGGCCAAATTTAATTAGTGTTATTTAGCGTTAGTGTTTTTATTATTTAATATAATGTACAATAATATTTTAATTATGATCTTTGATATTTATTGATCCATTTTTAATCTATTTATTTTAATAATAAATGTTATATGCATCCAACTATTAACATTTATATTGATATTAATTAATCTAAGACAAAATAATACTGCATTAATATTCATTTGTATTAAATATTGTATTACTATGTATTAATTTATTGATACAGGATATAATATGATATGAAATTCACAAATAAGTGGATACTTTTTTTTCTTTTAACACTAAAATAAAAATAAAAATATTTATTGATGTTTATTTGTTCATTCATGCATGCAAATTCTCATTACTGTAATCCAAAAATACATTTTTATTATACGTGTCTTAATATAATCACACACACACACACGTTAGCTTATTTGAGGAGTGTGCTTCCTATACAGCTCCATTACGCCAAACAAATTTGCTCCGTGCCTTATTTACTGATCCCTCCATGCATTACATCAGCACACGCCACTATTCTGTTTCTCAAAAGTTGAAATATTCATCACAACATCTGTTTAATTAAAGCCCTGGACATAATCTTTCGTGACGAAGTTTGTAGATTTAGAGCTCCGCCACAAGTTATGCATTTACGTCCCCCTCCTCTCTCTCTCTCTCTCTCGAATGTAAGTTCTTATCTAACAGTTGTTTTATTATTTATCCTCCTGGCATTAGGCTAACAGTTGCTGGTGGGCCTTCTGCTCCCCCCGGCCAGTGTCGACACCTGCAGCTGTCATTTCTGCCGTCCCCACGGCTACCCCGACCCACTCGCTGCCACGCTCCACCCCTCCTCCAGCGATGGGCCTCTTTGTAGGGCCCCTATCTGTAGAGCCCGAACCGGCCGCAGCAGAAGGTCAAACATTCACAGATACTTACTTGAGCTGCCCGGAGGAATGAATGAATGAATAGTCACTCCTGACAAGCCAGTTGTCTAAGGCATAACATTTTTTATATAAATATTTTTTTACATATATTTTAAATATTAATAAAAAAAAAAAAAAAAAAAATATATATATATATATATATATATATATTTTTTTTTTTTTCTTTTTTTTTTTTTTTTTTTAAGAAATTGATACTTTTACTCAACATGGATGCATTAAATTGATCAAGACATTTATAATGTTACAAAAGACTCCTATTTCAAATTAATGCTGTTCTTTAGAGCTTTCTACGCATTAAGGATTCTGAAAAAAAAAAGTTTTTTTAGCATGATAATAATCAGACATGTTTAGCAAATCAGCATATTAGAATGATCTCTGAAGGATCATGCAAAACTGAAGACTAAAATAATGAGGCTTTGCATGACAGACATAAACTATAAGGCAGCTACTTAAAATTGGAATAATATTTTACAATATTGATATAAAAAAGGTTACCCTAATCTGTTTTGCATTTCATATAACTACTGCTGCGCATGAAATGGATATTTTAGATCTTTCCTTTTTTAAGTTTGTTATATTTTATATTAATTATAGAATTTAGTCATTATATTTTCATCCATGTTATACACTGTAAAAAAAATATTTTTATTATTATTATTATTATTATTATTATTATTTTAAAAGAAAGATTATTGGAGTATATTTGACAAAAAAAAAATACTATTTTAAATGTTTAATTCAATGTGATGTGTGCAGTTTCTCTGTAACTACTTATGAAATTTACTAGCAATGTACTTTTAGATTCATGTTTAATCATTTATTATTGTAAAAATATGCCTGATATGTAATTATTTGGTTAATTATATTGTATATAATACTGCTATTCAGCTGTATTTATATTTACATGCAATATGTGTAACCGGGACACTATAATGTAAAATATTACCCAGACTTCCTTTGCATGACAAAGTTGCAGCTATGTCTGTTCACAGACATTTTGGCTTGCACAAGCGGCATGAATGACTGCAGCACTTTCTGAAGAACATTTGTGGATTAAAGGCTCACTCTCTCTTGGACTGGAGTCCAGTACATCCGCAGGTACAGGGCTCTTGTTTCTGCAGCTGCCGCTGGGTCTGAATTCCCTGGTGGAAATCATTGCTAGGAAATGTTTGCTTTCGCTGCACTGCTGTTGCTCCATCTGATCTCTGCAGACCTGTCAGCAACGTCTTTGACCAGAGCAGATCACACGGCTTGTGAGAAATCTCTGAAAAATATAATGAAGAAAAGGCGAGAGTTCATTAGTTGAACACAAATAATCATAATCAACATCATAACGGAAACGAATCAAGTATTTTAAAACTTTAAAAGGATACAAATCCTTTTAGATTAATAAGGTATTGAATTCATGAGATTAATATGTTGGTTTTATTGTATTTAATCAATTAGATTCATTAAATAACTTCTGTTCCATCACAATTCCATTACATAATTTGACGTTACAATGGTTTATTCTGTTCTGTGACAGATTTCTGGTACCATTTTTTTTTTTTTTTTGATGGGTTACATCATTTTACCCAAGTTTAAAACATAATCCCCAAAAAAAAAAAAAAAAAAAAAAAAAAAAAAATATATATATATATATATATATATATGAATGATTTGTAATAGTTGTAGTTTTGTTTGTATATTACTGCATATATATCCAAAAATGTGTGTAAAGGCTACTTATGATTACTTACAAAAACTGATGAGTTCAGGCTATTAATAAAAATAATGGAGTTATTACCTTAAAAGCTATTTCTGTATGACCTGAACCTTGAAAAAATGATGTGATGCAATTATGCAAATATTCCCAAACTGTTTTTGTCAGTCAAAATCCTTTGACATACAATATTTACTTGAAGTCCCCCTAATTTCTATATTTTCACCGTACATGTAAATTAATTATTAGATTTTCAGCAATTTAGGTCTAAAGTGATTTAAAGTAATCTAAAATTACCTAAACTGAGTAATCTAGATTACATTGCCGCCTACAATTTGTAATCAGTAACAGACTACAATTTGTAAGTAATGTACATTGAGATTATATGGTATATTGGTACGTTGTAAACATGATTTGGTTCATTCCTTCTAATGCTGATTAAATGCCAAGCTTTATAATAAACATCAAATGACATATGAATATAAACAGTGTATATAATAGTTCTGTAGCCTGCATTGTGCACATGAAGCCAGATTAGCACATTTAGCTATGGCAAACATGATTACAGGCCGTGAAGGAAAACAAAGTGAGGTGAGCATCTCCAAACCTAAAAGCATCCTAAAACCACAATGTTGGATTGCAAATAAGCATTACTGGGTGTGGCCACTAATAAAGCCTCCCACGTGTCAGGACACTGTCACTTACCGTGACAATAAAACATCCAGTAAAATCACCATTAGCCTCGACCCGGCCCTACTAAGAGACAACAGCAGCTTCTCCCAGATGGTTTTTTACTTGATTCAGGTTTAACATACACACATACAGAGTCTACACTTGTCCACACTTGTCCAACTCAGTGAGGAGATATACACAAGTTTCATTTATCTTTGAATACAAGGGCATTGGTGTACGGTTTCACACTGTTTAAGCTGAAGTCAAGACATCTGTATCTTCAGCAAAGCTGTAAAACAGTTGTCTTTCAGCAACGCTAATGCTAAGGCTAATGCTAACGCAGCAGAATCCAGCACAAACCTTCCCAAAACAGGGAATTCATACAAATAAAAAAAAAGAAAAAAAGAAAAACTAGTGGCTTTGAATTTATGACTCCAAGAGTCTTACTCATCAGGCCACATGGGATTTCATGGTCAAGCTTAAGGTACAGTAAGAACACAGACCACAAAACACATGGAATCGATCTGTTTTTACTATAGGTAGAAACCCAATTCTTCCAGCCTTGGCAAGATCCAGGAATGTACACCAAATGAGCGTACAGAAGCAATGACACGGTGTCCTGGGATTCCTGTTGACTGAGTTGTACAGTGTGTGCTGGATGATGAAATCAGGTTTGGTAGAACTGTCAATCTTACATCTCTGTGAACCTGTTGTGAAATCTTTCTTTACGTGAAATTCCAGATTGCGTGAAATATCGTAAAAATAAAGGTTCCTTATTGGCCACAGTGGTTTCATGAAGAATTTTTAACATCCATGGAGCCTTTCCATTGCACAAAAGGTTCTTTATAGTGGAAAAGCTTCTTTAGATCAATAAAATGTCCTATGGACTAAAAAAAAAAAATGGTTCTTTTAAGAACTGTTTCCTAAAAAGGTGGGCAACCAAAAATGGCTCATCTGTAGCATCACTGTGAAAATCCCCTTTATGTACCTATTGCAATGACTTTATGAAATGTGACTTTATATTTACTGTGGCCTTCTACATAGAATTTACGGCAGTTTCCAGCTGAAGGGAACATTACTGGCAGTAAAACACCAAATTCCTGTTCAAACAAATAATGATTAAAGATCATAAGATTTACTGTATTGTCATGCAGTTCTTTGCACAATACTTTGCTATGACCTCAAAACACTTTTACCATAGTGCATGATTTGTAAACTATATGTTTTGATGTTTGCATCACATAAACAGCTCCATATGTATGGCTTTTCTGCTGTAGTAAACTTGCTTGATAGCGTACCTGGTGCAGCACTGCACTTGTGAACTCGAACGCTTCAGTATGAGTCCTATGAAACATGATTCACGATTTACATTTTGTTTTGTCAATAACAACTTTTAAGCTTAGGATAGAGTTTAGTTAAGTGGTACGTTATTTTCAAAAGTGCGCTTTAAGTGCAGTGCTGTGTAGCGATACATACAACAACCAGTGTAATGCAATGTTACTAGATACAAGTTCATCTGTTTCATTTCACTTTGAAAGTGTTGCAAAATGCCCAACATGATATCATTTTGCAGAAATAATATTACGATTTTCAATTGTGTAAAGAAGCAGCATGAACATTATTCAAAATATCTTCTCTTGTGTTCCACAGAAGAAACCAATCCTAAAAGAAACAACATGAGGATGAGTAAATCAAGAGAAAATTAGAACTGTTTCATTTTGAGGTGAACTCGTTCTTGACCTGCTTTGGTAGCCTGACAAGAAACACTGCTGTCTCATAGACTCAATCTGAAACGGAGCATCGGAGGGAAGGTGGAATCATAGCGAAACGTTGGCATTCACCTGCTGCAGCTGTCGCTAAAGTACCAGGCAGCATTCATCACGCTAACTCATGGCACAACATCAGTGGAGAGATAGTAACTGGTAAAGGACCACACGATTGCCACGGCACGCAGATTTCAAGTGCGAAGGGAGCAACATGTGCACACAAAAGTCTTTCAGAGCCGCAGAAATCCCGCCGCTCTGCTGCGAGGGCTCGAGTTACCTACACAATTTTCAAGGGGGTTTAACGTCTTCCTGTGGAAATCAATATATTCTGTGTGTTAAAATGATTCACGTCCATGATAGAAGCCATGCTTGATGCCACCGCTGAAATGCAGTACTTCAAATACTCATTCAAACTCTCTTCTGACATGAGCTGGAGTTTCATTCAGGGATCAACTACACATCTTCCCAATTTAAAGGACTAATTAAGCAAAAAATTTAAGTGTTATGCTATTTTGAAAAATCTTCATGCAGCTATGCGTCATTCAAAGACAGTTTTGTGTCAGTCCAAAAAGTCACAAAAGCATCTTATATCTTATATTTATACACTATATTTTGAGTCTTCTGAAACCTTATGATAGCTTTAAGTTAGAATTGGAAGCATAATGAACAAATCATCTAGGCAATTAGTTTTCTGGAAAGAAATAAGTAATCCTCAAAATGAAATAGTCCTATTACATTATATTGACCGCAGCGCAAATTTCAAGATGAAATTTTGTAAATATTTTTGTCCACGTGCTAATTTGTTTTGTTTTGTCTGCTGTTTACTTCAAATTTGAACTTAACGTAAAAAAAATTGGAGGGTTCTAATAATAAATAAATAAATAAATTAATTAATTGTATATGACCTCAAGTATAAATTTTTAACAAAAATATAAATAAAATAAATTAATAAATAAAAATAAATGTTTGTTAGGCCAACTTTGAATGTTGAGTTGGATGTGTTTTTTGAAATAAAAAAAAGTGTTGAATATTTAAGTATTTTAAGGCCGTGCACACAGATTGACTATTTTATAGACAGAAGTTGGAAGAAAACGTAATTTCCCAGAATTCCATTAACTGTTGAAAGTCTTCACATATTTTTGGAGATCAACTCAATTGCATTTACCAGGTCACCTCAATACAAAACAAATGGATTTTTAAAGGGTTTACGATTTTTGTACTCTGTAGCCATCAAAAGTTTGTGATTTTCATTAATCACGATAATCTTCACAAATAAACACAACCTTTATGAATTTTGAAGTCTAAATATAATTGTCAAAACTAAATGACGGCACTAAATGAACTACATTAACACCACCATTATGCTTTCATCAGCTCTTTCAGTTTTTATTGCGTCTTCGTTTTCCCTGAAAGTTTGAGTATCGCACAATTAGTGAGTAGATGAGCTTTATCTGCTTGCTGAGATGATGCTAAATATTATTAATGTCAACAACCTCTTTAGTACCATTTAGCCACTTGTTAGCAACTGCCTTGTTCAAGACAATTAATAGGTAAAAAAAAATACAAGGGTTGTAGTTCTTTCTCTTACTAAAGCCATTGAGTAGAGAGACTTTTACCATTGTCTTCCAATTTTCAAATACATTTTTTGCTTCAAATCAAAGTTTTGTAATGTTGTGAGTCACCGAATAGCTGGTTGGTTTGGTTTTGGGTTTATCACAAACAAACCTTTAAAAAAACCTATGGGAAAAAGGAATAAAAATAAATAAATGAACATAGTTCCAAAACCAACTGCGCAAAAAACTGACTGAATGCACTAATGCACTACATTACAATTCACTTCCTGTTATTCCAGTGGAACTTCCTGTGGGATGCAGCCAATTTAAATTCCAACCCATGAACTGAATTCTACAACATTTCCTATGACATTTGAAAATAAAAATCCTGCGGATAAATAGATAACAATGTGAGAAAAGACAAAATGATGCAATATCCTGTAACACAGCCGCTCATTATACACAAGCAGCATTCTTCACTATTATGAATGTGCTTTCAAACAACAGGCCAATTACCCTGTCGAAAACTCTGTTTCTCTGTTTAATGGTCAGACCGTGACTCATGGCCGACTTCTAAGTCCATGTCAAAAGAAAGTACCAGGGGGTGCGTGAGGACTTTTGGTTGTGTAGGGTTAATATGACCCATGGGGGAGCTTGAACCCCCTGCATCCACTCCACACACACTGTACCAGCCTAATCCTCCCAAAGCAAACGGATTAAGTATAATTTGCACCACAGCTGTCCGGCCTGGAAGAAACAAGAAATTGTGCTCCACATGTTCAGCTGCAAGAACAAATGTCACGGAGTGAACGAAAAAAACAAAACGCCCCATGAAAAAAGCAAGACGAACAGAAAATCCCCCCGCAGCGTGCTCGGCCCGTCTATCTGAACACGTGTCAGTGGGTGTCATGGTCTTCAAGTCGGGGATGTTGCTGGCGCATCATCCCATTTGATGCATTAACTGTGAAGGATTACTGAGGGGTCGGAGAGTTGTGGCGTCTGCTGTGCGGGTTTGCGATTTCGCGCATAGAAGCTGCGTAGATCTCCCGTGAGACGCATGATTAAAACGCTTCATAATTACGCCTTTAGTCAAAGACAGCTCATTGCTGGAGCTGCCAGAGTTCAAGGCCATCTAATGCATGGTTGCTGGCACACACATAGCCCACTCAGGCATCATGGGAAATCTGACGCCCGTTTATAAGCAAGAAGGCTATGAGGTCTGCATTTACAAACATTTGTGATAAAAAGGGGTAATTCTGAAAAGCTTGGTACTGTGTTTGTGAAATTTCATCCCTGCAAGATTTCGAGTGGTTAACTCTAAGTGGTATTATTGGAAAGTGGAAGCATTTAGGAACAGCAGCAACTAGACAAGAAAAGTCAAGTCACAGAGCAGTTTTGAACTCATTCAAAACCGGGATATTAGCAATAACCTGGTCGCGCACGGCCATGTAAACACCGGCAAAAACCCGGATATACTCATATCCCAGTTTTTAAATACCAGGATATTGTACCTGGGGTACCCCTTTTCTAACCCGAATATATTTGGTCTTGTAAACGCGTTTTGGCATATCCCCATCAAAATGTGTGTTCTGCGCATGTTCTATTCGCAAGGAATCTTGGTCTTTTGAGTCTTTGGATACAGGAAGAAGGATCGGAAATGACGCATATTGTGTCTTACGTTTAGACGCTAATCGTGCGTCGCCGTTTACATCGGGATATTGGCGACTGATTACACATTCCATGAATACAGGAGTAACTCTCTCTGCTCACGCATGTAAACGGGTTATCCCGAATGTTTCAGAAACCCAAATAGTGACCTTAACCCGACCATAACCCGAATTTTAACAGCTTGTAAATGTAGTCACTGTTATCGTGCCACTCTTTACCGGGTGTTTTGAAGGCACATCAACATTTGTGACGAAAAAAATATGTGCAAACTGTAATGAAGCATAGATCAGTTAGTTCCTCACTAGCCGCGCTGAAGCTGAGATCGTTCGCCAGTTTAAGTGAAAGTTATGTAAATTAAATTTATGCATTTAGCAGACGCTTTTATCCAAAGCGACTTACAGTGCATTCAGGGCATCAATTTTTACCTATCATGTGTTCCCGGGTAATGAAACCCCCAACCTTGCGCTTGCTTGCTTGCTAACGCAATGCTCTACCAGTTGAGCTACAGGAACACTATTATGTGCCTAGCGTTTTCGACTCGTACATTACACGTCACATCCTGATTTCATGTGTCATTATGAGACCTTTAAAGGTTGTTTGTGAACGCATGCACAGATTCTGGGGATAACACTGGCAGTGTGAATGAACCAAAATCTAACGATCCAGGAACAATTGCCGGGACACAATACCAATGTAGAACGAACACAACTTTAGTTTGTGTTTACCAAGGTAACCAATAATATGGGATATTTCTGAAATATTAGTTTTTTTCTTGATAATATAATTAATAATGAGGACAAAAAGCTAAATTAAATTATAAAAATGCAGCATTGTAGTATAATTTTCTATGGGAGTCTCAGACTTCTGGAACCACTCTATGTTTCTTTAGTTTTTTAGGATCGGGCAGCTGTGTGCTTATCGCCCAGATCTGCTGCGGGGTTCATTCCCTAGTCAGTGCAGCTCTAATGCTGAATTTAGCTGCCTGGCACGGGCACAGGGCGCTAGAAAGCGAGCGGTGAACATCCAGACCCTCTGAAATTTTATGGCAGGCAAAAAGCATGGAGCCGTAGGTATGGCTCTCGGCACGGGGCCGAATCCTGGAGTGCTGCTCTACCACTGCTCATGAGGGACTGATCATTGAAAATGCTTATATTGACTGTAGACCCCATACTGCAGATTACTAGACATGCATCAGACTGGAAGATTACAGAGCCTGAGAGGCGCATTTACCCATGAATGCCAGGAATGGCTTTGGTCTCAGTGGGCATTATCAGCTACTGAGACAGACATGCCAGCCGACAACAGGACACAACATCATGCCGTCCAAAAGCATATGCCTGAGGTTTGATGACCCTTGACCTTTGCTTGATTTAGCACAGGCCTTTTAAATAATAAAAACATTTGGGTGGTGGTAGGTGCATCATTTATTTCACTGGATTAAATGTCATTAAAGTTCATTTGTAAAAACAACAGCTAGATTTTTTCCCTTGAACAGTGTGATTTCATTAATTATTGCAGTAGTTCATATGTAAAATGTGGTTGCAGCATCAAGATCATTTACTATTTCTGCTCAGACAATTACATATTGACAATATGTATTATCTATAAAACATTAAATGCCATCACATTTATTTTACATATTTATGTAATCTGACATTTGTTCGTTCAAATCCTTAAATTTAGATAAGAGCAATTCATTAAAATTGCTTCATATGCTAAATGCATAAATGTAAATGTAAAATATAAATTTTATATATATATATATATATATATATATATATATATATATATATATATATATATATATATATACATACGATGAATGCCATTTAAAAAATAAATTAATTGAGTTTCTGTCAAAATCATTGTATTTGGTCGGTAATGAAAAATAAATTTTTAATTTCAAAAGGTGATATTTGCAGTTATCGGGTCATGTTTTCTCCCTTTTTTTCCAAACCGTGACTAACGCCAGTCTCCATTTTTTGCAGAATGTGATATATCAGCTCAACCAATCACAGCGCACCATTCCACACTCAGAGTCCACACTGTAAACCAGGGTTCCTCAAATCTTGTCCTGGAGGGCCAATGCGCTGCTGAGTTTAGCTCCAACCCTGATTAAAATCACCTACCTGTGATTTTTTAATGATCTTACAGATATTGATTAGCATGATCAGATGTGTTTGATTAGGGATAGAACTAAACTCTGCAGGAAAGTGGATCTTGTGGGTCAGATTTGAGGATCCCAACAACCAATCACAGTGCACCATTCCACGCACTCTAGACAGTAATGGCGGTGCTCTGAATACACCCGGCATCCTAGTTTTCCTCATCTACTTTGTACTTTTTGATTAGCAAACAAGGGCTGCATGATAAATCACGTATGATTGTCATGCACATCTTGTCAGTAAAGCCGGTTCTGTGAATGATAGTACCGGTAAATCTCCATCACGTGCTTTCAGATGGAAATTATTCATATGCATTTAATACACAGAGCTGTAGATCATTGACAAGCTACGCTATATCACATACATTAGATGAATCACATTCGATTATGAACGCGATATTGCGTAGCTTGTCAGTGTTAGTGTTTTTATGAATGCCATTTATGTTTTTGTTAATACAGCACACAGCACTCATTTTTAAGTCGCTTTGGATAAAAGCGTCTGCTAAATGATTAAAGGTAAATGTAGCACTAGTCAACTAAATGAATGTAACATGGCAAAGATGAATGCACTTTTGGAAGCTGAATGTAAGGTAAATGTCTTTTTGAAATTTCTGTGATGTAATGTGATTTTGTTAATGTTCTTGTTCATGATGACATTTTATTTTATTGCTGTAATTTTTATTTATTGCATTAATAAGATGACCCATTGAATTCATTTTGGAAGCGATGACTGATGATTGTATTTTTAGCCCAGAGCCTGTATATGATATTGAGCAAGTTCAGAGGCTGTCAGATGTAACTTTTATATTGATTCAATGGATTTATTGCATTTTGAGAAAAAAAAAAAGAAAAAAGTATAAAGGATTTATTGCATTTTGGGGGAAAAAAAAGGTAACATTTTATAATACATCTTTGAAAAAAACAAAATCTGAATTTCAATCTTTTAATGTTATTATAACCTAAATCAAAAATGATTTATTGCGTTTTGGAACCAAACTTTTTATATATATATTATATATATATGTTTAATATATATATATATATATATATATATATATATATATATATATATATATATATGTTTATATATGTGCATACTCATCAAGGATGCATTCAATTGATACAAAAAGTGGCTGTAAAGACAATTTATCAAATTTCTATTTCTATTTCAACTTGAATCCTTGGTGAGCAGAAGACATTAAAACATAAATAATTGCACCCACCCCAACAGTACCTGTTTTTAAAAATTATTGTATATCACTTGGTTGTAGCCTTACATACAATTTAAAAAAATTGCAGATATCTAAACTAATCTTAGATTATCTTAAAATGTGTGTTTTGTGATCCAGTACAAGTTCAAGAAAACAGAAAAAGCATTTAAATGTTTCAGACCCTACTGTGAGGAGTCATTCGTATCAAAACGCCCCCTTGTGGACAGTTGTTTAACTATGACTCTATGAATAATTAAATATGTACTGTAGCTTTCATAAGTGTATGCAACTTGACATATGTTTCTGCTACATAAATATATATATATATATATATATATATATATATATATATATATATATATATATATATATATATATATATATATATATAATAAGATACAGAATTAATGAATTAATGTCACAACTTTATCTCTTTCAAATGTTCTTTTGACATTCCTGTTTATCCACTAGAAAAACAAAACAACAGCAAAGCTGTTTTCAGCATTTATAAAAATAACAAATGTTTGAATTACTGAACTTCTGAACGATCATCTGACACTGAAGTAATTCGGCTTTGCATCATAGGAATACATTTCATTTGGAACTAGTTTTTAATTAGAAAATGCTTATTTTAAATTGTAATAACATTTCACAATAATTCAGCTTTTACTGTATTTTTGATCAAATAAATGCAGCCATGGTGAGCAAATACATATATTTTTAAACTTACTGACCCTTTCCATTTAAAAAATATAATGAACACTGTTTAATGTTTATCAAAAAAATTGAATCCAAATTTTAAGATAATGTTATTTAAATAGCCCACTCTTCTGACCTTAATTACACTAATGATAAAAGTCTTATACCGTTAAAACAGAGTAATACACTGAATATTCTCTGTTAGCCAGATTTGATGTTGATTTGACAGGATTAGGAAAAGAAGGAGGCAAAGGGCTGTGTGGTGTGAGAAAGCTACTCAGATTTAACATGTGTAATCCTGTCTAAGTCATAGACCCAGAGTGCATAGCTGTTGCTTTTCTTTCAGCTTAAGTAGTCTGGTCTCAGAGACACCTCGACATTTCCACCCAGCCCTCCCACACATGAATGAAAGCAAAACAAATCAGCGCTCACGTTCATATTCTATTCATAAAGAATAACAAACCTATTAAGATTGATGATCAACTATACATATCAAACAATTGCTGGCCCCAGATGCACAGGATTATCTACTTTAAACTCATTACGTTCACATCCTTCGCCTAATCTCTCAATTCCCATTGTAATTCCAGCCCAGGATCACTTTTCCATATTAGACGGCCTGTTTGCCCACAGGATTTATTGATGCTTTTGTTTCGGAGGCTGGAAACAAAAGGGCCTCACCGTGAGATAAAAGGCAAAGCGTGATGTATTCGATTAAATGCTCCAGACAATAATATCGAAAGAACAGAAAGAATAGGTGGAGAACCATGGAGAACTTCGGAGGAAAAACTTCTGACACACACTTTGAAGTGGGAACTCTTTGGATGAGCACAAAATCCTGTGTGAAACCCAATCGCTTTATTAGCATCTTATAGCATTTTTAATAGCGTTGTGATATCGATTAGATTTGCGCCCATGAAGTACCAGTCCATCTGGTCCATCTGCCCCGCTTTGCATCAAAGACCACAAGCTGTCAAATGCTACACTTGTCCTATTAGAGGAAGGATGTGAAATACACACTTAACTATTAGCACATGAGAAAAAAATAGCTGCTAAACTTAAACAAATGCTTGATCATCAAAAACACATAGTTTCAGAAATCGTCTCTCCGCTGTTTTGTTGAACTAGTCATTATTTTCCCAACATTCTGACCAGTGAAATAATGAAGTGTGAATGTGTTGAATGTTGACAACGATTTAATAATGTAACATACTAGAAGATTAGAAGGCTACTGAGGCTACTGAGGCTTTTAGAACAATATACAACTTAAAAGACTCTTTTAGCAACACAACCTGTTTAGATATGTTAATCTGAGTTAACAAAGTTCATTAAAAATAATAGGATTATTAGGATTTTTTATTATTATCTGAAATTATAATCTCAAATTGGAGGCAGGAAAACAAAAACAGAATAAACAAGCATTTGAACAACTATGTCTGGAAATACCTGCATTTGTGTCAAAAAGGGTTGTACATTTATTTTAATTTCAAATAAAACCAAAAACATATTTCAGCAACACCCCCCCCCCCCCCAAAAAAAAAAAAAAAAACTTACAAACCTCTCATATTACCTCATATAATTTTTTTCCTAAAAAAATAAATAAAATGCAAACATGTCTAATCTTTCTCATGCATGTTATATCTAGCTAAAATAAGCACAAATATCAGGGCAAGTCTGTAACGATCTGTAATGACTGGGACACAGGAGACGAGAGATCCAAAAGCAGTGTAAGCTTAATGGGAAATCAGAATCAAAACAAGCCAGGGTCATAACCAAACATCAGTCCAAAAACAGACAAACAAGAACAGGAACTTGAAATATAGGAACGCAAGGAAACCAGGTGACGGAAAGTAAGGTCTCCATGAAACAAACAGAAACAACGGTTTAAATAGGAAGGGTAATGACTATGAAGTGAACACACCTGAGTGCAATTAACAGGAGTGCAGTTACTGTGATGAAGAGACAAGGCCTTGTGGGAATTGTAGTGCCTGCGGTGAGTTGCCTTTGGGGAAGTCAGACCACAAGTGGAGACCCAGGGAAACACAGACCAGACACCGTGACATTACCCCTCTCCTCTACCAGATGCTCCACTCGAACATAAGGACAACCCAAGGAACACAGAGACCAGGAGGGAGGTGGAAACAAAGGAGGGAAACAAAGACAGGAAGTGCAAAAAAATCAAAAACAAGGAGACCAGGAGGGAGGTGGACCGGTGGAGGACCAGGGGGAGGGACGGAGGTCCAGGTCCATAGAGGGAAACAGAGACTGGAAGTGCAAAAAACAAAAACAAAACAACAACAAGGCAAAAGGCCAGGAGAGAACAGAAAGTTCAGGGGCCCAGGGCCGAACCAACAGGGCAGGAATCCAGGGTGGAGCAAGGTGGAACTGGAGCCATGCGGTCGAGACAGAAACCCACCAGGGCGGTGCAAAAGACAATCACATCCGTGCGGTCGAGACATAAGCCCACTAGGGCGGCGCAAAAGACCAAACACAGCCGTGCGGTCAAGACATAAGCCCACCAGGGTGGTGCTGAAGACCACCACAGCCATGCAGTCGAGACATAAGCCCACCAGGGCGGCGCAGAAGACCACCACAGCCATGCGGTCGAGACATAAGCCCACCAGGGCGGCGCTGAAGACCACCACAGCCATGCGGTCGAGACATAAGTCCACCAGGGAGCGGCGCAGAAGACCACCACAGCCATGGGGTCGAGACAGAAACCCACCAGGGCGGCGCAGAAGACCACCACAGCCGTGCGGTCGAGACAGAAGCCCACCAGAGCGGCACCGAAGACCACCACAGTGGGATCGATGACACAGGAGAGCAATTCTGGTTAGGCAAGTCTGAAACAGAGAACTTGAACAGGTTAAGGGTGGCCTCCGTGGCCACGACAGGATAAGTCGAACGCTCAGAGAGTTCAGCAGAGACGTGGAGAGGCTCTGGCAGTTCAGTAGAGACGTGGAGAGGCTCTGGTAGTTCAGCAGAGATGTGGAGAGGCCCTGGTAGTTCAGCGGAGACGTTGGAGAGACTCTGGTAGTTCCATGGTGTTTTGACTGGATTCAGGAAGATCAATGGTGACTTGACTCTGCTCATGAAGATCATTGGTGACTTGACTCTGCTCATGAAGATCATTGGTGACCTGACTTTGCCCATGAAGATCAATGGTGACTTGCATTTGCTCATGAAGATAAATGGTGACTTGCCTTTGCCCATGAAGATAGTCAGTGACTTGACCTTGCCCATGAAGAACACTGGTGACTTGACTTTGCCCATAAAGATCAATGGTGACCTGCCTTTGCCCATGAAGATAGTTGGTGACTTGACTTTGCCCATGAAGAAAACTGGTGACTTGACTTTGCCCATGAAGATATTCGGTGACTTGACTTTGCTCATGAAGATAGTAGGTGACTTGACTTTGCCCATGAAGAACACTGGTAACTTGACTTTGCTCATGAAGAATACTGATGACCTGACTTTGCCCATGAAGAACACTGGTAACTTGACTTTGCCCATGAAGAACACTGGTGACTTGACTTGATTCCTGAGTTCTAACTGTGGTAGTGCTTAACTCATGAGTGTCAATGGTGACTTGACCTGACTCTGGAGTGTCAATGGTGACTTGACCTGACTCTGGAGTTTCAATGGTGACTTGACTTGGCTCTGGAGTGTCAACGGTGACCTGACCCGACTCTGGAGGGTCAACGGGAACCTGACTCGACTCTGGAGGGTCAACGGGAACCTGACTCGACTCTGGAGGGTCAACGGTGACCTGACCCGACTCTGGAGGGTCAACGGGAACCTGACCCGACTCTGGAGGGTCAACGGGAACCTGTCTCGACTCTGGAGGGTCAACGGGAACCTGACTCGACTCTGGAGGGTCAACGGGAACCTGACTCGACTCTGGAGGGTCAACGGGAACCTGACCCGACTCTGTAGGGTCAACTGTGGCTGTCATCTTGTGCAGAGGCGCTGGACAGGCGGCCATCTTGTGCCATGGCTCCGGGCCAGCGGCCATCTTGTGCAGTGGCGCTGGGCCGGCGGCCAACTTGTGCTGTGGTGCTGGGCTTGCGGCCATCTTGCGCAGTGGCGCTGGGCTGGCGGTCCTCCTATCTGTAGACCCCGGTCTAGAGTCGGCCATCCCACCAGGAGAGACAGGTGTTGCTGGGGTATCCCAAGGAGACCGATGTTGTAGGTACAAAATGAACCCCCAAAAATCAAAGGCGTCCAGCTGATCCATCTCCCTTTCTGGCACAGGATTATCCAGAACGGTGTTGAAAAGGTCTTTCAGGGCCGCATCATTATATCCCATTCCACCCGCCAGGGTCCAGAACACTTGTGCCATACCACCCACCTCATTCCCCTCTTGACTGAGGGTGGTTAATCTGAGGAATTTTGCCCTCTGCTCCTCCACACTGGCTTGGGAATGGACACAAAGTTCCACACCACTGGATCTAGACATAATGGAGTCCTTCTGTAATGATCTGTAAAGATTGGGACACAGGATACGAGAGATCCAAAAGCAGTGTGAGTTTAATGGGTAATCCAAAATCAGAATCAAACCAAACATTAGTCCAAAAACAAACAAACAAACAAACAAGAACAGGAACTTGAAATACTAGGAACGCGAGGAAACCAGGTGATGGAAAGTAAGGACTCCATGAAACAAACAGAAACAGACTGGTTTAAATAAGAAGGGTTATGACTATGAAGTGAAGACACCTGAGTGCAATTAACAGCAGTGCAATTACTGTGATGAAGGGACAAGGCCTTGTGGGAATTGTAGTGCCTGCGGTGAGGTGCCTATGGGGAAGACTCAACTTAGAATCACTATGAAAGGATACTGTAAGCTGCTGAGGCATAAGCCAAGGCAATAGAGTCAGCTGTTCAGTGCGATGGTCTCTGCCCTCATAATTGGCAGTCTTTTAGAGTGGCCTCTGAAGCATACAATACAAAGAGCTGTTCTGAGTGCCAAAACGGGCCAGAGCACTCAATGTACACTCTAAGAGCCTGAACCGGGCAAAGTGGATTGTGAGCCTGTTCATCCTCTGAATTAGGAAGCGCTAGCAGGGTAATGACTTGTGCTTTGAACACAGTGGTGACCACTTTAGGCACATTGCCATCTTGGAATGGAGGGCCCTGCAGGAAGCAGTAAAGACTCATGTCAAGGGGCCATGCATGAAGGTTCCAAAGCTTTGGCTGGGAATGCCAAATCATGCCTCTCGCTTGAGAGAGGAGGTTACTCCTCAATGGTATCGGCCAGGTGGCTGCCAATAGTAGCTGAATCAACTCAGAGAAACATGTCTGATTCCTCCAGAGTGGGGCCACCAGGAGGACTGAGCACCTGACTTCCCTAACCCGTCTGATGACCTGAGGAAACAGGGAACTCGGGGGGAAGGCATACAAGTGAGCGTTGGGCCAATTGTGGGCCAGGGCATCTCCCTGCTTCAAGAAGTAAATTGGGCAGGGAAATTTCATTTGAACCATCTGGGGATGTAGTCTCCATTCTCCTGGTGCTACATGGGCCCTGGACAGCATATCCACTCCTTGGTTCAGTCCTCTCAGCACATGTACTGCTCTCAACGAGAGGAGAGTGGATGCAAGCTTTCTTTGAGGGCAGTGCAGCCTCAGCAGTAACTGACTCTCTCCTTTTGACCCTCTCTGCATAGGGATCAGGACCAGCATCATGGACCAGCGTCGTTTGTGGGAAGAGTACCTGACGCTTAGGAAACTGGTAGAGTTTTGCTGCCTGAAGGTGATGTAAAAGCCCAGGCTCAGGTGAGGTGGCAGAAGTAGCAGAGTGAACGTGCACTGTATAGGGGGTGTGCCATGTTTTCCCCTGGGAATCGAACCCAAAACCTTATGCGCTGCTAATACAATGCTCTACCATATATATATATATATATATATATATATATATATATATATATATATATATATTTTTTTTTTTTTTTTTTTCATTTTTTTATTATTATTTTTTTAAATACAAAAATGTCTTTTGACAGTATGATAAAAAAGGTCAACATTGTGGAGGATATACATGTAATATTGTTTTACAGACTAAATAAAATATTTACAAAATAAAAAAGTTAATTGTGAATTTTTATCACAATTCTGACTTTTATTTTTTTATCTATTTGTTTTTTCCTCAAATTGTCGGTCAGTTCATTGTCCCCATCTTATTCAACAACCATTTGAGAATCTACTAAACTGTGAGCTGGACTCAAACGGGAGGTCTGTTGATAAACCAGCAGCACAATCCTGTCCATTAATTAACGTGGTCTCTTGAACCCATTCACTCCTTACAAGAGGTATGCAAACATCTCCTCGGCCAGCTCTGATTTCAAAGTCAAGTCCAGAGGACCAGCTGTAGACCATGGGACAATTTCATCAGCTTTTTGAAACAAAAGCTGGGAAGGCTTGTTTGAGCAGAACTGGGCAAAAGAGTTGGAGAGAGAAAGAGAAATAGAGCAAGCAAAAAGGGAAAAAAACAACAGTGATGTCTGAGACATTGCAGATGTCGTGCTGAATCTGCTAGTGGCTGTTGACAGTTTTTTGAAGAAAGACAGCTTGAGAAGTTCAGTGTGTAGTGTGCTTGTACACACGTGTTTGTTCGCATATACTCACATGCACATGCATGCACTCAACACTTGCATGCTGCTAATGCAATGGTTTACGGTTCATCATGCAGCACGCACCTCTAAATGCTGTGACACAATGAAAGATGTTTGGCTGAATTAAAACGTTGCCTAATTTTTCTCTTCACCTTAACACTTTCATTCCACGTCAAGAGCTAATCAGACGAAACATTCCTTCCCAATACTTTAATCCCATTTCCTGATCAAAACAGTGTTGCTGATAGTTTCGCTTAGGCCAAATACAACTGCAATTAGCCCTAGCTTTACTTTTGTGACTTTTTCACAAATATCAGGCCAATTTTAACACAAAGTTGTCTGGGAGTTAAATTTCTTAAGGCTAAATCTACATAAATCAGGATAATTTTGAAACTGTGTTTTCATTTATACAACTTTGTAGTGTTTTTTTTTTTAATCTAGCATTTTCCAAGTGCTTATTCACATGCAAAATAAAAATAAAAAATGATAAAACAATTATATATATATATATATATATATATATATATATATATAAAACAAAAGCTCATTGAGATGATTCTGAGACTCTTCCTCCTTTTTGACAGTCAACTACAATTTGTACTTGATCCACTTTGGAAAGTATCTTCAAAAAGTTTATTTTATTTTATAATTTATTTATTAAAAATTATGACTTTTTAAGTTTTTTTGAATTGCGAGTTTATACCTTATATTTGCAAGTTACTTGAACAGTAAAGGGATCTGTTGCATCTGATTTTTTTAAGATATGAAATAGTTTTGTTTGTCAGCAGCCCAGCTATAAAGATTAGACAATGACATGTAATCATATGCACATAATCTTTGTTATTTATTTTATGATTTTCAATAACACTCACTGATTGACTTAAATAATACATTCTTAGGATATGCACAAATTTAAGAATAATAATAGTCTAAAAAGCACCTGCAGAGTTAAAAGGGGACTTCAAACAAAGTACATTTTTCATTAATCTCAAAAATCACAAGGCATTTGTGAAAATCACGCTGTGCATCTGGAACAAAATGTTTCTAAATCATAGCAACAGAAGCCATCGGAATACTGTCATAAATGCATCTATGACACCGGCCTTCACACAACAAGAACAAGTATCAGTTTACAAGCTAGAGCATCTATATTGGGAACACACACACACACATACACACTCACACACGTACACAGGTTATTTTCATGTCTGCCATGACTTCACACAAACTTTTTTGACAGGTTGGTTAATCCTTGAATGTTTGTCGCTGGAAGAACAGAATGTAAGTATGGCTGATTCAGAGCGATGACACACACACTGTTGAGTGATTACTATCAATTCTATTTTGTTCCGTTCTCATTTTTTATGGTAATTTTTTTGTCCTCAGTATGAATTAAGTGAATTAAAAGTTCAAAGAAACTCCACAACACGAGTTTAGTAATGGCTGTTTTCTGTAAGCCACCCAAATCCTGTTTTCCTCTCATGTAGTAGTCATGACTCTATTCATACTTCAGGCATAGAGTCATATCTAATGAAAGTGTGGATTACCTCACTCGATTTTGCATGGTGAGCAGGGCAGTGCTCGACGGAGACATTCTTTCCAGTTTAGTCTTCAGAAGATACTGAGCCCACCATCAGATTGAACCTCTATGCCTCAACCTGCTATTATTTGCTTCACATTATGTCATTTATGATTGTCTATCCCTTATTGAGGGACACAAGATACAATTGCTCTGTGTAATGATAGCATGCTAGAAATAGTGCACAATTTGCTATAGTAGTTGTATTAGAATTGATCTCAAAACTTCTAATACTAATTCTAAACTTAAAACAAATAAAACAAGTAACTAATGGCAATAGTAATTTTTTTTATGGAAAGTAATGCGTTATGTTACATCTGCGTTACATTTTCTAATCTGTGCTGGACTTGCTTGTATATCTTTAATATAAAAAAGTGATATTTTTGAAAAAAGTAAACGCCTTTTCAGGCCTGTCCTCCAACGAAAAAACGACCATATAGGTTGTTTGTGTAAGCACCTTATTATGACCTATATTTACGTTTTAAAGTTAAGCGCCCTCTAGTGGGCGTTAAAATAATAACAATATCGTGTTGCGTCTGTCGTCATGAAATGACGTATAACTTTCATTACCAATCAAAATACGCATTTATTTAAATGCAATGTGTGAACGTTTTACACCGATCTCACAGTAATTTGTACATATTTTACTAGGTGGCTTATTCGTTCAAATGACCACACCTAACCCCACCCCCCACAGAAATCATGCTAAATTAAGATTTATAGACCATTTACATTTTATGAGCACGTGTGTTCTCTGGGATCGTACCCATGATAGCATGATTACATTTATTATCATCGTATAACGCTATGCTCTACCAACTGATCTACACAAAACCCGAATTATAGCGCAAATAAAAGAGTACAAAACATTGATATGAATATGTCCTGTTACCGAAAGGGGCACAATTGCAGTATATGCTCTGATGGGATGTATTTCAGGTAATTGGACAAACGATCTACTGTATACAGGCGTATTGGTTGGAGGACAGGTTGGAGCATATATTTCCAACATTAATGTTGACTATTAAAAAATATATATTTCAAAACTGGAAATCAAAATATTTTTGCCATTTTTCCCATTGGACTAACCTAATTACAGAATTCATTTTGACAGAAGAACAATATATCTGCCTTTTTTGGCTACATAACATCTGAAAATAAACTTAACTTTAAGGGAAATCAAAAAAAAAAAAAAAAAAAAAAATCAGTTTGGTGGTACGCATTAGTAAAAACATCACTACATCTATGTTTCATTTGAGAAAAAAGGGCTGATCAGTGACAAAATAATGTCTTCCCACGTTTGATACAATTAGTGACAGATAAAGCCACACTCAATGGCTTTACACTGTTATTACTATACTATTACATGTTATTACATTTTGATTACTGTATATCATAATTCAAACTTGTGAGAAAAACAATGAAATGAGCTAAATGAGTGAGAAGTAAGCTAAGAGGCCAGAAGTGGAGACTGTAGCAGATAATTGTGCTGGTGGGCTCATGCAGAGAACTGTCTGTTTAGACCAGCGATTATTTATGAAAGCCATCCGGCCCCTAGGCCAGGGTTGCCACCGGGCTGTAGGGGGATAAAAAGTTGGTCATCAGGTCAAGGGCCAAGGGGAGCATGCAGTGAACAGGTGGGGCGTACAGAGGTTTCTGGAACTGACTCAGGACGTCCCACACCTGCCCTGTCTGTCAATCAACGGCAGCTAAAAGACACTGAGGTACTGCTGTACTCACACATGGTGTCTTCTACAGTTTAGAAAGAACTTCTCTGGATTTTTCTCATCCTTCAATATTTTTGTGGTCTGCACAGTATATATATATATATATATATATATATATATATATATATATATATATATATATATATATATATATATATATATATATATATATATATATATATATATATACACAAGCATATCTAATGGCTAACATCTACTTAGACTTAAAACGAAGTAAGACTAGAGTAATATTGAAATATTTTACAAAAAATTGCTTAAAATAAAATAAAATTGGAAACTGACAAAAAATTCAGGCTGCAAATTAGCTTTTTGGAGGAAAAACTAAGTGGTCAGAGAATATGACATTGCGTTTTGAACCATAATGATATAAGTACTATTAATCTTCTAAAAACAATTTAACCGTACGAGAACCGTAAGAAATCCATTTGTTAGTGAAGTTTGTTTTTTTTTACTGGGGAAAAAATGCTCCAGTAGGCAATTGTGATCTAAAAAATATGCAATTTAGAAATGATTCTTGCAACAAAATATGACATTAGACCCAAAAGATGAATCAAGAAACCAATGACAAACATCTATGAAAAATGCATGGATACAAGCATATCTTTACAAACACTTTCAGATCAAATCCCTCATGGTTCCTCTGGGCGACAAGGAGGTTATTAGTTGAATTTCCTCTCATTTCCTTTCCTTCTGCATCCTGTAAATCACTTATGCATCCATGTATCATCCATTCAACAATATGGGACATCCAGTCCGGCCCACGGTAGCAGTTCCCATTGGTTTCGGAGCGCTAATGGTCCTCGTGAAATGGTACCAGCTCTTATAGAGTTGCATTAGCAGCCGGCCGGACCTGTGTGTGCTGGGTGGGCAGCAGGTGCGAGCGTGAAGGACAGCTCAACTGCTGCACTGTACAACACACATACTGTACACACACAACACATACTGACTCTCAAAGTCAAACGAAGCTTTCGAAGAATCTACCTTTACAACATCTACACAACACAATATAAGTAAATTATATTGTTGGAAACACAGTTTGAAAGGAATCTGACTGAATGCAAGAAGATGTTTGTAAATATATATATATATATACTGAAATCAAAATCACATGGGTTGTGTTTACTGGCTTTATTTACATAAGCGATATATTTCACTTTTCTTGATCAGATCTTGGTTTACAAGTTTAAAATCAATATAGTGAAAAAGCTTATATTTAACTTTTGTTATGTGTATGAACATTTTTCCAAACTACATTTTTATCAGTATAACATAGATATTAATGTTTTTCATTAATATATATAAATGATATACAATTATTACAATGATATATTATAGTTGTTGTTGTTGTTGTAGTTGTTATTATTATATGCCATATATGCAGTATATTATTGGAGTAATTGTAGATCATGTGTATGTACACTTGAATAAATATATTCATGGTTTTTAATTAATATATGCAAATTATCTACAAGACAGATTAGATTGTTAATTAAAATATACATATTAATATGATGTTAATATTACTAAAAATATTAAATAAAAACACACACACACATATATATATATATATATATATATATATATATATATGTTTTTATTTAATATTTTTATATATGCAGCATATTAGTGTAATAATTATATTTGTATATGCAAATAAAATATTAATATTATATAAATATTATTAATATATGCAAATTATCTAATTAATACATTAATATACATGTGCATAGTGTATTATTGCAATAATTGTAAAACATTTATTTGTATACTAATGAAATATAAATATTAAAATATATATTATCAAATAATTGTATGTTTTAAACACACACACACACACACACACACACGCGCACACACAGAAATTACCATTTATATATGTATATATATATATATATATATATATATATATGTGTGTGTGTGTGTGTGTGTGTATACATGTATATATATTATGTTTCAGATTTTTGGACCCACTGTATATTCAGGATGTCTTTGGAAAGATGGAAGAAGTTTGAAGCCTGTGTGAACATACAGTAGATAAACCATTCCCCCCTAGAGGGTGCTGTTCTGTATTTGTGTTGGCTGGTTTTAAGTCAGTGTGTGGTGTGGAGGCCATGAGGGACTTTGGGATTCTCCAATTGCAGGCAGGCAGACTGGCTGGCACCCCATATGTAGCTTCTTCATCCTAGAGACAGCTGTTGTCTCTGTGACGACACCAGCAGCCAATGATGTTTGGGTCCGATCTGGGGATGGTCGGCTGGAGAGGAGGCTTATGGGTCTGAACACGATCAACCGGTGCAGAATCGGAGGGGGCAGTTGGCCGTGGACAGTAAACACCATTCCAAACCCTGGAGCGAAAATATACATCTTGACACTTCCTCCTATGAGAATACTCTATATTTTATTTATTCTCATCTTGTCAACGGGTGGTATGGGAAGTTCCTGTCAACTCCTTAAACTCTTATTGCATGCTATATTTGTCAGTTACTTTGGTGGGATTTCACATCGACAGACTAATAATACCACAGAGGGATGATTTTTTTTTCCAAAAAGGATTAGGACGTTTTTATATAAATATGTTTAAAATGATGCACACATGAGATCATATTCTCAGCTCAAAAAAGCTACATAAAGTGGGTAGCCCAATGATGGTGGCAGCCATTTTTGAGATCACATGACCAAAATCACGTTTTGAATAATTCCTGGTGTCTCGAGTTTTGGGATTCACCGATATTAAAATTCAAGTCAGTATGAAATAGATACCGATTACTGTCATGTTGTGCTTTAGAACTAACAAATGACCAATATTAAAGGGATACTCCACCTCAAAATGAAGATTTTGTCATTAATCATTTACCCTCATGTCGTTCCAATGCTATCTCACGACCAATTAGTATGTATTTTACGAGGTGGCTTATTCGTATAATTTGTCACGATTTTATACGATTTGTCTAAACCCCAGTGACGGTTAGGTTTAGGGGCGGGGTTAGGTGTAGGTCATTCGTACAAATTCATACGAATAGTGCAACTCGTAAAATACGTACAATTTGGCAAAAAAACATATGAATTTGTACGAGTGTGGTCGAACGAATTCATACAAATAAGCCACCTCGTGAAAAATGTACGAATTACGGTGAGATCAGGTTGGTCGTTCCAAAACTGTAAAAGTTTTGTTCGTCTTCGGAATGCAATTTAAGATATTGTGGATGAAAACCGGGGGCTTGTGACTGTCCCATTGACTGCCAAGTAAATTACACTGTCAAGGTCCAGGAAAGTATGAAAAGCATCTTCAGAATAGTCCATCTGCCATCAGTGATTCAACTGTAGCGTTATGAAGCGAGGAGAATACTTTTTCATACTTTTCTGGACCTTGACAGTGTATTATACTTGTCAGTCAGTGGGATGCTTCCTGGTTTTCATCCAAAACATCTTACAGTGTGTTCCGAATACAAACAAAGCTTTTACGGGTTTGGAACGATATGGGGATAAGTGATTAATGACAACATGTTCATTTTGGGGTGGAGTATCCTTTTAAAACTCTATACTGTTGTGGCTAAATAAATTAAAGACACAGCACTATTTTGTATTATTATTACTTTTTTAATGTTACAAGTGAATTCAGGTGTGTATGAAAAATTCATTTTAATTTAAATACATTTAAATATCCAATACCTGCTGAGAAAAATAAAATCTCCAATATAGTCCAACAAAGGATATGGAACCAATATCTTTATTTGAGTTGAAGCTGCAGTCCTCATGTTTTGCCTCTTTGTCGTCGCCATCTCTGGTTGAAACCTGTAATTGCAGTTTTTGCTGAATGATCTTCTCTATGTGGGTTGTGCATCAACACGGCTCCTAAGTGCAAATGAATCTAATGTTTTAAGGGTGTACAGGTATGTGTGACTGTCAGCAGGCGCACCAGTGTGGATATTCACTGCAGTTCGTAATTACAGATCCTACGTCTTGAACAAGTAATTAACATGTCTGCCAGTTTTGTTCTAACCATCTCAAAAAAAAAAAAAAAAGTTTTACAATAAATCGCATTACCAATGGTGATTAAATATTACAATTGCAAAGTTAGCTCAGATCATGTCAAACCTTGCAAATTATTATTATTGTTATACTTTGTTCTCAAATTGTTAATGTTAACAACATCAGCATTATTTTCTATGCGTAGTTATCTGTAGATTTCAATTTTGTTTACAGTCTAATCTCTAACTGTCATACCATTGAAATGTCATCTAAAGAAATCATTTATTCATTTATTTATTTTTTAAATCAAAAAGCAATTTAATGAATTCTAAATTCTAGTGAGTTCTAAAATGACAATGACTCTTTCATGTATACAGATGTGACGTGATGACGCAAAGAGGAATGACGGCAAACAGTGTCGGAAACTGACCCAACCCACTCAAATTAGAAAACATAATTACAAGATTGTGAATCTGGCTAAGGTAAGGAGCTGGTTTTGAACACAGATTGGTTAAATACTTGCTCAATAATTGATTTTGGATCATTATTAACCAAAAAAGGTTACAGAATGCAGCTTTAATAAACCTAAACATTAAAGGAATGGCTCACCCCAAAATGAAAGTCAGCTGAAAATGTACTCGCCCTCAGAATGTCCATGATGAAGAAGTGTTTGTTTCTTCAAGGGAACAGATTTGGGGAAATGTAGCATTCCATGACTTGTTCAGCAGTGGATGCTCTGCAGTGAATAGGTGCCGTCAGAAATAGAGCTTGCTTGTAATAAACATTCATCATTAAGAGGTTTTAACTACCTCTCACATTAACAACTATCAATATATTTGTTTAAAACTACTTCTGGACCATATTTTCTTGTAAACGGTGCTTGATCATTGTATACTTCTGACTGGGAGAAAGCAACATAATGAATAAGGACTCATATTTTAGCTGTACAGATCTTTTTTGTTCAGACACAACAGATCAAAGCCTTCTGAATTTGCTAATAATATAAAGTCATATACATGTCAGTCTTCAGTAACATCAAATAGAAGACATAGATGCTCCAGACCTCATGGGGGCGGCAGAAAGGCTGATTCTGTGTATCTTTGTCTGTCAGGAAAAAGGAAAAATGTGAATATGATGAGCATAGATACAGGTATTGTTATATGTTATAACCATTGCCACTGTCCAAGCATCAGTGAACAGACACATCAGATGACATTTATGGAAACGATGAACAAGATTCCAGTTTTTGCACACCTCTAAAAACTTGCCACACAGACAAAACTCTTTCACTACAACTTACAAGGTTTTAATTTATGCTTAAAATGCTTGAAATCATATATAAACAGAAAATGAATTGTGCATACTTATGAAATTTATAATAGTATTAATATAAATATAAGGGCTGGTAATTTAATGCATTAATTAGATTACTTAAAGCTGCGGTAGGTAACTTTTGACGCTCTAGTGGTTAATAAACAGAACTGCTTGCGTCTTGCGAAAGAACATTGTAGCCGGAACTACTTCTCTCTGTTTATGTCTATGAAGAATCACAAAGGTACTAGGTTACTCCGCTGCGGTACCCCCGAAGCAATCTAAAATAGTCAGAATATAAACACTTATTATAGGTGCACCCTAGTGATTCAGGACAAGCTAAAAACACGGTTTGGAAAATGTCCACAAACGCATTTCATTTCTTAATCCATGTTTTGAACGAATTTGGTGAACCATTTGGCGCATTGAACCATTGGCCATAGTCGCGTTGGCTTTGATGTGACGCTGCACAGACCGATCGGTGCATGACATTAAAGTTAGTGATGGGAAGTTTGATTCTTTTCCGCGAACCGGTTCTTTCGGACGGTTCGATTCAATAAACCGGTTGAAAAAACCGGTTCATCGGTTCTTTCACGCTCGACGTAATGACGTCATTGGCGATGACGTAATGGCGTCACATCTATCAAACATTCAAATATATAAAGTCAGTAATCATAACTTTAGTCAGTTAAAACCTCATAATCATGAAAAGTTTACATTTGAGTTTTGCAACAACACCTAAATACAGTAACAGCAATAATGTGCATATGAGGATTTAAGTCTTGAAGATATAAAGTAAATAAATTAGGTGTCATCAGCGCACAAACCATGATCCACTTACTAAACATAATCCATTGCGATGTATTTGTTATTAAATGAACGTACGTTTCGCCAGATTGCCCTTCATCCAAGCCCTCGAAATACCCGCGCTCATAACATTACTAGTACAGAATCAGAATCAATCACCAAAAGAATCCCTTCGGTTCAGAGACATGCTGTGAGTCAGTTGGCTTCACGCTGAATCGCGCATGCGCAGTATCATCAGTTCATCGGTTCTCAATTCGGACGCGTCCGACAGAAACGATTCTCGGTTGAGTGTACTGGTGATCCGAAAACCGATGCAACCGGTTCTTGACTCGAGAACGAGAATCGCTCTAACCGGCACGTGCTGCAGTTCAGTGTCATCAGCTGCTCTACTCGTGTTCATGTTCTGTTTACTACAAACTCAATTTGTGAATGTCATCATTAACTATAAATACAGTACAGATATCTCATAAATCATCCCTTATTCCTATTAAACATAAGAGTCTTTAGAGTCTTAATTATTGTCCAACTTCCCTGAAAACCCATTTGGCCTATACATTATATACAATATACAGATTGGAAAAAAATAATAATAAAAAAAATCTAAATAAAATATAGTTCTTTTATCACACTTTCCGATGTTTAACAAAATACTTACAAAATTACACGCATGCGCAGTATCATCAGTTCATCGGTTCTCAATTCGGACGCGTCCGACAGAAACGATTCTCGGTTGAGTGTACTGGTGATCCGAAAACCGAAGCAACCGGTTCTTGACTCGAGAACGAGAACTGCTCCAGCAGTGGGCGTGTTCGTTCATTATCTGGCTCGGCTTGGTGTTCATCTTCAGTTCGGTCTTCACAGCATTTCATTCAGTGTACTGTTTGAGTAAATGGATTACCCCGGGATATTGGTTTATTCTGACTCAGAGGGAGTGTCAATCACGTTAAAAAAGTTAACAGCTTAAGTAATTTGTGGTTTTATGCTTATTGGAGACGTGAACCGTTTCAAACGATTCAGTTCGATTTGGTGAACTGGTTCAACCAGTTCACTAAGAAGAACCGGTTAAATTGAACGATTCGTTCACGAATCGGCCATCACTAATTAAAGTACCGCGAGAGCGATTCAGAAGCACAAGGAGTCGTCTGCTCTCTAAGCTCTTGTGGTTCTTTAATGTCACACACCGATTGGTCTGATCCACTTCAAGTCGAACAAGCCTAATCATTCAATGAACCATTCATAAAGAACCATTTATTTCACTCCTGAATGAATCAGCCATTTGAACGAATCAAACG